>NC_135884.1:15138658-15596158 GCF_964194155.1 Cetorhinus maximus | reverse complement strand
ACGCTCTCTCACGCACACACTCACTCACTCACTCACCCTCTCTCTCTCACACACACTCATAAACATGCACACACACGCACTCTCTCTCACACATGCGCAAACGAACTCTATCTCTCTCTCACACACGTACAGACTCTCTCTCTCGCTCTCTCTCTCACACACGCAGACTCTCTCTCACACACACTCTCACACGCACATTCTCTCGCTCTCTCTCTCTCACACACACTCTCACTCACTCTCTCACATACACTCACTCTCTCACATACACTCTCTCATACACACACGCACACACTCACACACACAGACACACTCACTCACTAACCCTCTCTCTCTCACACACACACACACATTCTCACACACTCTCTCACGTACACACACTCTCTCACTCTCACACTGTCTCTCTCTCCCACACACACACTCTCTCTCACACATACACACACACACGTACTCTCTCTCTCCCTCTCTCACACTCACTCTCACACCCACACACTCTCTCTCTCACACACGCGCGCACACACACAGGCTCTCTCTCTCACACACACTCTCTCTCTCTCTCTTTCCCACACACTCACTCTCTCTCACACACACACGCAAACACATACGCACACACACACGCTCACTCTCTCTCACACACGCACAGACTCTCTCCCTCTTTCTCCCTCACACTCACTCTCACACGCACACACGCTCTCTCTCTCACACACACGCACACTCTCTTTCACTCACTCACTCTCCCTCTCTCTCTGTCACACACACGCGCACACACACAGGCTCTCTCTCTCTCCCTCTCTCTTTCCCACACACACTCACACTCTCCCTCTCTCTCACACGCACACACATACACACACGCACACGCTCGCTCACTCTTTCACACACACACACACGCACACACACACTCTCTCTCACACACTCACTCACTCACCCTCTCTCTCACTCACACAGACTCTCGCTCTCTCTCTCACAACGCACACACACACTCTCTCTCACACGCACACTCTCTCTCTCTCACTCTCACACACATACACACACACTCACACTCACACACACACTCACTCTCTCACACACACAGACTCTCTCTTTCTCTTTCTCTCACACACAGTCACTCACACGCACGCGCACACACTCTCTCACACACGCACACACACACTCTCTCTCTCACACACACATACACACACACACACACACACACACACTCTCTCTCTCTCACACACACACACACATACAGACTCTCTCTCTCATTCTCTCTTTCACACAGTCACACTCACTCTCACACGCACGTGCACACACACTCTCACACGCACACTCACTCACTCACTCACCCTCTCTCACACACGCACGCGCACACACACAGGCTCTCTCTCTCTGTTACACACAGATGCACACTCTCTCTCACACACACGCACACTCTCTCTTTCTCCCTCTCACACACACTCACTCACCCTCTCTCTCACACACACAAACATGCACACACACACGCACTCTCTCTCACACGCACACTCTCTCACACACGCACGCACACACTTTCCCCCTCTCTCACATGTGCACAGACTCTCTCGCTCTCTCTCACACACACACATGCACAGACTCTCTCGCTCTCTGTCTCTCTCATACACACTCACACTCTCTCTCTCACACACACACTCTCACTCACTCACTCTCTCACATAGACTCTCTCACACGCACACACTCTCTCTCTCACACACACACTCACTCACTCACTCACCCTCTCTCTCTCTCTCTCTCTCACTCACACACACACACACTCTCTCTCTCTCACACACACGCACAGACTCTCTCTCTCGCCCTCTCTCTCTCTCTCACACACACGCACACACTCTCTCTCTCACACACACTCACTCTCTCACCCTCTCACTCTCACACACACACACACACACACACACTCACCCTCTCACACACACGCACAGACTCTCTCTCGCTCTCTCTCTCTCACACACACACACTCTCTCTCTCTCTCTCTCTCTCTTGCTCTCTCTCACACACACTCACACTCACTCAATCACTCTCTCTCACACACACAGATACACTCACTCAACCTCATTCATTAAATTGGCTGCGGGTGCAGGTAGGTGTGATGAGAGTGGAGAAGAGACCTGGATTGAGGCTCGAGGCCTAGCGGCACCCGCATGCAGATGCCTGCCAAGAGGAATGGGGAGAGCCGGGAGGGAAACAGCCAGAGCCGGGAACAAGTGGCCATAGACTGGCCAGAGCACCTGGAACTGTGGGAAAATGGCCGGAGCCATGGGAAAGCGTGGCGAGCGGAGGCCCCGTGCTCAGTAGTGAACTCATCAGCAGCAAATGCAGGAGAGAAACAAGCAGTGATTGGATGTGCAGTCCCCTGCTGAAATCTTCAAACTCACTGACCCCTCTTATCCGCATTTTCACCAGTTGATCCACATAGAGGGGCTTCTGTGGCCCATGGACAAACCTGGTTTAACACATTAGGAATTTAGCTGGAGAACAGTTGTGATCTGCTGTAAGCGTATTTGTAGTAGAGCCCAAGGTTGCACTTGGAAGTTGGACTGCACTATGTTTATATTTTTAAGCCTGTTCATAAGGGCACTCTATTAATGAAATTGTTACTTTAAAGAAAACTAACATAATTTGTAGAGGGAATGATTTCCTTTTCTCAGGCAGGATGCAAGAGTTCTCTTCTAAGGAGCTATGGGTGTCAGATACCAAAGAATGATTCATAAAATCAAAGGGAAAACATGGCAGATGCTGGAGAGCTGAAATAAAAATTTAAAATTTTGGCAAGCACTGCGATCAGGCAGCATTTGTGGAGAGTTTCAGATCAATGACCTTGCATCGCAGTAAAAATTGAGCACTACTCAAATAAAAATATGGCAGCCCCATTCTCTTCTGGTGGCCCAGTGTTTAAATGAACACCTTTGGTGTGAGGCTGAATCACGCAAACCTGATTCCATATCTGATTGATGTTATCTAACGTTGGTCAGGCTGACTGTAGAGTTAGGCTGATCTGTAAAGGCTTCAATTTTCCTTTATTGTAACTGTTAGGATCCCAGCTGATAATACTGGACAAATCAGGTCCCAGAGTAAAACCTGGCTTGATAGATCCTACCTTTTATTTATTTTTAAATTGTGGAAGAAAGTTATTGAACAAATTCACAGGAGTCTTTTAACACACAGAATAAAACATTTATTAAAACAAGAAAAATGAACAATATTACACCAGACAAATAGGTTGGGAAGATCTCAATACAAACACAAGAAAATGATTCAAATATTCACTATTCCCTCACCCCAACTACATCTTTACAGATGCATACAATTCGGAAAGATAAAACAATTTACCATATCTACCTTATGCCCTAATATTCAGGATAAGTATGTGGTACATGTGAACCAACTGGCAAACTATAGTCAGATGCACCACGTTCCAAAACAAGTGACTCTATGGATTTCTCAACAACCCACCCAGATGCTTGTCACACTGTGAGCTAACCGGTCTCGCTGAAATTCTGTCTTTCTCACGAGGGTTTCCAATCTCCACGTTTGAAGGACTCGCCTTGGAATTCTCTCCAAACACTTAGAGATCTTTTGCTGTGCCAAGCAGAACACCACTGCTCCAAAAGGGTACCTTTACCCTTACGGCCTGCAGCATGGAGTCAACAACCTTTGACTGCCCCACTGGATCTTCTGGGCTTCTCTCGAGCCCACTGCGCTTCAAGTCTGCTCGTCACAGATCCTTCTTTAACTTGGAGCCTTTTTCTCTGCTGCTGTCATTTATCTTGACTTGTTGGGATCTGTCTCTGACTCTGTCTTTGTCCCTGCCTGGGTTTCTTCTGGGACCTCTTTCTGCCCCACTCCCTGGTTTGGGACCTCCTTCTTGGTTTGGAATCCTCTCCTTGTCCCCCTCCCCAAGTCCTGCTCCCTAGTTGCACCTTCTCTCTAATAGCACTCTGGTTCAGGTCAGCTGACCTGCAGTTTCGCACTTTTCACCTGTACAAGTGGGCAGGGTGTGTTCCTGGCCTGAGGATGTGAAAAGACTAACCGCACACGTGTGGCCCTTTCCCGGCCGGCACATGCGTGAAAAGCCCAAGTTCTCAACCTAAAGATGGTAAAAGACGCCACTTTCCGGCTGGCACATGTGCAGAAGGCCCACTGGGAACTGGAGTTCTTGGCCTCTAGATTCCTGATTTAAAAGTCAGCTAAGTATCTGGCTTTCCTAACATTATAGTTAGCCTGTGTGCCCTTGGACTGAAGAATTAGTTCCTGCTTTTTGTTCTCTTTTGAAAAATGTGAATTGTCTGGATGTCTGTCACAGACAAATTTATACTTGGTGCTGTTGCACCCACAAACCAATAACCTGACAAAACATTTATGTTTTATGAGTTTATGCTCACACATAAAGAATGACTAGATAAAGTACCAGAGACTTACAAAAACATAATCTGCTCCTTTGAGATGATCAGGAGAAAAAATAGTCTCCGGGAAAATGTATTTTTTATGCTTAATCACGTCCATATCTACACGTGTTTCATTCTTGGATTGTGGATAAATGGGAATGGTTACACTAGGGGCCGGATTTTCACAACCGAGACAGGGAACTCAAGCAAGGAAATTTCCCAACTCGGCAGGGCCCGCTTCGTTTTAAAGGGCCTCGTTAGATGAAGTTTTCACTCTGGGGAGGCAGGGATGGGATAGTGTTGGGCACACTGATGCCAGAAGCAGATCTTAGGTGGCCATGTGGGCAGGCCAGTGCCATGGCAGGCTGGTTAGAAGGCCCGCCTTGTTTCTCTGGGACTTCATCCCAGTTGTTTCAAACAATGTTAGGCTCTCTAGTCCTCTCCTCACATCCCAATCCATTCGGCATGGCCCCTCATATCCCCCATGCCACCTCCATAGCCACTCGCCCATTATCCAATATGGGCAGACATCAGGAGCCATGTCAAGATGAAAAAATTTAAACTTTTAACAATCCAATACAGCTCTCACTCATACACATTTGATAGTGAAAAAAGCTCCCATTCAAGAAACCCATTCAAAGCTTTTAAATCTCAAGTGATTACTCTCTTAAAAACAAACTTCTATTCAGACCTCCTCACATCAAAGATAGCTAATCCTTTAACATACTTTTTGAACTGTCAAGAAAACGGAACTCAGAACCCTCTGCAGCGATAATTGTAGGTTTTGAAACTCAGCCAAGCATTCATAATAACATAATAATAGCCTTTGGGGAAATATCAACAATGATCTCTATTGAAACTGCATGACCAAATGGTCATCTTTTTAAAATTACACTAGATGGGCTGTGAATCAAAGCAATCCAGCGAAGGGTTTTTTAAACTCACCGATAGCTTCAGCCTCTTTTGCAATATTTAAAGAGTGAGGCATTTAAGATACTTAACAGATCGCTGGTCCTCAAGACCATTTATGTCCACTCCATCAATTTATGAGTCCCACACTGCGGGTTAAGGCCCTTGCAACATCAAAAATGGTGTCTATTTGAATTTGGCACTCAACTCAAATGGCCCTGCTAAGGTCGGGTTTCTGTTCTGTGAAAGTCTTCCTCTGCCCCCTGCTGGTAAAAATTGGATCTGTCAGAAATGGGGGTCGGGAGGGAGTGTGGGACTTCCATACTCCAATCCCACCCACCATTTTTAAAGGTCCGCAGAGTCTTCCCGGCTCAGCAAAAATCTGACCCTAGTCAGTTTTGCTCATTTAGTAGCACTCTCACCTCTGAGACAAGAAGTCCTGACTTCAAGCTCCATTCAAATACTTGAGCACATGATCTAGGCTGACACTTGAGTGTAGCACTAGGGGAGTGCTACATTGTCGCTGATGCTGTCATTTTGAATGAGATATTTAAGCTGCTTTTTCAGATGGGTGTTTGAAATCCCATTATATATTTTAAAGAAGAGGAGGGAATTCTTTTGGGGTTCAGGCCAACATTCTACCTCAACCAACAGCACCAAGGCAGATTAACTGGCTGCTCATCTTACTTGGTTAACGTTTTGAGTCCGTGTGACTCTTCTTCAGAGCTGAAGAGATTCTTCTTCCAGCTCTGAAGAAGAGTCATTCGGACTCGAAACGTTAACTCTGTCTTTCTCTCCACAGATGCTGTAAGACCTGCTGAGCTTTTCCAGCATTTTCTGTTTTTGTTTCAGATTTCCAGCATCTGCAGTATTTTGCTTTTATGTTCATCTCACTTGCTGTTGTGGAAACTTGCTGTGTGCATATTGGCTGCTGCTTTTGCTTAAGTGACAGCCATGACTACATGTCAAAAAATAACCAATTATCTATGAAGTGCTTTGAAATATCCTGCAGATTTGATATGGTGCCATATAAATGCAAGCTAATTTTTTTCATTGCTATGGTAATATGTCATTTCACGCATTGAGGCTTTACAGCATTACTCTGAATTGGCACATTTTGGTCATTTCCATTTCCAGTTTATTTTTTATGACTGTGATTGCGATATAAGATCTGGAAACAAGTTTGAAAGCGCACTCTCCCTCCCCCTCCCCAAATATTAACATCATATTGCTGCTGTGCTAAATGTCATTTATTAACTTTCAAAAAAATCTCTAACATGGACTGTATTTGCATGTGACAGCACTGTTCCTAAGACAGCTGCAACAGACTGTTGATTGACAGTCTTATCAAATTGTCAACAGACCTCCATCCTTTATTCAGGATGAAGGCCCCTGGTTCTAAAGAGTTAAGGGTTTAACGGAAGAAATCTGACTATTTCAAAGGTAGAGCTTTGTTTTGAAACCCGGAGCTTCTTTAAATTCTATAATTGTATGTTGGAGATGAGGCTGACAGACATTAACCTGGAGCATTTGGAACGCAAAGCATCTCTAGAATTGTATGGAAAGCGTGTGTAGAACATTGTGTTTCTCGATGAATAAAACATACATAGCCAGTTCATCCCCTGCAGTGATGGCTTCAGAGAACAAATTAATAACTGTATCAAAGAGAAACCAACTCAAATGTTAATGAAGAGGAAACCCCAAAATTCCTTGGGGAGGAACTGAAGAAAAAGGAAAACTATGAACAAAGCACATGGCTCTCAGCTAAAGATTAAAGAGTTTCTGGGGGTTATAAGTGAGCTACAAGCCCCGCCTATGGTGATACAATATTCTGCCTGTGTCATTACAGTAGGGAACTCGTATTTGAACAGGTTGGGAGACAGATTTTATTTGCTTCTGTGGTCAAGTTTTATTAGTGAACAGGAGAAAAATTAACCCAAGGAGATTGGTCTGAAGAATTTAAATACTCAGTATTGATTTTAAATTCTTTAATAGAAACTAGGAGCAGGAGTAGGCCATTCGGCCCTTCGAGCCTGCTCCGCCATTCATTATGATCATGGCTGATCATCCAACTCAATAGCCTGCTCCCGCTTTCTCCCCATACCCTTTGATCCCTATTGCCCCATGAGCTATGTCTAACTCCTTGAAAACATACAATGTTTTGGTCTCAACTACTTTCTGTGGTAACGAATTCTACAGGCTCACCACTCTCTGGGTGAAGAAATTTCTCCTCATCTCAGTTCTAAATGGTCTACCCCATATCCTCAGACTGTGACCCCTGGTTCTGGACTCCCCCACCATCGGGAACATCCTTCCTGCATCTATCCTGTCTAGTCCTGTTAGTATTTTATAGGTTTCTATGAGATCCCCCCTCATTCTTCTGAACTCCAGCGAATATAATCCTAATCGACTCGATCTCTCCTCTTATGTCAGTCCCGCCATCCTAGGAATCAGTCAGGTAAACCTTCGCTGCACTCCCTCTATAGCAGGTACATCCTTCCTCAGAGAAGGAGACCAAAACTGCACACAGTATTCCAAGTGTGATCTCACCAAGGCCCTGTACAATTGCAGCAAGACATCCCTGTTCCTGTACTCGAATCCTCTGGCTATGAAGGCCAACATACCATTTGCCTTCTTTACTGCCTGCTGCACCTGCATGCTTACCTTCAGCGACTGGTGTACAAGGACACCCAGGTCTCATTGCACATTCCCCTCTCTCAATTTATAGCCATTCAGATAATAATCTGCCTTCCTGTTTTTGCTACCAAAGTGGATAACCTCACATTTATCCACATTATACTGCATCTGCCATGCATTTGCCCACTCACTCAGCTTGTCCAAATCACACTGAAGCATCTCTGCATCCTCCTCACAGCTCACCCTCCCACCCAGCCTTGTGTCATCTGCCAATTTGGAGATATTACATTTAATTCCCTCATCTAAATCATTAATATATATTGTGAATAACTGGGGTCCCAGCACCGATCCTTGCGGTACTTCACTAGTCACTGCCTGCCATTCGGAAAAAGACCCGTTTATTCCTACTCTTTGTTTCCTGTCTGCCAACCAGTTTTCTATCGATCTCAATACACTAGCCCCAATCCCATGCGCTTTAATTTTACACGCCATTCTCTTACGTGGGACTTTATCGAAAGCATTCTGAAAGTCCAAATAAACCACATCCACTGGCTCCCCCTCATCAACTCTACTAGTTACATCCTCGAAAAATTCCAGTAGATTTGTCAAGCATGATTTCCCTTTTGTAAATCCATGCTAACTCTGTCTGATTCTGCCACTGTTTTCCACGTGCTTAGCTATTAAATCTTTTATAACGGACTCTAGAATGTTCCCCACTACCGACGTCAGGCTGACTGGTCTATAATTCCCTGTTTTCTCTCTGCCTCCCTTTTTAAATAGTGGGGTTACATTAGCTACCCTCCAATCTGTAGGAACTGTTCCAGAGTCTATAGAATCTCGGAAGATGATCACCAATGCATTCATTATTTCAAGGGCCACTTCCTTAAGTACTCTGGGATGTAGATTATCAGGCCCCAGGGATTTATTGGCCTTCAATCCCATCAATTTCCTCAACATCATTTCCCTACTAATACTGATTTCTTTCAGTTCCTCCCTCTCACTAAACCCTGTGTTCCCCAACATTTCTGGTATGTTATTAGTGTCCTCCTTTGTGAAGACAGAACCAAAGTATGTATTTAGTTGGTCAGCCATTTCTTTGTTCCCCATTATAAATTCCCCTGTTTCTGACTGTAAGGGACCTAACATTTGTCTTCACCAATCTTTTTCTCTTCACATACCTATAGAAACTTTTACAGTCAGTTTTTATGTTCCCTGCAAGCTTACTCTCCTACTCTATTTTCCTCTTCTTAACCAATCCATTGATCCTCCTATAATAAAAATATATTTTATCAGCATTTTCCTGCATTCTGATCCATATGTTGCCCTTCTTTAGCTAGGAGGCCAATAACAGTCTTGGGCATCATTGCCACCCACTGCTCCATGTCTGCTACTTTGAGTATACTAAGCCAGCTAGGATGGTCATCCCTATGGATATGTCCTCCTCTTGAAATGGATGTTTCCACCATGAAGAACAGCTCCATTTAAGGTCTGAGTTCTACTCATACTCTTCCCAGAAGAGTACATGCAGAATAATATATTGTTATCAGTAAGAAATAAGACTGTAATTTAATTTTTGTGGTTAGGCAAGCTCCCCTCATGAATCACAAAAGCAAAGTTTGTGCAGCGTACTGAATGTTCTGAACCCTGACATGACATTAGAACCTCATAGTCTTCCTTCCTGCTGACTATTATTTTCATAATACACATTTTAATCTCAATAACGTGAAAACTGTGCTAATAACTGTTTAAAGTAGTAGAAGTAATTGGTTGAAGACTGCAAGAGATATGAGTGTTGTCATCGCAACCGAATAATAATCGTCTGAATCATAGGAGCGTGTAATGTAGATAAAAATGGATGGTCAGAAACAAATAACAAGGTTTTAATTTAATTTATAAATCATCACAGCTTTCCTGAACATTAGGAGCTACATCTCTCGGCCTCAGAAAACAGCCTTCTAGCACAGAGAAATTCCTGGATTGTGCATGTTCAGTCAGAGAATGTCTGTTTCCATGCCGACTTCCAGTGACAAGCATTTTGGATTAGATTTGAGGGCTGGTTTCTTTTTTCTTCACGAATATTAATATTTTGCATGTGGGATTTTTGTTGTGTTTGCAGTAATGAAGCTGTTTGTGCTCCCTAGTGGCCAAGTGGGGTAAAGATTTGATTCCAGATTTGTGGCGAGAGGACAGGTACATGTTTTGGGGGCATAGCAATCAGCTTCAACACTCTCGGCTAACTATAGTTAAAAAAATAAGCCTATTTCAAACTGATATTTGGCGACTCCTGTTGGAAACGTGTAGATGTCAACTAAGAATAGTTTCAGGTAAGGAGCACACCTGCTCGAGGCACTTCTTCTGTTTCTCTGTTTCTTTTCTTGCCCCATCGCCATTCCCTTTGCCCCTGGAGGTTCAACGTTTCAGTCATTCAATCACTCCTGACTTTCACCCTATCACAGAGCTTTCTTTTGATCTTGTCCCACTCACCCCTCGCTCAAAACCTGTTTCACCTCTAACTTTTCGCAGTTCTGATGAAAGGTCACAGACCTGAAACATTATCTCTGTTTTTCTCTCTCTACCCAGATGCTGTCTAACCTGCTGAGGTTTTTTTCCAGCATTTTCTGGGTTTTTTTAATTTCAGATTTTCAGCACCCACAGTATTCTGCTTTTGAAAGAACAGTTTCAGGTTTGGCTCAGGTGCTCTCCACCGTTGAACAGTCCAGGTTTTACTTGAGGAATGAACACTTCAGTGAGCCGGGGGCAGAACCATACCTGAACAGGAATTGGGTGGGAGGAGAGGATGTGAAAGCTGACAAATTCTATATTAGGCATGATTTGAAACATCTTTCCAACTATATAAGAACAATAGAGATAACTAAAGTATTGCCAGGGACTTATCTCCAAATTATCACATCAGAATCCCTGAGCCACTTCTTTGCAATTTAGAGTGTTCCTTGATGCACCATCCATAGTTAGAGGAGCAGACAGGTGTTTCTGCGGCCATACATGTGACTCCAGGATGGTTTGTTGCATCCCTGGTGCCAGGGTCAGGGATGTCACAGAACGGCTGCAGGACTTTCTTTTGGGGGAGGGCGAGCAGCCAGAGGTCGTGGTCCACATTGGGACCAGTGACATGGCAGAAAAAGGGATGAGGTCCTGAGAGCAGATTTTAGGGAGTTAGGAAGGAATTTGAAAAGCAGAACCTCAAGAGCAGTAATCTCAGCATTACTCTCAATGCCATGTGCTACTGAGCAAAAGAATAGGAAGATTGAGCAGTTCAAAATGTGGCTGGAGAAATGGAGTAAGAGGGAAGGCTTTAGACTTCTGAGGCATTGGGGCTGGTTCTGGGGCAGGTGGGACCTGTACAAGAAGGACGGGTTACACCTTAACAGGACTGGGACTAATGTCCTCGTGGGGATGTTTGTTAGTGCTGTTGGGGAGGGTTTAAACTAGATTGGCAGGGGGATGGGAACCTGAGGGGAAATTCAAAGAGGAGAGGAGGAAAACTGGCAGTGGGATGTAGAGAAGTATTAACTGATAAGGAGGATATATCAGAGAGTAGTATCAAGGTAAATAGAATACTTGGAGAGTTTGATAAAACTAGAGTAGGCTATAAAAAGTAATTAGATGGGGTCAGAGCAGTGGAGGGGAAAGTTAAAAAGCCTAAATCAGGATTATTGTGCATGTATGTGAATGCATGGAGTATGGTTAATAAGATCGGTGAACTACAGGTACAGGGTGACAAATGGAATTATGATATTATTGCTATAACAGAGACCTGGCTCAAAGAAGGACAGGACTGGGCATTAAATATTTCTGGGTACAAGGTATTTAGGAGAGACAGGAAAGGAAGAAAAGTGGGGGTGGTGGTGGTTGGTGGGGGGCGGATGTGCAGCAGGCGGGGTAGTGACAGTATCGATTGAGGCTGGTGTTACAGTTCTGGAGAGAGAGGATGTTCCAGAGGGGTCAAGAATGGAATTTCTCTGGCTAGAGGTAAGGAATGAAAAAGTTGCAATAGCATTGATCGGGGCAGCATATAGACCACCAACTAGTGGAAGGAAATTTGCAAAGAAATTACAGAGAGGTTCATGAATTATAGAACAAATGTAATGGGGGACTTCAATTATCCAAATATAGACTGCAATAGGAATAGTGCAAAGGGACAAGAAAGACAAGAGTTCCTGGAGTGTGTTCAAGATAATTTTCTGCAGCAGTATTTTTCTGGCCCAACAAGAGGGCAGGCATTGTTGGACCTCGTTCTGGGGAATGATTTGGCCCAAGCGGATCACATAACAGTGGGAGCGCATTTGGGGAACAGTGACTATTGTATCATAAGGTTTAGGTTGGCCATGGAGAAGGACAAGGAGCAATGCAGAGCAGGGATAATTGGGGGAAAGCCAACAATGGAGAGGTGATGGATTAGCGGTATTGTTGCTGGACAAGTAATCCAGAGACCCAGGGTAATGCTCTGGAGACCAGGGTTCGAATCCCGCCACAGCAGATGCTGGAATTTGAATTAAATAAAAATCTGGAATTAAAAGTCTAATGATGACCATGAAAACATTGTCAGTTGTTGTAAAAAATGGTTTACGAATGTCCTTTAGGGAAGGAAACCTGCCATTGTCTCTTAAATGCTCTCTGAAATGGCCTAGCAAGCTACAACTGGACGGACTACCGAGGGACTGGAAACGACGGCAGGAAACTCAGCCCTGTCAACCCTGCAAAGTCCTCCTTACTAACGTCTGGGGGCTACTGCCAAAATTGGGAGAGTTGTCTCATAGACTAGTCAGACAATAGCCTGACATAGTCATCCTCACGGAATCATATCTTACAGATAATGTCCCAGACACCACCAATACCATCCCTGGGTATGTCCTGTCCCACCAGCAGGACAGACCCAGCAGAGGGTGGTGGCACAGTGGTATACAGTTGGGAGGGAATTGCCCTGGGAGTCCTCAACATAGACTCCGGACCCCATGAAATCTCATGGCATCAGATCAAACATGGGCAAGGAAACCTCCTGCTGATTACCACGTACCGCCCTCTCTCAGCTGATGAATCAGTGCTCCTCCATGTTGAACATCACCTGGAGAAAGCACTGAGGGTGGAAAGGGCGCAGAATGTACTCTGGGTGGGGGACTTTAATGTCCATCACCAAGAGTGGCTCAGTAGACCACTACTGACCAAGCCCTAAAGGACATAGCTGCTAGACTGGGTCTGCGGCAGATGGTGAGGGAACCAACAAGAGGGAAAAACACACTTGGCCTCATCCTCATCAACCTGCCTGCCACAGATGCATCTGTCCATGACAGTATCGATAGGAGTGACCACCACACAGTGGTTGTGGAGACGAAGTCCCACCTTCACATTGAGGATACCCTCCATCATGTTATGTGGTGCTACCACCGTGCTAAATGGGATGGTTTCAAACAGATCTAGCAACACAAGACTGGGCATCCATGAGGTGCTGTGGGCCATCTGCAGCAGCAGAATTGTACTCGAACACAATCTGTAATCTTATGGCCCGGCATATCCCCCACTCTACCATTAGCATCAAGCCAGGGGATCAATGGTTCAATGAAGGGTGCAAGAGGGCATGACAGGAGCAGCATCAGGCAAACCTAATAATGAGGCGTCAACCTGCTGAAGTTATAATACAGGACTACTTGCGTGCCAAACAGCATAAGTAGCAATTGATGGATAGAGCTAAGCGATCCCATAACCAATGGGTCAGACCTAAGCTCTGCAGTCCTGCCACATCTGTGTCGTGAATTGTGGTGTACAATTAAACAACTCAGTGAAGGAGGAGGCTCCACAAATATCCCCATCCTCAATGATCCCCAGCACAGTGCAAAAGAAAAGATTTGCTACAATCTTCAGCCAGAAGTGCCGAGTGGATGATCAATCTCGGCCTCCTCCGGAGGTCACTACATCACAGATGCCAGTCTTCAGCCAATTCGATTCACTCCACATGATATCAAGAAACGGCTGAAGGCACTGGATACTGCAAAGGCTATCCATGACAATATTCTGGCAATAGTACTGAAGACTTGTGCTCCAGAATTTGCCGCGCCCCTAGCTGAGCTGTTCCAGTACAGCTACAACACTGGCATCTACCCGGAAATGTGTAAAATTGCCCAGGTACGCAAAAAGCGTGACAATCCAACACGGCCAATTAGCATTCCATCGACCCACTCTCCATCATCTGTAAGGTAATGGAACGGGTCATCAACAGTACTATCAAGAGGCACTTGCTTAGCAATAACCTGTTCACTGACACCCAATTTGGGTTCCGCCAGGGCCACTGAGCTCCTGACCTCATTACAGCCTTGGTTGAAACATGGACCAAAGAGCTGAACTCCCGAGGTGAGGTGAGAGTGACTGCCCTTAACATCAAGACAGCATTTGACCGAGTGTGACATCAAGGAGCCCTAGCAAAACTGGAGTCAACGGGGAGTCAAGGGGGAAACTCTTTGCTGGTTGGAGTCATAGCACAAAGAAAGATGATTGTGGTTGTTGGAGGCCAATCATCTCAGCTCCAGGACATCACTGCAGGAGTTCCTCAGGGTAGTGTCCTCGGCCCAGTCATCTTCAGCTGCTTCATCTATGACCTTCCTTCCATCATAAGGTCAGAATGGGGATGTTCTTTGATGATTGTACAATGTTCAACACCATTCGTGACTCCTCAGATACTGAAGCAGTCCATGTCCAAATGCAGCAAGACCTGGATAATATCCAAGCTTGGGCTGACATGTGGCAAGTAACGTTCGTGCCACAAAATGGCAGGCAATGACCATCTCCAACAAGAGAGAATCTAACCATCGCCCCTTGACGTTCAATGGCATTACCATCACTGAATCCCCCACTATCAACATCCTGGGGGTTACCAATGACGAGAAACTGAACTGGACCAGCCATATAAGTACTGTGACTACAAGAGCAGGTCAGAGGCTAGGAATCCTGCAACGAGTAACTTGACTCCTGATTCCCTGTCCATCATCTACAAGGCACAAGTAAGGAGTGTGATGGAACACTCCCCACTTGCCTGGATGAGTGCAGCTCCCACAACACTCAAGAAGCTTGACACCATCCAGGACAAAGCAGCCAGGCTGGTTGCCACTACATCCACAAACATTCACTCCCTCCACCACTGATGCGCAGTAGCAGCAGTGTGTACCATCTACAATATGCACTGCAGGAATTCACCAAGGCTCCTTAGCACCTTCCAAACCCACGACCACCACCATCTAGAGGGACATGGGTAGCAGATTGATGGGAACCACCTGGAAGTTCCTCTCCAAGTCACTCACCATCTTGACTTGAAAACCTATCGCCATTCCTTCACTGTTGCTGGGTCAAAATCCTGGAACTCCCTACACCACATGGACTACAACGGTTCAAGAAGGCAATTCATCACCACCTTTTCAAGGGCAATTAGGGATGGACAATAAATGCTGGCCCAGCCAGTGAAGCCCATATCCCGTGAATGAAAAAAAAACTTTGATGGGATGAGAATGCATCTGAGTCGAGAGAGTTGGAATCAAATGTTGGCGGAAAAGATGGTGGCTGATCAATGGGCTACCTTCAAAGAGATAGTATTGCAAGCAATGTCAAGGTATCTTCCCGTGAAGGGGAAAGATAGGACAAATAAACCTAGAACACCCTGGAGGACAAGAGAAGGAAGGTTTGTAGTGGAGTTCCCCAGGGGTCAGTGTTGGGACCCTTGCTCTTGATATATGTTAATGATCTAGACTCTGGTGGGCAGTGCATGATTTCAAAATTTGCAGATGATACGAAGATTGGACGCATTGTCAACTGTGATGAGGATAGTATTGAATTTAAAAAGGACATAGGTGTATTGGTGAGTTGGGCAGACAAATGGCAGATGAAATTCAATGCAGAGAAGTGTGAGGTGATTCATTTTGGCAGGAAGAATGTGGAGAGACAGTATAAAATAAAGGGAGAAATGCTAAAGAGAGGTGCAGGAAGTAAGGGACCTCGGTGTATATGTACATAAGTCATTGAAGGCGACAGGGCATGTTGAGAGAGCAGTTAATATGGTATCCTTGGTTTTATTAATAGGGGCATTGAGTACAAGAGTAAGGAGGTCATGTTAAACTTGTATAAGATGCTAGTTAGGCCTCATCTGGAGTACTGCGTCAAGTTCTGGGCACCATACTTGAGGAAGGATGTGAAGACATTGGAGAGAGTGCAGAGAAGATTCACAAGGATTATTCCAGGGATAAAGAACTGTAGCTATGAGGATAGATTGAAGAGGTTGGGTCTGTTTTCCTTGGAGAAAAGAAGGTTGAGAGAAGGCTTGATAGAAGTATTCAAGATCCTGAGGTGTATGGACAGGGTAAATAGTGAGAAACCGTTCCCACTCAAGAGCAGATCAAGAACTGGAGGGCACAGATTCAAAATAATGGACAAAATGATTCAAAGTGATGTGAAGAAAAAAAATTTCTCCCAGAGGGTGGTTGGAGTCTGGAACAAATTTCCTGAAAGGGTGGTGGAGGCAGGTTCGATCGAGGTATTCAAAAGGGAATTGGATTTCCATCTGAAAAGAAAGCAAGAATGTGCAAGGTTACAGCGATAACGCAGGGGAATGGGATTAGGTAGAATGCTCTTTCAGTGAGCCAGTGCTGGCTCGATGGGCCGAATGACCTCCTTCTGCACTGTTCATGACTCTGTGATTCCAGCAGCTGCTTGAGCAGTTTAAATGACTGCATCAATCCATAGAATACAGAGATTAGCAGCTTGTAGGCACCGTGTGTTAGATTTTGGCCTAATAATGTCTTATCCGTTCTCTTATCATTACTTCCCTAGATTTCATGATATTTTGAAGTAGAGGCACTCTGTATTTAAGGCACTCTCGTAATTTGAACATTGTATAAATTGTATAAGCAATTATATGGCAAGGATAAAGTAATACTGCTTTATGATTCTCAGGATATATAGTCACAGGAGATTTATTGGTATGAACAGCTTAGCATGTCATTAGAACTATTAGAATCATTGTAACTGGTATATACTGTGTGAATATTCAGATGTGAAACATGTCAGTTAACTTTCACAACATTTAGGGCAACTAATGGTTGTATGTGAGATATGTGGCAGTAATTGAAGTTATAAATGAAGAGTGAAGCCCGTCTATGCTTTTTTTAAAATATCAGGATCTTTGATTTAAATGATGCCTTGTATCTATTAGTCAGTCTATATTTTAATAAAATGTATGGCCTGGAATTTAAAGCTGTTTTGACAAGATCTAAAGTACTTAACAGATGTAGGGAAATTGAAAATTGCTGCTGAAGTGGGTAAAAGGATAACAAAGATAAAAATGATGCAGAGGGCCAGATCACATGACTTGTACAAAAGTTATGCCAAAATTTGTCCTGGGGTTGCAGGGATGTTAGTGAAATTCAGGGTATTGTTTAGTGCCTTTTAGTTACAGGTATGAGATTAGAAACACATTGGGCAGAATTTTCTGCCTGTCGGGCGGGCAGGCCCGACCCAATCTCCGGCGGGCGTGGAGCTGATCCCCGCCAGCGAAGCGGGCCCCGCCGCCATTTTACCTGGGCAGGCCAATTAAGGCCCGCTCAGCGTGATGTCCGGCGGGAAGCGCTATGCGCTCCCTGTGTGGGTGGGGTGGGGGAGGGGGGGGGATTCCCTAAAAGCGAGAGTGTGCTCTTTTGCGCATGCGCATGGAAGAGCGCACATCCCCCTGAGGCAAAGTGCAGCCTCAAGGAGATCACCTGGACTTTAAAAAATATTAAAAATAGAAGAAAAAAAAATCCCTTACATGTCCCCCTCATGTGACAATGTCACATGAGTTGGGACATGTTCATAATTTACAGAATAGCTTTATTAACATTTTTAAATCCCTGCATGAAACCTCATCCCGCCGGTGGATGAGGTTTCATGTTTTTTCTATTTCCCGCCGGGGCTCCTGGCCTGCCCGCCGACCTTAAGCTTGGACGGGCAGGTCCTTTAATTGGTTAAATGATCCTGTCAATGGCCTCAATTGGCCATTGACAGGTCAGCGGGCCCGCAGCTGATTTTGCTGTGTCCCCGCCTTCCTGAAAATTTAAATGGGGCGGGATGACTTTGGGGGTTCCACCCGACATCATCCCCCGTCATTTTACATGTCGGCGAGCGGGCCCCGCCCCCTGCTCGCCGATGGCAAAATTCTGCCCATAGTGTTGGGTGTCTGTTTCCTTTTCTGCTCTGTCTTTTAGTACTGGATCCTTCATGACTTATTTCAAGCAGTTCAACTTATGTCATCAAAATCAGATTGACTTGTGGAATGCTTGAACTTTGCAAGTTTGCCATAATTCTGGCCCTTGAATATTTCCAATAAATGTAATGTCGATATATCGATGTAGAGATTATGTACAGTATTGTGTGTTATCTCTGCATTCGTCATCATGTATTGTATTCATATATTTCGCACCCTTATCTGTATTGAAATAAAAACAGAAAACGCTGGAAATACTCAGCAGGCCTGACGGCATCTGTAGGAAGAGAAACAGAGTTAATGTTTCAGGTCAACGACCATCAGAGCTGTCAGTGGCCTGAAACGTTAACTGTTTTTCTCTCCCCAAATGCTGCCAAACCTGACAAGTATTTCCAGCATTTCCTGTTTTTATTTCAGATTTCCAGCATCCACAGTATTCTTCAGGTTCTGTGCTGAACCTGAAGTAATGAGATCCATGGCCCTGTGCACCTCTTTCCAAAGGTTAAGCAAATTCTTAGTAACTAAAATACACAGAAATGAACATCAAATTATTTGAATTTGACTTGTCTCATTAATCTTTCTGTTGGCACAGGCCTGTATTTAGGTTGAATAAGCTGTGCTTGGGGTAATGTTAACCTGTTTTCTATTTGTTGGACTATGTGTTACAGTTATGAGGATTATAAGATTATGTTTTGAGGCCGTGCCTTTAAACTAGGATAAGATGAAGGGGGTCCTGTGACCTTTTTTGAAGTTTGACTAACAAAACAGGCCAGGGTGACATGGCTGTTAAAACAGGTTGTTTTGCTGGGAAGAAGGCGTAAGGTGTTCCAAATTGGAGTCAATGACAGCAGCATCTGTGCTTACAGTGGTTAGACTGGTAGGAAGGTGTTGAGAATGTTAAGTTGTAAACAATTATGCTTTAGACTATCCATTTACTTACAAGATTATAGAGAATTGGGGTTAAGGATAGCTAATCAGCGTTTTTGCTTGGATAGGAGGCCCATGTGATTTAATTTGCCATGGAGATGGGCTTTGAGAGGTAAAGGGCTTTTAAGGTATCACTGAAAATTCTCAAACAGGGACACTTTGCCAGGACATCAGAGAGAGGGGGCAGCTAGAGGCCGACTGTGCAGAAATGCGAGTAGGCGCCTGCTCTCAGATTAAAAGGACCAAATTTGAGAGAATTTGAACCAAGGCTCGGAGATTCGCCTAGCCTGCACTAGAAGAAGAATCGTCAGGAAAAACCCTCACTGTGAAAGACAGTTCTGGGGTTAAAAGTTAGCAGGCTGGGAAAGGAAGGGAACGGAAGTAAATCCTCGGGAGCTAAGAATTGCTGTGGCTGTTTCAGTTACTTGAAGATAATATTGGTGGATCTATGCCATCCAGACCATCGTAAGCAGAGTTAAGGAGGTTGTGTAGCCGTGTGCCACTTTTGGTGAAGACTGTGTCTGGGGAACTCGGGTTGGTTGTGCGCTGCTGTCAGCTGGGGGTCGGGATAAATCCTAGAAGAAGAGGAGCTGAAATTCTTTGTGAGGAAAACAGAGTTTTTAAGGACTTTATGACTGATACTGACGACACATATGCTGAGTGGACTGCGGAGTCAATTTGTAAAATCTTAGTTGTATCTGCTATTTATTGTGTAATTTATAGTTTGTAAATGACCACAATTTGCCTATTAATTCATATTTAACTTGTGTTGAGTTTGGGGTTTAGAGTATGGGTGGTTACCCGAGATACTATTTAGTGTCTGCTTTATTTGATTCTTTTATAGTTGAAAATTCCGTTGTTTTAAATGTGGAATCTTGTGACTTCATTCTTTCAGTAACTAACTGAGATTTTTGGTTTCTCTTTTTACAAAAATGTTATTGGTCTCAATCAAGATCATAACAGTATAATCATCCTCCAATACTTCCCTTCTCTGTGTACTTGTGCTAACTTTGTATTGAAAAGTGAGGTTCTATGAAATTGGAAATGAACCAAATTTAGGCTCGTTAGAAATGCCACTCACCTTTCTTGCTCTGGACCACTAGAAATAATGGCCCAGATCTTCCATGGAGCAGCAGTCATCGTTGGATTGCTGCTCTCCTCGAACTCTTCCACTCCCAGATGCTGCTCTGCATTTCTTGCCCAGCCTCCAGAAATGTGGAGTGCAGCATCACTCAAAATTCCATTGCAACGCTGTAGCTTTGGGCGGAGGACTAGGCACAGTTCCCTTTTACAGCACTAGCTCCCATATGGTAAGTTTAAATGTCCAGTGTGAATGTCAGTGAATGGATGAATGTTAGTGAATGGGTGAGTGGATGAATGAGTAAATGAGTGGGGTGGGTAGGTGGGCAAGTGGGTATGGTGGCAGGCAGGTGGGTGAGGTGGTGAGTGGGTTGGGATAGTCAGCTCGGGCATAGTTGGGTCTAGTCAGGGAGTCGAGGGGTAGTCGGGTGGTCAGAGATAGTTGGGTCGGGGGTTGTCAGGGTTGTAGTTCGGTGGGGGGGATTGAGGGGGGAGTCGGGGGTCAGTGTGAGTGATTCGGGGGTCAGCTCTGTAGTTATCCAGGAGATAGACTAGGATTTTTCTGCCTAACATTTCCTGGGTAACTATCCAGGTAAGTTCACGCAACTGTCCGAAATCTCTGACTCTAATTTAGAGTCGGAGACTTTCGCAGAGGGTCCTGGGGAATTGCCCATCAGAAGTTGCCCAGGCAGCTCCAATCTCTTGATTGAGTTTACCACTTCAGTGATATAATTTCAGCTGTACTGTTCCCTGGAGGATTATATTGGGAAAATATTCAATCCCAGCTCAAGATTTTGTGTTCACAAGTGCAAAATCACAGGCTGGGAATGTGTAAATTTTGTTGTATGTTCTCCCAGTATATGCCAGGAATGGTGCAATGGAATTTTATTCTTGGTGATACCTAGGTAGTTTTAACACAGATGTGTTCTGTGGTTTGCACCTACTCACAAAGGGGTTTAATCCACTGAATATTATTTTACCTAGAGCTCTCTCAGCCATCGGAGACAGGAGACCTTCATTGCATTCATGTGGATATAATTTGAGGTCAGATTCAAAGTTAACCTCATTGTTCCACTGCCCTCCCCCAATAATATTCTCTGGTATAACGAACTGTTTCTGATTGCATCAATTATTGATAAACCACACTGAGCTTCCACTAATACAGTCTATTATAGAATAATATTATTGAATACTCCCTTGCTAATAGACAGGAAACAAAGGTTAATGATCGATGGGTGTTTTTGCAAATGTAAAACGGCTTCCAGTGATGTCCCACAGGGCTCAGTGTTGGGGCCCTTGCTGTTTGCTGTCTGTATTAATGATTTAGACTTAAATGTGGGAGGCATCTTTGGGAAATTTGCAAATGACACAAAAATTGGCCGTGTAGTTGATAGTGAAGAGGATAACTGTCGACTCCAGAATGATATCAATGGTTTAGTTGAGTGGGCGGAGAAGTGGCAAATGGAATTCAATCCATAAGTGTGAGGTAAAGCATTTGAGGAGGGCAAACAAAGCAAAGGGATACTCAATAAACAGGAAGTTATTAAGAGGGGTTGAGGAAGTTAGAGACCTTGGAGTGCTTGTCCACAGGACCTTGAAGGTGGCAGGACAGGTGGACAAGGTGGTTAAGAAAGCATATGGAATGCTTTCCTTTATTGGGCAAGATATTGAATACAAAAGCATGGATGTAATGATGGAACTGTATAAAACGCTGATTAGGACACAGCTGGAATTTTATGTACAGTTCTGGTCACCTCATTACAGGAAGGACATGATTGCTCTGGAGGGAGTGCAGAGGAGATTTACAAGAATGTTGCCAGTGCTCGAAAATTGCAGCTATGAGGAGAGATTTCATAGGCTAGGGTTGTTTTCCTTAGAACAGAGGAGGCTAGGGGGTGACCTAATTGAAGTGCACAAAATTGAGGGGCCTAGTTAAGATAGACGGAAAAGACTTGTTTCCCCTGGCTGAGGGGTCAATCACCAGGGGGCATAAATTTAAGGTAACTGGTGGAAGGATTAGAGGGGCCATGAGGAAAAACTTTTTCACCCAGAGGGTGGTGGGTGTCTGGAATTCACTGCCGAAGTTGGTGGTTGAGGCTGAAGCATTCAACTCATTTAAAAGGTACCTAGATCTGCATCTGAAGTGTAACCCGCAAGGCTATGGACCAGGTGCTGGAACGTGGGATTAAAATGAGCGGCTTGTTTCTTTTTTTCTCTTTTTGGCTGGTGCAGACATGTTGGGCTGAATGGTCTCTTTCTGCATTGTAACTTTTCTTTGGGCAGAATTTTCCCGTTGGCGTGTGGGGACAGGCCCCGCACGTCTGCACGTAAAACAATGCGCGGTGACGTCAGGCGAGCATCTCGATGTCACCGCGCACCATCGCGATATTTTGTTGGGTGGGCATGCAATGATATCTACTGCGCACCCACCAATTAATAACGGGCCACTTAAGGCCCTTGACTCATCAATCGACGCAGATTTTTTGGCGCACGGGCAAAACGGGCGGGCAGGTAGGACACATTTGTATAAACCTCATCCACAGGTGGGATAAGAGGGCTCACTGGGGTTGCGAGTGTGCTCTGTCAAATATTGATTTTTCAAAGTTTTTGAAACTTGCTTGTGTGATCTGCAATACTTCAAAACGCATACCAGTTGCTTTTTCTGGACTCTTAACCCTCAGATCAGCACTCCGCAGTGAGGAATCTTTTTCGGGCCTGCAGGTTTCAGGAAGCCTTCCCATAGCCTGGGGATGGGAGTTGAACTCTCCATTGGAGGCACCTCCTCTGAGGAGGAAGGGAGGGCTAGAAGGGGGAGGAGGCCAGGAGTGCATATTCAGCCTCCAGGGGAGCCACCTTTGGGAGGACAGGCGCAGGCACAAGGGGCGCAGGGCCAAGAGGTAGACCAAGGCGGAAGGGGCTGCAGAAGACGCCATAATCCTGCTGCCAGGGTATACAGGCAGCGAAGCAGCTACCTCAATATGTCTGAGGTGCAGTGCCGAAGGAGGCTCTGTCTCTCTAGGGAGACAGTCAACTATATATGTCAGATAATTGGGCCTGAGACCTCTGTTAACTGTCTGGGTGGACACCCCATGCCAGTGGCTCTAAAGGTCACAGCTGCCCTCAACTTCTATGCCTCCGGCTCCTTCCAGGGGCCGGTGGGTGACCTTTGTGGTGTCTCCCAGTCAGCTGTCCACACTTGTGTCAAGCAGGTTATAGACGCTCTGTGTAGGACCAGGGAAGCCAGACACAACGAGCCAGAGGCTTTGCGGCCATTGCTGGCTACCCCCGCCTCCAGGGTGCCTTAGACTGCACACATGTGGCCACCAAGGCGCCAGCAGGTGAACCCGATGCCTTCGTTAACAGGAAGGGCTTCCACTCCATGAACGTGCAGATAGTGTGTGATCACAGGATGCTGATTCTACAAGTCTGTGCAAGGTACCCAGGCAGCTCCTAGGATGCCAACATCCTCAGACACTCCCAGGTGCCGGGGCTCTTCGGTGCTGCAGCCTGGCTGGGTGGATGGCTGCTGGGTGACGAGGGCTATCCCCTCAGAAGGTGGCTGATGAGGGCTATCCTCTCAGAAGGTGGCTGATGACGCCTCTCCGCCATCCAAGAACAGAAGCTGAGCAGCGCTACAATAGGAGCCAGGGCTCCACAAGGGCTGTGGCGGAGAGAGCCATCGGTCTTCTCAAGATTCACTTCCGAAGCCTGGACCACTTGAGGGGCGCATTCCAGTACCCCCCAGATTGTTTGTCGCTGATAGTGGTTGCATGCTGCACTCTCCACAATCTTGCGCTGGAAAGGGGGGGCACAGTGGACGATGAAGATGTCGACACAGTGTCTGCGGCTGCACAGAATGAGCCCAGCAGTGATTCCGAGGATGACCATACACAGGGAAATGCTGAGGGGGTAGATGCTGACCCGGGCATACTCCAAGGAGGCAGGGACACCCGGGAAGCTTTAATCCAATGAACCTTCAGCTAGCACAACACAGATGGACATCCAGGACAAGCCTGGACATCCAGGACAAGCCTGGACTGCAGGCTCCACACTCGACACCTAAGTGCCAAATCTCCCAGGTTAGGAAAAGGAAGTAAGGGCCTTGCTAATAAAGCTGAATGTCCCACAAAGCACTCCTAACATTTTTGGAAACCATACACATGCAGAAGAAAAGAGGTACCCTCAGCCATGGTCACATGTTTTAATTTAATATCACAAGCAAAGAAACTTAATGAAACAAAATGACAAGGGTGTTTCAATTCAAAGCAAATCATAAAGACCTCATAGAAACATAGAAAATAGGAGCAGGAGTAGGCCATACGGCCCCTCGAGCCTGCTCCGCCATTCATCATGATCATGGCTGATCATCCAACTCAATAGCCTGCTCCTGCTTTTTCCCCATATCCTTTGACCCCTTTTGCCCCAAGAGCTATATATAACTCCTTCTTGAAAACATGCAATGTTTTGGCCTCAATTACTTTCTGTGGTAATGAATTCCACAGGCTCACCACTCTCTGGGTGAAGAAATTTCTACTCATCTCAGTCCTAAATGGTCTACCTTGTATCCTCAGACTGTGACCCCTGGTTCTGGACTCCCCCACCATCGGGAACATCCTTCCTGCATCTCCCCTGTCTAGTCCTGTTAGAATTTTATAGGTTTCTATGATATCCCCCCTCATTCTTCTGAACTCCAGTGAATATAATCCTAACCGACTCAATCTCTCCTCATATGTCAGTCCTGCCATCCAAGGAATCAGTCTGGTAAACCTTCACTGCACTCCCTTTATAGCAAGAACATCCTTCCACAAATAAGGAGACCAAAACTACGCACAATATTCCAGGTGTGGTCTCACCAAGGCCCTGTACAATTGCAGCAAGACATCCATGCTCCTGTACTCGAATCCTCTAGCTATGAAGGACAATACACCATTTGCCTTCTTTACTGCCTGCTGCACCTGCATGCTTACCTTCAGCGATTGGTGTACAAGGACACCCAGGTCTTGTTGCACATTCCCCTCTCTCAATTTATAGCCATTCAGATAATCTGCCTTCCTGTTTTTGCTACCAAAGTGGATAAACTCACATTTATCCACATTATACTGCATCTGTCATGCATTTGCCCACTCACTCAGCTTGTCCAAATCACACTGAAGCAACTCTGCATCCTCCTCACAGCTCACCCTCCCATTCAGCTTTGTGTCATCTGCCAATTTGGAGATATTACATTTAGTTCCCTCATCTAAATCATTAATATATATTGTGAATAACTGGGGTCCCAGCACAGATCCCTGCGGTACCCCACTAGTCACTGCCTGCCAATCGGAAAAAGACCCGTTTATTCCTACTCTTTGTCTCCTGTCTGCCAACCAGTTTTCTATTCATCTCAGTGCACTACCCCCAATCCCATACGCCTTAATTTTACACGCTAATCTCTTATGTGGGACTTTGTTGAAAGCCTTCTGAAAGTCCAAATAAACCACATCCACTGGCTCCCCCTCATCAACTCTACTAGTTACATCCTCGAAAAATTCCAGTAGATTTGTCAAGCATGATTTCCCTTTTGTAAATCCATGCTGACTCTGTCCGACTCTGCCACTGTTTTCCAAGTGCTCAGCTATTAAATCCTTTATAATGGACTTTTATAAGGTGCTTTATGTTTACGTTTCCGGGTGCTACGTCTTAGTCCTGCCCCATCGCTGGGAGTGGCATCTGAGACAGCCTTCTGATTCTGCTGTCCTGTTGGCCTCGATGACCTTGGTGGTCGTCCTCTGGCCCATGGAGCCTGTGCTGGCCCCGCCTGAGAGGGATCTGCCAGTTCCACAGCTGGCATCTCCCCAGTCGCCGCAGCCTCACAGGATGCTATGGTCACTGGGAGAGCAGCGGAGGAGCCGCCGCCCTCACCTCCAGTGCCCTGAGAGGTGCCCGCAGAGATGACAGGCAGCTGCTGCGCCGACGTGAGGTTGCTAAGGACCTCCCTGCTCACCATGGATGGATGGGCGCCGAGCTGGGAAACTTGGTGCCTACCCTCCGGCCTGGCCTGCCCCGATGGCCTAGCCTCCAGACTTGCACAACCTCCATTGCCCTTCTGCACAGCCCTTCGCCCAGCCATTGCGAGCAGCCTTTCCAAGGCTGCTAGGCCTTCCTTTGTACAGGCCGCCGGGTCGCCATTGGACCCGGCGGGCTTAGTGCGCCCGCCACCACCCGCCCACTCCCGCTATACATGGGAGTCGTGAAGCACGCTGGGCAGTCCTTAATTCGCCCACCCGCATAAAATGGCGGTGCAGACCCGGTCGCAGGCGGCGATTGGGTCCGCGCCCGCTCCCACTCTGCCCCTCCCGACCATCCAGAAACTTCTGCCCTGTGGTCCTATGGTAAAGGAAACCATATAACAGGTTTATAACAGTCACTAATGTACTTTACACCTGCATACAATATTTACAGCTCACATAGTGTAGAAGAACATATAAAATGCTATCTCACTAAGAAGATATCATTGCACTCAGTCTCCAGCTTAGCACTTGTTTGTAGCTCTCTCTGTTAAAGCACTCTGTACAAGATGGCTCTTACTAGAAAAAATTTCATTGACTCCCAAAGACCATGAGCGGAATTTAATTCCCTGACCAGGAGATGGAGGGTGGCTGTAGAATCGGGAGAGAAGATTACAGGTGGAGTGCTTATTGCCTTCCTGACTCCTCCTGATTAAATCAGGGGTTGCGGGCAATTAAGGCCCATAAGTGGCTAATTAATGGCAACCTGCTGAAAGAGCCTCCTGCTCATTACCAGAATCTGCCTGACTCGCCCTGGCAACTGACCAGCTTAGATGTACTCTGGGGCCTGCTCCATCTTTGCTACTCCAGGGCCTACTGGAGTGCCAGGAGTTGCAACCCCTCCCGTTGACACCACGAGGCACTGACCAACATCTCTTTGAAGCCAAATCTTTGCCCTCAAAGGCATGGAAGCCCTGACAGCAGGCACTTAACTGACTGGTTGATATGTAATCCCGTGGGAGATTCTGAAAATGGCCACAGTGGAGTTTCCTCCTGCTTTCTGGCTCGTGGAAGGGGGCCACAGCCGCAGCTGTTTACTTCAGCCCCAAGTTATTGAGATGGTGACATTGCCAAAGGGCAGCACAAACCAGTTGAATATAAGCTCTTTTCTTTCCTTGTTACAGTTTGTTCAAAGGAAATAAGCTCACTAATTAATAAGTTAGTGCAATATTCATATTTGATGCATTCCATAAATGTGTTTGGTGTGTTGCTTCATTTTTCTCCCTCAGGTTTTTAAGCTTCCCAAAACCGATTATTTTAAGTACTTGGTGCTATTTTAGGAAGATCCTTCACTGCTGCAGAAAAGATAAAAAGTTTGTCACACTTAAGTATGACAGCTTAGCTCAGTTGGCAATGCTCTAATCCATAGGCAAGAAGGCTTTGGATTTTGAGGCCCATACTGTGGCTTCATAGAATCCTAGCATCTCTGTTTCGCTCTTATGGTTGATGTAGACGTAGAACAATTTTACATTTAGGTGGTTAAGCCAGATAATAACATCATGGGTAGCAGAGTAAATCACTCTGATGCCTCCTTTGTATTTGTGAAACAGGCATTGAGTCTTTATATGTTCCATGGTCTGTCCTGGGTGACCAAGTCACATGCTGGAGAGTTTTTAGTTTTCCATTTGTGCTTCGGGTGCCTGCATCTTCCATGGTTGTATGGATGCAGTTTAGCGTTGCTCGTGAGCTTCATGGAAAACCAAAGTCAGTGAACTTCTGCATTGGCTCTCAGGAAGTGGTTAATTGTTACTTATAAACTTCATTCAGCTTTCCAAGCTTCATCAGGTTTGAAGTCACATTGTCGAAGGTTAATTGTGTCGGTCCAAAAGGACTAGCATAACTTCAAGCAGCATTGAGAGATGTAGCTGAGGTCCTGGTTGATGGGGAGGCGTTCATTAACCATGATTCATTGGACTGCTCAGAGGGCAGTATTCAGTTGGACATCAGCTTGTCAAGTAGTGACTACTTCTGGTCCACACCAGCACACACTTCTCAGCGACGGAGTACATAAGAGCTATTGCTGATGCTCAAAGTTCTGATGCTCCCCAGCTTGTGCTTGCCAGTTTCTGGAACAGTTTAACCCTTGCCTTCATCTTAACAGCTACTTTCATCAAGTGGAAGGTCAGTGTGGGGTTCAGCTGAACTCCAAGATAGGTCAGATGGGGTCATGTTGCACAGCATTGTCAAAGAAGGTACTTAGCATTTGTAATCAAGATGAAAATGCTGCTGTTTTGCTTGAGCTTCTATTTCCAAATATATTTCACCCTGATGTTTAGGCTTCCGTTCAAGGTGAACTTGATGTAGTTGGTGGCATGTCACTCTTGTAGACATTGACAAGTATCAACGCAAGCATTGAGTCTTGTGGCAGTCTGTTGGTGAGGAACTGGGATGAGCTGAAGTGGATGTTTAGCCACCTATTGCTGATCATTGTCTATAGAAGGTGCAGTGTTTTGAGGCAGGAGATGATCCTTGTGATATGTGAAGAAGCAATCTCACTTGGAGTCAATCTGAGGAGAAGGAACCTCACGGGATCAGTGTGAGGAGAGGAAATTTTGCTGGGCATTGATGTGTGGGAAGGAATTTTATGTGAGTTGGTGTGTGGAGACCATAAAGAGCAGAGCAAGAGAAAAATTGAAATCCCTGTTTTAAAGAAAAACTTTAAATATGCTGGTATGTTTACTGGTGTTATAATGTACATTTACTGACAGCATATAAATTAGAAATTAACCTTCATACACGGTGCATTCCTGTTAACAGTAAGTTTAAATTATCTGAGATTAAAACATGATACTTATAGGCAATTATATTTGCTGTTAATGATTATTTCTGTATTTCATCCATGGGGATAAATTGGTTTTAAACTGCATGTTTTTAAGTGGAGAAACCAAAAATTCTAATACCATCGTTTAGATAGGTTACTGTCTGACATTGCACCTTGACTTACTCTAGGTTTTTCTTCCAAAGCTTGAGCAACAACTTGCGTATTAAGATTAATAGCTCACTAGGTTTAGGAATTCATTCCCATTTTAATTGATTTGAGTAAAGAGAGGATCCAGCCATTCGTTGAGAAAAGCCACTCAAAAATGAGCTTCCATCAGATTTGACATCATTGAAACTAGGAACTGCTGGAGTCAGTGACTAGTGATGGTTATTGTTACGTAGTTAGCCTCAAATGTGATCCATGCATTCCACTCCTTTCCAAAAAACTCTAATAGTGTTACAATACACCATACCCTTTTTAAAATTTGGAAAAGTTCCAGAGAATTACGAGTCATATTGGTTTACGGTGTTCATTTCATTCAATTCCCGTTTATACAGTGAGGACTGACGCTAAGAGTGCGTAAGGATTATTGACCTTCCCAGGCAAGAAAGCTAAATTAACTGCCAGTTAATGCTGGATCGTTTCTGAATTTGCTATATTGGTTACTGATAATTCAGCTCCTTCAGAATTAACATCAGTATCTCTTTCAACCTTTGGACCAGAGTTTCGCGGAGTTGTAAGGACCATGGAGCCATTTAAAAATTGGCGGAATTACCTGATTCCAGGATTCCCATGCCCCAAATTTTTGGTGGCTCAAGATAAGGGTGCGTGTGGCAAGCCCGCACCCTGCGCTCCCGACCTGGCTGGGAGCATTGCAGGGGGTAGGCATCATCGAGCCCCCCTTTGTAATTTTTGTGCAGTCGGGCCAGCTTCTCCATGACTTGTGGTTCACGGCCCCTCAGAGGAGTCGTGCGTCATAGTCTGGGTTCCGGAACCTTTTTGAAAGTTATGGCCAAAAGGCCTCACCTATGCCCACCATGCCCCCTCCATCCCAACTCATGCCCCCATGCTCCCTCCATCCCAACCCATGCCCACCCCACCCACTCCATGGCCCCTCATATCCTCCATGTTAACTCATGGCACTTCCATGCCCATTCACCCAGTATACACTCTTTACAGAACCAAGAAATCACAAAGTAACAACAGCATGTGTAGAACTGCTTAAAAATTATCCATTCATAATTTTCTTTAAAAATATGCTGTTGCTACAACCCTATAAAAGTGTCAATCATCCAGATCTTTAAAGTATCAACAACAGAAGCTATAAGCACTTGACACCTCATTACCTTGTGCACATAAACATTGGGCCATTGACAAAAGAGATTACAGGGAAAAATAGCTTATTATAACAGCATAAAGCTGTTAATCAGGCAAAGTTTTCTCTTCTCTCCAGCCAAAACATTTTATGGGAGCCTGGATTTTCAGAGAACCAAGGCAGACCTTTTAAACAGCCTGCCCTAGCACTCAGCCACCTCTGTGCCTGCTCCCACTCTGCTTCTCGGGTCGGCGGGCACTGACTTCATACTGCAATCACCCCTGCCCCCAGAGTGAAAATTAGGACTGATGGGACACTTTCTACTGAAGAGGGTCTGCCGAGTCAGGAAAGTTCCTGACTCAAGGTATTCCACCCGCCTCGGTGGCGAAAATACGGCTCAATGCACCAGAGAATGTCATCAATAGCTATTGCATTGACTAAGTACTTGAAGGGGAAAAAAGCAGGACTAATAGTATAGCTCTTTCGAAGAGTTGACACAAGTGTGATGGGCAAATGACAGTATCATGCTGCAATGTTCAATGATGCTTTTGTTAAAGTTTAAAGAAATAACAAGAAATTAACGAAAATAGATGTTAATTTAATCATGTTGCCATGTAACATTGATGCTTAGAAAAGATCTTGATGGTAAAACTGCCTCTTTAAAGACCTGTTAGATCTCCCTTTGTGGGATGAAACAGCCATCAGAATTTTCTATGGATGCACCCACCTTTTCGATGTCGGTGTGGTTCTCAGGCCGATTTGGAGTTTATTAGTCTCAGCAGTGTTTCTTTCCATGTCACTGAGAATTTTGCAATACGTTCCATTTTTGTAATAATCTGCTTCACCCAGCTGGCATATCATTCTCAAACTGCTGCATTTCCACCTTTAATTGGCGTTCTTTCTTGTTTTTAGCAAGAAACACTCATCAATGTTCCAACTTCCACTCCATTTAAGAGCAGGAAGCTGGCTTTGTTTTAGTGGAAGAAATGATGTGTGTGATATGTTTTCATTGACATTTGCACTTCAATCCTGGTCAGGTGATCACTGCGAAGTGGACAGTCAGTCTGGGCACTGCTCTCCTGGTGTGTGTAGAAATGGTGGAACCTGCACGAACCTCCCAGCGGGCGGATTCAAGTGTAATTGTCCCTCAGGAGGATATGAGAAGCCATACTGTGAAGTGACAGCCCGATCCTTCCCACCAAAGTCGTTTGTGATGTTTCATGGCCTGAGACAAAGATTTCACATGACGATATCCCTGTCGTGAGTATTATACGCTTCTTCCTGCTTTTCTGTTGAGAGATTGCATTTCATTTCAGCAAAACCTAGTGATCTAAAATGCATGAGGTGGTTTGGGGAACATTCCATTTATTAACTATTCCAGTGTAATTCGTGTGCCTTAGAAGACATAGGTGGCTATCAAGACACTCCATGGGGCCAATTCACATGGAAGTGAAGATGGAGTCTGTCAAAAGGGAATAATTTGGAAGCTGCAGTAATGTGCCACTCATGGATCATGTGTATTGTAGCACCCTGGCAGGGATTTGCTATACAGTTAACAGTCATGTTCAAAATAGCCATTTCTGTAGTTTTAATTGAAGTGCTTGATAATATGGGGGTCACAAGTTTATTATTAGGACGATTGGGGTGCCTCTACATTTGCTAAATCGGATGCATAGATAGAGAAAAAGAGAAAACTCAAAGTTGCACCATTATAAATACTCATCATCTGCCAGAACCTCCGACACCATGAGTCATTCGTGAATACAAATATTGTAGTGGTCGTTCTGTCGTCAGTGGAAGATAGGCCTTGTTATTTACTTTGGTCTGATGGCAGGAATAGATGGGGAATTGGGCTTTAGTTAAAAGGACTGTTAGGAGTGGACACAGTTTGCTGATAGAAATAACTGAAGGAGCTGGGATTGCTGATTGGAGCAGAGGTTAGAGTTTACTGACTGAAGCAGGGGCAGCGAAATTTGCTGGTTGGAGTGGGATGGAGCTGCCAAATGTAGTGGATGGGGGATTGGGGAACTATGGAGCTTGAAATGGAATTGGTACAGGCAAATTTATACAGGCCTCATAGAGGAAGAAAAAAACCCTGAGTATATGTGCATGGATCTTGTGCTTTGCAGTTCTGGAGAAAGTGTACTTAACTGAATTCAGCAGTAAAAAGGTCTCTTAAGAGACGGGGGAAAATCCTACATGCCTATTCTATCTGATCAGTAAAATTATGCTGTAATAGATGGAATGCTAATCTTAAAGAGCGATAGCCTTTAATTTACAGTTGTTTGTGATAGAATTATTAATATTCTATTGGAAACTGCAGAACAAACATTGAAAGTTAAATGAAAAGTTCATAAATTTCACCATATATATACTAATGATTTGGACGAATGAACAGAGAGTTGTATATCCAAGTTTGCAGATAACATCTATTAGGGCATAATTGTTAATATGGATAAGCTGGGAAAATTGCATCACTGCTTTGCTGCCCTACAGGCAAGCCAAACTCATTTCACACACACAAAGTGCTCTTTTTTTCCTGCATCTGGCTCTTCAGTTCACCCAAAAATGGGGTTGAGAATTGAGCACCAGTTAGGTTTAATGGTGTTTAGGAATAGTGATTCATTAAACTTATATTTAAATGAAATGAAATAAAGCATACCATTTGTTTTTATGTCTGCTATTTTGTTATGGAAAGGTTATGGGGGTGGGGAAGTGGATCTTATTAGGTGCCACTCAAATATTTTATCAGTATTTAGCACAAAGAAATAAAATGGGAAATAAATCAAAGGTCACATTTGAATTCTGTCAGAAATGCTAAGTTAACTGATCTACAGAGAAGAAAGAAACAGACTGCCTTTAGTTATTTATAAATTATAACCTTGTTCCGTTTCCATCACTTTGTTGTAATCCAACCTAATGTTTAAGTGTTTCAAGTTTCATGGGTAGGGAAAATTGCATTTTTCTTCTTTTGGCTGGTGTGATAAGTTAGAGAGCATGATACCAGGTATAAGTCTTGTTATTGCAATGTCTGTCGAATATGACATTTTGTCCCAAAGGATCCAAAATGCCATTACTGCTATGTAGAAGCTAGCTGCTACTGGAATAAAACAAATGAGATCTTTTACAAATTGACCCAGAGCAGCAACATATTTTATTGTGTTAATATGCGGTGCAAAAAAGAGCGATCGGATGTGAGATTTATGCCTGTAGTTTCCTAATACCCTGAATTCCTAATAGTTGTCCAATCAGTCTCCCGGGAAGGAAGCTGAGATGATTATTAATGGGAGGAAAAGCAAAGTATTACCTAGTAGTGCCACTGTCGCACCATGTTGCAAAAGAGTGACATTGTGTAAGATGGTTGGGAGCAGGTAAGCAACAACATATTTGTTTAGAAATGGCTTGAGAGACTGAGGGGGTGGATGCCTAAAAATAAATTACAAGAACAATTACAAGAAGATTGAGTGATGCAGTAGGTAGAAGCTGGATTTTTAACGCTGGGACCTGGGTTTGACTTGCTGGCAGGCTGCTCTTCTGTGAAATGCATTTGGACAGTTTCAGCCTGTTTTCTGATCGTCATGGATTCCAAAATGGAGAACTGTTTCTAACTTGGCACAAGTTGGTAATTTCACTCTGTGACACCATTAGGTGACTGATATGTGAAATGGAAAATAAGTGATGTTTCTCAAGGATCCAGACCGGGTGTCAGCTTTTCACCATATATATCAATGATTTGGACAAAGGAATAGAGGAATATCCAAGTTTGCTAATAACACTGAGTTAGGAGGCAGTTTGCACAGATGATAGGAAGAAGTTATGAGAGACATAGATTAACTGAATGGAGGGAAACTGTGGCAAAGTTAAATGTGGGGATGTGTGAGCTCATCCACTTTGGATCCAAGAAAGTCAAATCAGAATATTTTCTTAACTGTATGAAACTAGAAACTATGGAGTAGCAAAGGGAGTTGGGTTTCCAATTACACAAATCGCAGTACAAAAAGTGATCAAAGAAGGCTAATGTAATGTTGGTCTTTATCGCACTGAGCTGGCATAAAGGGGAGGGAGTTGTTTTTTAGTTATATAAAGCCTTGGGTCAGATCCCATCTAGAATCGTGTATTCTGTTCTGTCCTCTTCCTCAGGAAGGCTACATTGACCTTGGAAGTGGGTACAGCGCAGTTTTACCAGGATGACGCCGTGGTAAAAAATGGAAAAGGTTCAATTTTGAGGACAGATTCCAAAAATTTGGTTCCTATTCCTGTGAGTTAAGGCTGAGGTATTTAAAATAAAAGAATGATTCAATAGGATAGATACAGAGAAACTGTTTCCTCTGGTGAAGGAATCCAGAATATGCGGGCCCATCTTAATATTCAAGCTAGGCCATTCTTTCAACCAAAGGATGGCGAAAGTATGGAACTTTCCTCCCCTAAAACGTTGTGGTTGCTGGGTCAATTGAAATTTTCAAGACCGAGATTGACAAATTTTTGTTAGATAAGGATAAGATTAATTGAGATCCAAAACCTTGCCTGCTGCCTTGTGTCTTGCACTATCACCTTGTTCTCACCAGCATCCGCTGCATTGAATTCAAAATCCTGATGTTCATTTACAATGCCTCCATGTCCTTACCCCATTTTACCTTCTACAGCTCAAGTCATTTAAAGCTGGACTCATGTGCCGGCTTCCTTTCACCCGTTTCACAAGTTTTCTGGTGCTTTGCTCTCCTCTCTGCAACTCTGTAAATCCACTCACCTTGTTACATCTCTCTGACTTCAAAAGTCTCCTCAAAAGTTATTTCATGAACATCCCTTCAGCTGTATCTCACAAGTCCTTTATTGCTCCGTAGCCGTTTCTTCACTGAAGTGCCTTGAGGGACACTTATTATGTGCAAGGCATTATATCCATACAAGTTGTTATCTTTAGTCAAATCGCTCTTTCCATTTAATTATTAAATATTGGTAATTTTTCTGCTCTTTTGCTGAAACATTATTTCTGATCCACTATTGCCAACAGGTCCCACTGAGGTTCTGAACTACTTCTAACCTAATGGCGCTGGTCTTTATTGCATTCATTGAGTGACGGCTAAACCTATGTTTTACTGGCAGTGAGAAGTTGTTTCGATGAGTTTTTTTTTTAATAGGTAACATATTTTACCTGCTTTGCCAGTCAGCATATTCATGTTCTTCTTGAATTTCCCCCATGTTATCACAGTGACCCATATTAAATGAATTAGTCAACAATTTACTGGGCTTCCTCAAGCAGAGATAGTGAATGGCACTGCCAACTGCTTTCACAATAGTTTACCTTTTCAACACTCATTACTGCTCTCTGGCATTTGGCAGTTCTATTGATATTATCCATGGCATTTTTAAAAGATTTGCGATAGGTAGTGGTACAGTAGCTACAGACAGCTGTAACATGGACTGAATATCTCTCAGTTTTGACACTTATGGCTGGTAACAGCACGTATTGTAGAAATTATATTGATATGTAAATGGACAGGTTCGAGATCTCCAAAACATGTGCCAACAGTCTAGGTTTAGCAAGTGGTGGGATAAACCTTTGATATGCAACTAATGTTTTATGCCAGCATTGAGAGAGACATCTCCATGCTTTGAATTGTTTCCTGCGACACTTCATTGCAGATAATGTTAGCTGAACAATTCCTGCTGTGTTAGGTACCCTTGAGCAAACACCTTCAATGCTGAAGTAAAATCCAAAAAGCTGTTGTGAAATGAATTCTTGAATGATTCTCGAATGCAAATGTGATGCTATCTGGTTGAATTGCATTGTTCAGGCATCTTTCTGCTTGTTCAACATGTTTTAGATTTTGAATGGCTGTTTCTTTTTTGGTTAAGTGAGTTATAGTAATTTATATATTGCTAATGTTTACTACGTGCTCATTGAAATAGAATAATTGAGGGGGGAAAAAGGAAATCTAGATATTAATGAATCCTGTGTCATTCCAGTTTGATAATGTGTTAGAAATGTACTGTACAAATTGCATCAATGGATTCCATGCTGTTTTTTTGTCCACTAAAGCTTAGCATATTATAAAAACCCTCATGAAGGCGCAACCTACATATATCAGATATATGATCAGTGCATTTGCCTTAAATAAATCCTAATATAAACCTTGGAAATGTTTAGTAGAGCAGTATCTCCTCAAGGGATATGGCAAGCCGTCAGGAAATATGTATTACTATTTTGTAAGTGGGCAACACAAGGTGAACAGCATTGCCTTGACTGATCCTTGCTAATTAAAAGAAAAGACTTTCCCTTATAAAAGGGACATTCTGACAAAAAGTCATCTACCTGACATGGTAGCTCTGTTTTTCTCTCTCTACAGATGGTGCGTGACCTGCTGGGTTTTTCCCACATTTTCTGTTTTTATTTTCCACCGTCTCTTTGGGGCAGGAGGTGGGCAGTCATGAATAATCTTTGGTACAACAATCACAGCATAGGGTGGAGTTCTCCTTGGAGCAAAGAAGGTTGAGGGGAGATCTGAAAGAGGTGTACAAGATTATGATAGGTTTAGATAAGGTAGACAAAGAGAAGCTGTTCCCATTAGCTGATGGTGCAAAGGCTCAGGGACACAGACTTGAGGTTTTGGGTAAGATATATGGGGTGGTGGTGGAGGGGTGCAGTGGCGAGGGGGTGTGAAGAACAACTTTTTTATGCAGCAAATGGTAATGACCTGGAACTCGATGCCTACGAGGGTGTTGGAGGTGGAATTGATCAGTGATTTCAAAAGGAAATTGGATTGGCACTAGAGAGAAATTGTGGTGTTACAGGGATACAGCGGGAGAATTGGACCGACTGGATTACTCTACAAAGAGCCAGCATGGATTCGATGGGCTGAATAGCTTCCTCCTGTGCCATAATGATCTCTCAATGAATCACTCAATGTACCAAAGGTGCATTACTATTTTGCCTTGTATGCGTATGTGTTTGCAAAATATCAAATTTCCTAAAATAAAAAAACAAATTTTGAATTTTAGTAGCCTTTCCAAATGTGGGAGAGGGGGGGCAGTGCAGTTTCTTTCTCCCCCTCTGTACTGATGGAAAAAGAACCGATCAATGATTTCAAAAGCAAGTTGAAAAGGCACTTGAGGGAAATAAACTTGTATGGCTGTGGGAGCAGAGCAAAGGAATTTGCTGCACAGAGAGCTGGCATAGCCTCGAGGTGCTGAATAGCTTCCTTCTATCTGGCACTAAATCGTTTTACTGGAAGTGTGGTTTGCTACAGGTATAGCTTCCAGCAATCTATTTCAACCTATGAAATGAAACACTAACAAAAAAGAAAAATACTGAACTTGGCGGAAATCTGAAATGAAAACAGAAAATGCTCAAGAATTGATGAAGGGTCATTGACCTGAAACGTTAACTCTGTTTCTCTCCACAGATGTTGCCTGACCTCTTGAGTATTTCCAACATTTTCTGTTTTTATTTTATGTGAAAGAAACATTCTTCAAACCCTATATTTAGATTTATGATGATGATAAAAGAGAGTCTGTGTCTCTGCAAAATTAAAACAGTAAATGAAAGCAGGAAAAAATGCATCCAACACAATTACAGATTATCCCCTGGTAAAACAATGGATATGTCAGTAGCTTATAAATGCTCAAAGACCAGTGTAAACCATTTATGTGTAAAATTAAAATGCCAGGTTTTACTCTTGTAAAAAAAAAGCAATCTGTAAAACATCTCTTGTAATTAGGTAACCATAATGAGGTTAGCTTCATACAATACACTTTCTTTTTGTAAGAAAATAAATACTTTAAAAATATTTTCTACTTGTTTCAGACCTCTAGACATATGTTGTCAACTTGAATGACAGCTCAAATAGCGTAGATATAGGGAGGCATTGTGATATTGTTCACTTTGCCATGTTTTGGTTGGAAAAGTGCGCATTCTAATTGTATGTTACAATTACAGCAAAATCTTACTTGATACAATCTGGCAGGTGAAAGAAAAGGACTGCTGGTAAGCAGATTTCTACTTGCAAAGGGAACCGTCATGAGGGAAGGCTGTATTCTTGAAGCACTTGCATCAGTCATATGTTGTGTGTTTTTGCTACACTGAGTGTGAACAAGAAGGAGGAGGATGCTATTCTACAACGTCTGGCTCCCATTGTCTCCCCACAGGATGAGAGGTTGGGAGGTGGAGAAGGCCCTAGACTGCTTTGGGTCTCCCTCACTTGTATTCTGTTTAGGTTGGTATCACTGCTTGGAAGCAACTCACCTCAAAACCCTTAGGTTGCAGTTGCTTGAGTGGCCAGCGAGATCAGGAAAAGGGGGCAAAGTACCAATTTTAAAAAGCAATTGTGAAAAGTGACCAGCTGAAATAAGTCTTCAGTCTGGCTTCCTGCGAAGATTGGCCAAGTTTTTGTCTGGATATTTTTGTTATGTTTTACTCTGCAAATTTAGATATTTTTATATTTGGAAAATAGCTCTGTTCCATGGCAATTAATTGCTCGAATGTGGTGACAATGACCCAGCTTTCGCAGCGTGATGCTGTGGATTTTTTTTTAAAAAGCATGTTGAAATGATCTGGTAGTTGGAGCAATATAGCATGAAATACCATTAGTCCATGTACAAATCTTGACACATTCAAGCCAAGAACTGGGAAAATTACTGGCTCTTGATGAAGGGGCAAAATTGACTATTATTCATCAGCAGGACTCTCCTTTCTGAGTAACAGTTGTTAAACAATTAGTTGTGCCATGTATAAATTGACTTTTCAGTAGTAGTCCCAAAGCCTTTCTGCCATCTACAAGGCATGCAGTAGGAGTGTGCTGGAATACTTTCCACGTGACTAGAAGGATGCAGCTCATCAAACTGAAGAAGCCCGACACCATTCAGGACAAAGCAGCTCATTTGATCTGCACTTTATCCAATAGCCTAAATGTCTAGCTGGTGTGCCACAGTAACATTACGTACTATATGAAGGATGTGCTGCAGCAAATTACTAAGGCTTTTTTGGCAGCACCTCCCAAACTTGTTAACTCCTCCATCAAGCACAAGGACAGCAGATGGATGGAAACACCATCACCTCCATGTTCTTCTTCAAAAGTCATCCTGACTCGAACATATATAGTCAATTCCTTTAATATCGCTGGGTTAAAATCCTGGAACTTCTGACCCTACAGCATTGTCCGTGCACCTTCATCACACAGACTGGAGCAGTTCACAACGAAAGTCCACCACATCCTTCTGAAGGACATTTAGGAGTGGGCAATAATTGCTAGCCTTATCAGTGAAATCCACATCCCAAAAGTGAATAATTTAAAAGAAAATGTGCAGTTCTCAAACTGTGTTACCTGCTTGCAACCTGGTGTCATAACTGAAGATGATACTTTTGCAACCTTGAGAAAAAAATATGAAAGGTAAAAAGTGTAGGTTGAGCATATTAACAGAATGCGTGACTTTACTGAAGCAGAACTTTGTGATATTGTGCATAAAGTGCCTCAACATAGACTTACAACTCTCACCAAATCATAGAATTGTTACGGTGCAGAAGGAGGCCATTTGGCCCATTGTGTCAGCATTGGCTCTCCAAATGAGCAGTTTGCTGGGTGCCATTCCCCCACCTTCTCCCCACAATCCTGCACATTCTTCCTTTTCAGATAATAGTCTAATTTCCTTTTGAATGCTTCGATTGAACCTGCCTCCGCCACTCTCTCAGGCAGTGCATTCCAAACCCTAACCACTTGCTGTGTAAAAACGTTTCTCCGCATATCACTTCTGCTTCTTTTGCTAATTACTTTAAATCCTTGCCCTCTTGTTCTCAATCCTTTCATGAGTGGGAACAGTTTCTCCCTATCTACTCTGTCCAGACCCCTCAATTCTGAATATCTCTATCAAATCTCCTCTCAGCCTGCTTTTCTCAAAGGAAAACAGTCCGAACTTCTGCAGTATATCTTCATGACTGAAGTTCCTCATCCTTGGAATCATTCTCATGAATCTCTTCTGCACCCTGTCTAATGCCTCCATACCCTTTCCAAAGTGTGGCGCCCAGAACTGGATGCAATACTCCAGCTGAGGCTGAACTAGTGACTTATACAAATTCAACATAACTTCCCTGTTTCCTGGCCTTAATCACCTCGTCATCACCATGGACGTCAAATCCCTCTACACTGCTATCCCCCACCAGAATGGCCTAAGGGCTCTCTGCTTCTTCCTTGAACAGAGGCCTAAACAATCACCATCCACCGCCACTCTCCTCTGTCTGGCTGAACTTGTTCTCTCACTGAACAATTTCTCGTCTAACTTGTCTCACCTCCTCCAGATAAAAGGTGTGGCTGTGGGTACCTGCATGGGCCCCAGTTATGCCTGTCTTTTTGTGGGGTATGTGGAACATTCCTTGTTCTAGTCCTACTCAGGCCCCATCCCAGAACTGTTCTTTCAGTACATTGATGACTCTATCGGTGCCACTTCATGTTCTTGTCTGGACCTGAAAAAACTTATCGATTTTGCTTCCAATTTCCACCCCTCTCTCACTTTCACATGGTCCATCGCTGACACTTCCCTTCCCTTCCTTGACTTCTCTGTCTCCATTTCTGGTGATAGACTGTCCACCAACATTCAGTAAAGCCCAGTGACTCCCACAGCTACTTTGACATAGCTCCTCACATCCTGCTTCCTGTAAGGATTCATCCCATTCCCTCAGTTCCCCTGCCTCCATCGCATCTGTTCCAATGATGCCACCTTCCAAAACGGCACATCTGACATACCTTTCTTTTTCCTTAACCGAGGTTTCCCACCCGCTGTCGATGACAGGGCCCTCAAACGTGTCCAACCCACCTCCTGCACCTCTGCCCTTGCCCCTTCCCCTCCCTCCCAGAACCATGATAGGGTCCCCGTTGACCTCACTTTTCAATGTTCTGCGTTTTCAAGCCTTCGCATTCAAAGGATCATCCTCCGCTATTTCCGTCTACTCCAGCATGATGCCACCACCAAACACACCTTCCCCTCACCCCTCTGTCAGCATTCTGTGGGGACTGTTCCCTCTGTGACACCCTGGTCCACTCCTCCATCATCCCCAACACCACATCCCCTTCCCACGGCACCTTCCCATGCAATTGCAGAGGGTGCAACACCTGCCCCTTTACCTCCTCCCTTCTCACCATCCAAGGCCTCAGACACGCCTTCCAGGTGAAGCAGCGCTTCACTTGCACCCCTTTCAATTTGGTCTATTGTATTCGCCGCTGCTAATGCGGTTTCCTCTACATTGGGGAGACTAAACGCAGACTGGGTGACTGCTTTGCGGAACACCTTCGCTCAGTCCGCAAGCATGACCCAGACCTTCCTGTTGCTTGCCATTTCAACACAGCATCTTGCTCTCATGCCCACATGTCTGTCCTTGGCCTGCTGCAATGTTCCATTGAAGCCCAACACAAACTGGAGGAACAGCACCTCATCTTCCGATTAGGCACTTTACAGCCTTCAGGACCTGAATTCTCCCCTCCACCTTGACCCCCTTTTAATCCAATATATATATATATATAATTTATTTATTTTTATTTTTTTGTTCATTTTTAAAATCCTTTTTCCCCAACACCCCCACAGGGCCATCTGTCACTTGTTTCTATGTTGTACTTTCACAGAGCACTGACCCTTGTTCTGCTCTTAACACCTTCTGCTATCTTATCTTTATGCCACTATCAGCATCTTCTTTACTTCTTCACCACTACCACTAACACTCCCTTTGTCTTGTGTCCATGATATCTTTGTCAATCTCTCCTTAGCTGTCACCTATCCCTGACCACCTATCTTGCTCCACCTGCTCCACCCCCTTCTTTAGCTCTGAAGAAGCATGAAGTGCAATGCTGTTGGTGCAGTGTACATGGACTTCCAAAAGGCATTTGATACACAACAGATTTGTGAGCAACGTTATAGCTCATGGAATAAAAGGGACAGTTGGACCATGGATATGAAACTGGCTGAACGACAGGAGACAGAGGTAGTGGTTAATGGATGTTTTTCCTGCTGGAGGAAGGTTTGTAATGGAGTTCCCCAGGGGTCAGTGTTGGGGCCCTTGCTTTTCCTGATATATATTAATGACCTACACCCTGGTTTACAGGGCACAATTTCAGAGTTGCAGATGATACAAAACTTGGAAGTATTGTGAACTGTGAGGAGGATAGTGTAGAACTTCAGAGATATAGACAAGTTGGTGGAATGGGCAGACAGGTGGGAAATGAAGTTCAATGCAGAGAAGTGTGAGGTGATTCATTTTGGTAGGAAGAACAAGGAGAGACAATATAAAATTAAGGGTACAACTCGAAAGGGGGTGGAGGAGCAGGGGGATCCAGGTGTATATGTGCATAAATCATTGAAGGTGGCAGGATATTTTGAGAGAGCAGTGAATAAAGCATACAGTATCCTGGGTTTTATTAATAGGGGCATAGAGTACAAAAGCAAGGAAGTTAAAAACAAAATATTGCAGATGCTGGAAATCTGAAATAAAAACAAAATGCTATAAAATCTCAGCAGGTCTGGCAGCATCTGTGGAGAGAGAAACAGAGTTAACGTTTCGAGTCATATGACCCTTCTTCAGAGCGCTTTTGAGTTTGGAGCAGCCCTGCCATTTCTTTATTAACTAATAACCTTGTGGTTAAACCTTACTGCTGGTACAAATATTAATAAAGCTTTATCAATACCAATAAAACTTAGTACTATTAATAGAACTTAGCAATATTGATAAACCCTACTAATACTTAGTACATTTTAATAGTGGAAATGAACCTTACTTATAAACCTTACAATTAGAATAACTTACCTGAGTTTTGAAAGATAAATGAGAAAAATACTCACCAACCAATAACTTACCTCTTCCCTGTGATGTCAGACGTCAACTTTTCTCAGAACCCGGTCGGTCATAGGTTGGCAAGATCTCTGTGACCTTTTTAAACTGAAATCTCTGCTGCTCTCCAAGCTTTTTTTAAACTCCATGAAGAAAATATCACATAAATCTCTCCTGGTGGGAACTTGTACATAATCCTCTGAGGAGAATGTTTGTTATTTTTATCAGATGGATCTGTCTCCATCTAAGGTTGGAACAAAAGCTTTAACACAACAGATAGAGAATCTTTTGTACCCTTGTCAAAAAATGTGATTGATAATTGAGCTTCTGTACTTATAGCTGGGGAAGAAGTATTTTAAATTGGGGAAATTCCATAACCAGAAAGTGGAGTTTCTATATTTGTATATAAACTGGACACCAACATGAACCTCCCAGCCAGAGATGGCAGTTGCTATATGTATTTGAACTTCATGTCCAAAGAGGAGACTAGTGATTCTTATGTCTGGAAGGATTACCTGTACCTGTGTGGATTGCAGGATACACTAGACTGGGCTTCACACTAAAATGAATCCCATGATTATGGGCTATGAATTAAGCTTTACTCATGCAGTCTTAGTCAGATTGTCCATTTTAGTCACTCGTTATCGTTTATGCTCAGCTGAAAGATTTTGAATCCACTTTGCTTTATAGGTCAGTGATAAACTGCCTGGATGTGAAGCCTCTGGACCTGTCAGAATGAGATCATTAGTTCAATGTTGTGATTGTCTGTCAGTAAGTATTACAGTTCAGGGAGAGCTTTTGGCAGAATTTTAGTGATGGACCAGTCACATGCTCCCTGCCCAAGATGCTGTGAAAGAGTGCTCCAGACATAGAAATCCATTTCCTTACTGAGTCTAATGTCTGTGTTTTCAGGTTCGCTACACAAGAAAATAATGGTCTCCTGTTCTACAATGGGCGATTTAATGAAAAACATGATTTTATTGCAGTGGAAATCATTGATGGACAGGTCCAGTTAAAGTACTCAACAGGTTTGTACAAAACATATTTATGCATTAAATATTCAATTTAATTACATCAGCACTTGATCTGGAAATAGATTCCCATTTATTTATTGAGTCATGTCCAAATTAATTCAATGGGATCTCATAGAATTCCATATCCATTACGTGGAATGTCAGGTTAAACTACTGGTAGCTCCTGGGAACTACCTATTTGAATTTGTAAACCATAATATGATACTGTGGCACAGCCAGTTACTCCTAGCACATATCTGATCTAGGAATGTACTTTCAGTGTATGCAACCCTTCCTTTCCTCCCCATTACAAAGATGTTTTCACTCAGTCCACTTGTATAGCATTTGAATTGGACACATCGATTCCAAGTCTTTACAATTCCAGTGAACCAATTCACTCCCCCATAATATCAAATTCTAATACATCTGTCCATTTTCCATTATCTAGAACTCTTGACCCAAGCATAGAATTTAAATACGAATAGAATCTTAATTTTAATGTACAGTTCAGTAAATATAGCCAATCTGTTGTCAAACTTCATCATATGTTTGCGATCTTTTACTAGCACAATGTTATATGCACATTCAGAGAGTTCTTTCTGTGTTCTTTTAATAGGCACATTTGTTGCAATTATACTGCATAAAATACAGTATTGTATACAATATTGCAACAATTGCATAATTTGCAACAAATTAGTATTTGCATATTAGCTGCATTAGTATGTATTAGCTGCATACTAATGTTGCAGTATTAACAAGTACTGTAATACTGTTACAGTTACAGTAATGTGACACACATTTCTGCACCGAAATTTGTTTTTCTGTTGAGTTGTAAGAGAAGTGAGCCAAGTTTTCTGACCTTGTGTGAATAGCCCAAACAGGTTCAATCTGTTACAGGCCTTATTTTTGTTTACCTCTCATTCTTTGGAGGATGGGAAAATAGGAGGTGACAATATTCTACACATACTTTTGACATTTTGTTATGACTTTTGCCCCATATTAAAATCCATGTAGCAGCTGAATAGTGAAAGCTTGAAACTATTCACTTATTTAAAGAAAAATCCTTAGTGTCTGGGATGTTCTTTTCACAGGAGAGTCAATGACGGTGGTAACGCCTCATCTTCCTGGAGGTGTCAGCGATGGGCAGTGGCACACGGTACAGGTCCAATACTATAACAAGGTAGTAAGTTAATACCAATTCAGTATTACGTTTTGCATTTTGAAATTGTATACACCATTTTCTAAGCAGCTAACCTGTTGACAGGACAAAGGCTGTGTGCAAACCTATGTGCCTAGACTTTCTTCCCTGCCTTCCTTTGAGACGTGCTTGACAGCAGGCTGTTCTAGGTAGTGTGGCTAAGACTGGAACTCTTGTCAGTATGTTATTGCATCTTACTGCTTTGCATAGTAATGTGGAGAAATGAATGCAACAGAGAAAATAAAGAGAATAAAGGAAAAAGATAGTGTGAAGATGTAGTATTATCAACCAGTAAGGGTCTCAGTTAGAAATAATGTTCATTACCTGTTTAAATTGTTAATTAAACATTCTCCTTTTTAATTCCTGTCTGTTAGAAAATTCTATTTTTGGATTATCTCCAGGATTGACACAGCAATTGGACAGATATAAACGGTGGCGAGTCACAGAGTTACATATGAACATACGAATTAGGAGCAGGGGTAGGCCATTCAGCTCCTCGAGCCTACGCCACCATTCAGTAAGATCATGGCTGATCTGATTGTGGCCTCAACTCTATATTCTCCCTACTGTCGATAACCTTTGACTCCCTTGTTAGTCAAGAATCTTATTTACCTCTACCTTAAAAATATTCAGTAACCCTGCCTCCACTGCTCTCTGAGGAAGAGAGTTGCAAAGATTCACAACCCTCTGAGAGAAAAATAATTCTTCTCACCTCCGCCTTAAATGGGCACCCCCTTATTTTTAAACTGTATCCCCTTGTTCTCGTCTCTCTCACAAGGTGGAACATCCTTTCAGCATCCACCCTGTCAAGTCACCTCAGGATCTTACATGTTTCAATAAGATTACCACTCATTCTTCAAAACTCCAATGGATTTAGCCCCAGACTCTCCAACCTTTCCTCATAAGATAGCTTCCCCCCCCATCCCAGGTATCAGTTGAGTGAACCTTCTCTGAACTGCTAATAGATTTATATCCATTCTTAAATAAGGAGACCAAAACTGTACACAGTACCCCAGATGAGGTTTCACCAACGCCGTGTACAACTGTAGCAAAACATCCCTACTTTTATATTCCATTCCCCTTGCAATAAACATCAACATTCCATTTGCCTTCCTAATCACTTGCTGAGTTACGTGTTTCAATCAGGATCCAACTTAAAAATTGCACCTCACACCTCCCAGACTTTCTTTTCTTGGCTTTGTGACTGGACTACAAGGTTGGTGAGCACATTAGGTCAGGACACAGAATCTCCTACAGATTAAAACTGGAAATATTATTAGTACGCATCTTGAGAAGATATTTAATGTTAAAGGTGCGGCATATGTTTCACTTTTGTACCTTTTTTTGTCCTTTAACTGCGGCAGAATGGTTTCAAACATCTGGCAGTGACTGAATTAGACCAGCGATGACCCTTACTATAAACTGGAGGGATGGGGGTGGTCGCATTCTGTCCTGAGTCCTTGTTACTCAAATTCTGCTGCTGAATGGTTGCTATTCCATAGAGTAGCAGGTTTCAGCCTTGTGGTTTTGTGAAGGTACCGACAAGGAGATCATGTCCTTACGCACAAAGCGGAGAAAAAAATCAGGGAACAAGGCATGTGCAGCCTAACCTTGGGCGGAATTTTGCCGTCGGTGAGCAGGGGGCGGGGCCCGCTCGCCGATGCGTAAAATGACACAGGATGATGTCGGGTGGAACCCCCGACGTCACTGCGCCCCATTTAAATTTTCAGGAAGGCGGGGGCGCAGCAAAATCAGCTGCGGGCCCACCAACCTGTCAATGGCCAATTGAGGCCATGGACAGATCAATTAAAGTACTTAGTGTACCTGCCCGTCCAACCTTAAGATTAGCGGGCAGGCCAGGAGCCCCGGTGGCAAACAGAGAAAACATGAAACCTCATCCACCGGCGGGATGAGGTTTCATGCAGGGTTGCAAAAATTTTAAGAAAGTTATTATGTTAATTATGAACATGTCCCATCTCATGTGACATTGTCACATGAGGGGAAAACGTTAGGGAAATTATTTTTTTCTATTTTTAATCTTTATAAAAGTGTAAACGATCTCCCTGAGGCAGCATTTAGCCTCAGGGAGATGTGCGCTCTTACGTGCGCATGTGCGGAAGACGCACTTTCGCTTTTAGGGAGTCACCCCCCACCCGCACAGGAAGTGCATCGCGCTTCCCGCTGGACGTCACGCTGGGCGGGCCTTAATTGGCCCGGCCACGTAAAATGGCGGCAGGGCCCGCTTCTCCGACGGGGATCAGCTCCCCACCCGCTGGAGGTTGGGTCGAGCCTGCCCGCCCGACAGGCAGAAAATTCTGCCCCTTGTGTACATTTTCGCAGCTAGCCCAGAATGGCATTGCTACTAGTTTAAGGGCAAATTGATTTTTTTTATAGCTTTAGTTCGTTTGTGGCCTAGAAGACGAGGACGATTGGAAAAAAAATTGAGAGATTTTACAACCTCGAGGAAAATCCAGACAATCCTGGAGGCCTGCTGCAATGAATCCGTTTAGTGGGTTATTATTTTTCAGATCTCTTAACACTGTCATTCTCAATCCCTGCTTCCAGTATTGTTGGTTAGCAGCTCAGTAGAAGAGATCAATTATGGGCAGGTACGATTTTATAAACTATAATGCAACCTTAATAATAACGACATACACACATACTCACACTGCTTTGGTAAGCCCTGGTCTTATTTGTAATGAGTTGATTTGAGCCAGTAATTTTTGACACATGCTGTGCTGTGTCCTATAAATAGGCAGCTCACTTGAATGAAACGACTGTCAGGAAAAAAAGAAAAAAAAAGAAAGCAACTGGAACAAAGTCCAGAGAACTGATGGAGGCCTTTTAACCTGCCCGCCTCGGCACTTGGCAACCCCTGTGCCTGCCTCCGATCTGCGTCTGGAGGCACCCACTCTCCCTCCCAGAACAAAGATTTGCCCCGTCACTCGGGGCACTTTTTTCCAAGGTGGATGTGGCGACCTGGGAAATTTCCTGACTACTCAACTTGGGAGTGAAAATCCAGGCCTTAGAGTCTGCCCTGCCAAGCTATCATCAGTGCTCACACTGATGATCCAGCACTACTTTGTGATCTACAAAGTGGTCTCTATCATATATATTAATGATGCAATTTCTTGCTATCATATATATTAATGACTAGAATAAATTTTCAGGTTTGGAGGTGACACTAAGTTAGGTGGCATAGCACATTGTGTAGATGGAAGCAAGAAGTTAATGAGGGACATAACTTGAGTTGGCAAAACTGGCAGATGATGTTTAGTGTGAAAAAGTGAGGCCATCCATGGTGTTCCCCTGAAGCATAAATTGGGGTATTTCTTTATGATCGATGCGCAAAGAGTTTTAAATGTCCTTGTGTCCAAATCACTAAAAATTAGTGCATTAGTACAAAACGTAATCAAAAAAGCTGATAGAATGTCTGTCCTTTATCTCAATGGATTTGGAATTTAAAAGTGAGGAAGCGGATGCTTCAGTTGCAAAGAGCTCAGTCAGTTCCATCTAGTTTACTGCCTCCTGCTTTGGTTATTAAACGACTGGTAAGGGATATTGGCCTTGGAGAGGATTCGGCACAGACTCAAGAATTATCTCAGGGCTTAAGAGAATAAAGTTATGATGATTGATTGCAAAAATGTTGGCTTTGTTCTGTTAACTTTAGAAGGTTGAGGGATGATCTAATTGAAATCTATAAAATGGTAATGGTATTTAATAGGGCAGGTACAGAGAACATATTTATTCTGGTGGGAGAATATAGGACAAGGAGACACTTTCTTAAAATTAGACCTAGGCCATTTAGGAGTGAAATCGGGAAGCTCTTTTTCAGACAAAGGGTAGTGGAAATCTGGAACTATTTCTCAAAAGGCTGCGTGGCCAACTGAAATTTTCAACCTTGAGATAAATTTTGTAAGGCAAAGATATCGAGAGATTGAAGTTAATAAAGATAATGGCATTTGAGTACACATCAGCCATGATCTAATTATAGGAACAGGAGCAGGTTATTTAGCCCTGTGAGCTTGTTTGCCATTCAGTTAGATCAAGGCTGATCTCTATCTTACAGTCATGTACCCACCTGGGTTCTGTAATCCTTAATATTCTTGCCTAGCAAAAATCTGTAAATCTGTTTTGAAGTTTTCCATTGACCTAGTCTCAATAGTTTTTTGAGGGTGAGAATTACAGATTTCCACTATCCTTTGTGTGAAGCAGTGCTTTCTGACATTAACCCTGAATAACCTAGCTCTAATTTTAAGGTTATGTGCTCTTGGGTCCTGTGCTCCCCCAACCAGAGGAAATAGTTTATTTTTATCTACCAAATCAAATCCTTTAATTATCTTCAACTCATTTGAATCACCCCATAATCTTCTATATTCGAATGAATATAAACCTAGTTTATACAAGCTGTCCTCATAATCTAACCCTTTTATTCATGTTATCATTCTGGTGAATCTGCACTGCACTCCCTCCAAGACCAGTATACCTTTCTGAGGTTCGGTGCCTAGAATTGCAAACAGTATTTCAGATGGGATCTCACCAGCTCTGTATAGTTGTGACACAACTTTCACCCCTTTGTATTCCAGTCCTGTTGAGTTAAAAGCCAACATTACATTCATTTTAAATGGGTTTTTTTTGCACCTGTCCAGTAACTTTGACTAATTTCTGTACTTGAACCCCTAAAAGTCCCTGGTCATCCACAGTTTCTAGTTTCCCACCTTCTAGAAAATGCACTGATTCTTAGGTCCGAAGTGAAAGACCTCGCACTTAAAAGAAATAAACTTGCGGGACTGCAGGGATAGAGTGGAAAATTGTAACGACAGGATTGCTCTACAGAAAAGCTGCGTGGACTCGATGGCCTAGTGGCTTCCTACCGTGCTGTGATGACTCTATGATTTTCCCACACTGAACTCCATTTGCCAGTTTCACTCGCACTTAATCTATCAATTTCCCATTGCAACTTTCCACTCCCATCGACGTACACTATATTCCATGCTACCTCACTTAGTGTTGTCAGCAAATGTAAATATACACCGCTCTTCCTTCATCCAACGTGCCTATAAATGTAGTAAAGATTTGCAGCCCAAGTACAAATCTGGATTAATATATTTCTATTTTTGTGTAACATTTTTCACGATGACTAGGGGCAGAATCTTCTGGCTGGCGGAGCCCGCAAGCCAGCGCTTAAAATGTCGTGTGCTGACATCGCGCGAGCGTCCTGACATCAGCGCGATATTTCGGTCGGCAGGCACGCTATGCAGCGGGTCCGCACCCGCCATTAATTAAAGGTCTCGTTAAGGCCCTTAACTTGCCAATTGTCGACGATTTTGAAGGGCCCGTGCGAATTTCGGTTTGGCGCACAGGCCCAACGGGCAGGCGGGTAGGTGAATTTTTTACAGACCTCATCCGGTGGCGGGATGAGGTTTGATAGCGGTTTTAAAAACGTTTAATAAAGTTTTTGTTTATTTCATTAACATATGTCCCATCTCGTGTGACATTTTCACGTGAGGGGGACATGTTGATGAATTTTTTATTGTTTTTTTTTTTGCCAGCCTTTCAGCGATCTCCCTGAGGCAGCACTTTGCCCGCCCACTTAAAATGGAGGCGGGGCCCATTGCGGCGGCGATCGGCTGCCCGCCTGCCACCGAGCCGGTGGGGCCCGCCCGCCCATCAAGGGCAAAATTCTGTTCTAGATGTCACAAAGCCCTTCACTGTCAACAAAGTATTTTATGACGTGTAATACTGTTGTAATGTAGGAAATGTGGCAGCCAATATGTGCCCAGCAAGCTCTCTCAAACAGCAATGTGGTAATGACCAGGTAACCTGTTTTTTGTGATATTGATTGAGGGATGAATATTGGCCAGGACACTGGGGACACTCTCCTGCTCTTCTTCAAAATAGTACCATGGGATCTTTTACATCCACCCGAGCAGGCAATGGGAACTCGATTTAACATTGCATCCAAAAGATGGCACCTCTGACAGTGAAGTGCTGCCTCAGTACTGCACTGGAGTGCCAGCCTTGATTTTTTTGTGCTCAAGCCCTGGTTTGGGACTTGACCTCAGAACCTTATCATGCAGTGGCGAATGCGCTACCAACTAAGCCAACTCGGCAAGGGTGCGGGAACCAAGAGAAAATATTAGAGAGGAATACCAGGGTGCACAAAATACTGGATGGGACAGATAGCACTAATTTAGAGAATAGTAAGTTAATGGGTAAAGTCGGGGCAAGGGAGAAAGTAACAAAATCTAAATCAGGATTAATTTGCATGGATGTGAATGCACGGAGTATAGTAAATATGATTGGGGAGTTGCAGGTGCAGATTGCCATGTGGAAATGTGACGTTGTGGTGATAACAGAGACCTGGCTCAAGGAAGGGCAGAACTGGGTGTTAAATATTCCAGGGTACAAGGTGTTCAGAAGAGATAGGAAAGGAGGGGGAGTGGCGGTATTGATTAAAGGGAGCATTGCAGTGCTGGAGAAAGAGGATGTCCCAGAGGGTTCAAGGACAGAATCAAGTTGGCTAGAGCTAAGGAACAAAAAGGGTGCAATTACATTGCTCGGTGTAGTCTATAGAACGCCAAATAGTGAGAAGGACTTAGAAGAACAGATCTGCAGAGAAATTACAGAGAGATGTAAGCATTATAGAGTCATTATAGTGGGGGACTCTAATTACCCGAATGTAGACTGGGACAATGGTAGAGTAAAGGATGTTGAAGGGTATAAGTTCCTAGATTGTGTTCAGGAGAATTTTCTACCGAGTATGTGTCCAATCCAACAAGAAAAGATGTGCTGTTGGACCTGGTTCTTGGAAATGAGTTGGGCCAAGTAAATCAAGTGTCAGTGGGGGAACATTTAAAAGACAGTGATCATTGTACTGTACATTTTAGGATGATGACAGAAAAGGACGATAGGCAATCCAGAGTAAGAATAATTAGCTGGACAAGAGCCAACTTCGATGGGGCAAGGATGAAGCTGGGCCAGATAGACTGGAACGAAAGATTGGCAGGAAAAACTGTAGCTGCACAATGGGCTACCTTCAAAAAAGAATTGGTTTGGGCACAGTCAAGGTATATTCCATCGAAGGGAAAGGTAGGACAAACAAATCCAGAGTTCCCTGGTTGAAAAGGGAGATTGAAATTAAGATAAAGAAGAAAAAGTGCGCTTATGACAGGTGTCAGGTAGAAAATACAACTGAGCACCAAGAGGAATACAGAATTCAGAGGGGAGGTGAAAAAGCGTATTAGAAAAACGAAGAGGGATTAAGAGAAAAGACTAGCAGTCAACGTAAAAGGGAATCCCAAAGTCTTTTATCGACATATAAGTAGTAAAAGGGTGGTAAAAGGAGGACTAGGGCCAATTAGGGGCTTAAAAGGGAATTTACACATTGACGAAGGGGCCATGGCTGAGGTATTAAATGAATACTTTGCATCTGTCTTTACCAAGGCGGTAGATGCTATACACGCCATGGTGACAGATGAGGAAACTCTGTCACTAGAAGGGTTCAAAATTGACAAGGAGGAAGTGTCGAATAGAACGCGGTACTTAAAGTTGACAAGGCACCAGGACCAGATGAAATGCGTCCAAGGATATTGAAGGAAGTGAGAGTAGAAATTGCAGGGACACTGGCCATAATCTCTCAGTCTTCCCTAGAGTTGGGGGTGGACTGGAGAATTGCAAACATTACGCGCCCTTGTTCAAAAAAGGTTGTAAGGATAAGCCCAGCAATTACAGACCAGTCAGTTTAACTTCAGTGGTGGGCAAGATTCTAGAAACAATTATTCGGGATAGAATTAGTAGTCACATGGAAAACTATGGGTTGATAAGGAAGAGCCAGCATGGATTTCTAAAGGGGCAATTGTGTTTAACTAACTTGCTGGAGTTTTTGAGGAGGTAACAGAAAAGGTCGATGAGAGTAATGCTGTTGATGTGGTCCACATGGACTTTCAAAAGGCATTTGACAGAGTGCCACACAACAGACTTGTGAGAAAAGTCTTTGCTCATGGATACGAAGCTTGGGAGTGTTGTGAACTGCGAGGAGGATAGTGTGGAACAGGCAAGTTGGTGGAGTGGGCAGATAGGTGGCAGATGAAGTTCAATGTGGAGAATTGATGCATTTTGGTAGGAAGAACGTGGACAGACAATATAAAATAAGGGGTGAAATTTTGAAGGGGGTGCAGGAGCAGAAAGACTTGGGTGTATATGTGCATAGATCATTGAAGGTGGCAGGACAGCTGGAGAGAGCAGTTAATAAAGCATATAGTATCCTGGGCTTTATTAATCGGGGCATAGAGTACAAGAGCAGGGGGGGTTATGCTGAATTTATATAAGACACTTGTTAGACCTCAGCTGGAGTATTGTGTACAGTCCTGGGCACCATATTATAGGAAGGATGTGAACACATTGGAGAGAGTGCAGAAGAGGTTTACAAGAATGGTTCCAGGGATGAGAAACTTCAGCTATGAGGATAGATTGGAGAGGTTGGGACTGTTCTCCTTGGAGAGAAGAAGGCTAAGAGGAGATTTGATAGAGATGTTCAAAATCATGAGGGACTGGACAGAGTAGATAGGGAGAAGTTGTTCCCACTCATAAAAGGATCAAGAACAAGAGGACGCAGATTTAAAGTGATTTGCAAAAGAAGCAGATGTGACGTGAGAAAAAAACATTTTCACACGACGGGTCTGGAATGCACTGCCTGGAAGTGTGCTGGAGGCATTCAAGGGGGCATTAGATGATGATTTGAATAGAAACAATGTGCAAGGATATGGGGAAAAGGCAGGACAATGGCACTAGGCCATAATGTTAATTTGGAGAGCCGGTGCAGACATGATGGGCCGAATGGCCACCTCCTGTGCCGTTAAAATTCCGTGAAGCTACAGCTGACGTAGGAAAGATATCATGCTCACAGTTCTCCATGCTTGTTTCAGGTAGATGTTCTGGCAGCTTTTGTCTTTGTCTGGCATAGTTTATGCAAATGAGGCATTTCTTCATGGGGAGGCAATATTGGAATTGTTAAACTTATCTTGCTTGAGTTGCATCTTCTACCACTTCCTGATTGCAGATTGATATTGTTTTCTTAGGTGGCCAAGGCACCCAAAAAATTCCCTACACTTTTGTGAATAGGATCTTTTTCATCCACTGGAATATGTTAATGGGGCTTTTAAATATTATGGGCTTCATTTCAAAAGCTTGGAAATCAAGTGCTTTATATGTATTGTGTTGAGGACAGGGTGCACAGCATGTTATACAATCTGATTTCACTCTTGCAAATGGATCATAGAATGGTTACAGCACAGAAGGAACCATTCAGCCTGTTATGTCTGTGCCAGCTCTTTGCAAGAGCAACTCAGCTAGTCCCATTGTGGATCAAATCACAGCAAATTCAAATTAGATCAGTATCCAGTTTTGTACAACACTGTTATGGATTCCATTTCTTTTCAGACTGGGTCAGAGGCACACATGTATTTCTTTGCAACAGAGTACACTCACCAGCATAATCAAGTGGTAGGGCCATTGCTGAACGGAATGATTGAGCGTCTACATTAAATATCCGGGTGACTCTATTAATATAAGAATTTGTTCCCTCGAGTACTGTCCTACTCTTCAAGGCAGACCATTATTATACAATAAAAAAAAACAAACAAAATAGAAAACATTCGAGCCAATAGATTGAAATAAAAGCAGAAAGTGTCAGATGTGCACAGCAGTTGACGCAGAATGAATGAGAAAGGTGTGTTAATATTTTAGGTGTAAACTTGTGTTACAAAAGCTGAAATACTAACCAACATGTTATTTTTTTCTAATAAATCATAACATTTTACAGTGCAGGTCATTTGACCCATCATGCCTGTGCCAATCCTTTCAAAGAGCCATCCAATTAGTTCCACTCCCATGCTGTTTCCCGATAGCCCTGCAATGTTCTCCCCTTCAAATATTCATCCAATTTCCAATTGAAAGTTACCTTTGAACCTGTTTCCACTACCCTTTCAGACAATGTATTCCACATCATCAAAACTTGCTGCATTAGAAAAAATCTTATCTGGCTGTTCTGCCAATTACTTTAAATAAGCATCCTCCAGTTATTGAAAAATCAGCCAGTGGGAGCAGTTTCTCTTTAATTACTCTATCAAAACCCTTTATGATTTTGAATGCCTCTTTAAATCTTCCCTTAACCTTTGCTGTAAGGAGATCAATCCCAGCTTCCCTAGCCTCTCATATAATTGAAACTCCTCAACCCTGGTACTTTTTAAGTAAACCTCATGTGCATCTCCTTACTAACACCTTGATATCCTTCCTAATATGTGGTACCCAGAACTAGATATAGTGCTCCAGCTGAGACCTAACCAGTGATTTATTAAGGTTTCTGTCTCCAGCTTCCTGCGTTATTAGTTCTGCTCTTCATTTCTTCTGGTTGATGTTTTGAAAATCATTGCACTGCAGTTCACTGTGAAGCCCCTTTCTCTACAGAGTTGGGAGCTAACTGCACATTTATAGATGAAAGAAAATTAACTTGATCAGTGTTCCAGACTGTTCAGTTATACAGTGTTGTCAACATTACAGATTTTGATACCCACACTCACAGCTTGTGCACAGTCTTTGTTAGGAGATTTGTCAAGGGAAGTGTGGAGATAGTTTGAAAGCTGTGCCAATATAACATTATACCAACACTGATCCCTCACCAGCAACTCAAGTCATGAGCTGGGCAAATGATTACACCCTAGAGAAATGTTTCCACTTCCTGATGTGGGAGGTTTATTAACAAGTAGGTTGCAGTAGTTCTAGCAGCCTAATGTTTTCAGGCAATGACAGTCCCATCTGGATGCAATCAGTTCATCTTCCTCGAGTTCTGAAATCAACTTATAGCTTTGTACAAGAATTTGCAGACGATTAGACAATCCATTTGATAATTTAATTTTCACATATCTGAAAACATGACTCTGTTGGGGAAGGAGCTCTGTTTTGCATTCTCATTCTATGTAGAAGGTAGACAAAGAGCAGAGCAAGGGAAAGAAAAAAACATGGATGAAAGATGCCTACATTAAAATATAGACACATACATAGGAACAGAATAGAGAATAAAGGGATATCTCTCCTCGTGGGTTGCCTGGTTTCTACAGGTAAAACTATTTGCTTGAAAGTTCACATTTACATGTTTGTACAATTTGGGGAAAATTGGAATAAGTGACCAGCTTTAGAAGCAAAAAGGAGAGAAAATGGAGGAAGAAAATGATAATCAGTTTGAGGAAACCCATTCAAAACACACAGGTAATAGTAAGCATTAATTTAAAGTCATTAATATACTGTGCTGTATAAATCATGGTGGGAGGTGAGGTAATGTTCCTATTAATCTTTTATGAGTTATTCAGAAGTGTTTGTTTTATGTATTAGTGTTTCTTTATAACACCACCTCTTACTATGAGAAATTGCTCTTGCTTAATTGTAATTGATTTACCACTTCTCTAAATAGGATGGAATTGTCCCCTAATGTTCTCTCTTAATTTCTAGAAATGAAGTAATCTGATAATATTTTATGAATGGTTGCCATTTAGGGAATCAATAAGGCAGCTATTCTTTTGCAACCCAATGTCTAGCCTTTCGTTGATTAACTTGCCTTATGTGCATTCTTCTATTAGCCAAAAATTGGGTCATTGGGAGTTGCACAAGGCCCGTCAGAGCAGAAGGTGGCGATCTTAACAGTTGATGACTGTGACACCTCCATTGCTGTCCGTTTTGGGCCTGATATTGGAAACTATTCATGTGCTGCAGAGGGTGTACAGTCCAGCTCCAAGAAGTAAGTGTGTAAAATATGCCAATGCATCTCGCTGATGTTATATGTTGTCTTTTTGGTGTAAATAAATTTATTGTTAGTGGTTTATGGCACCATTGAAAGTTTCTCATGCAAGATTATGCTTTTCAACCACCAGCTTCTACATTGTGTCCTCTTTGAATCTGATTATTTAGCTTCTTTCATGCTGTCTGACATCACTGTGTGTCACTCCACGTCCCTCAATAAATCTGTACAGAGAACTGTAGCAGAAATCAACATTTAAAATAAAGGAAATTCACAACGAGGTTCATTTTGTGCCAATGATGTATCCCTCTTCAAAGTGGTCTAGATGATTGATATAATGCTAAAACTCTTCTGGGTGTCTCATAATGGTTGCTCGTGGTGTGTTTGGGGATAGACTGTTCCAAAATGTTGTCCTCTGGAATTCCAGTGACAGCCCTGACTCCAGTTTGTAGCAAAAGCCAAATGCTGTTGATGGAAAAATTGTCCCTTCCGGAAAGCTTAGCTGATTTTCCAGTGGGGAAGAAAATGTCTGTCAGAAGTATCCACGATATTGCAAGTTCACTAAAATCTCATATATTGAAATATATTATTCTGCAATGCTGCTCCAGGTTGCCTGGAATTTTTTTTAGGACCCAGCTCTATTTCTCAGCACCAAGGCAGTCTAATTCCAAGAAGCAAGCTTTATTCACAGTTCCTTCCAGAAACTCTTCCAAAGAAGATTTTCAAATCTCTCTCTAATATACATCAAAACATTCTTATGTAATCTGCAACATCTTTCCCAGTCCCTAAGTGAACCAAGGGCAAATTGGAGCACATGATCTCCTGCCCTCCAATCTCAGCAGTCTTCTAAATGGCAGCCATGAGATTTTACCTGTAGACCAGAAAATTAAATTTCTCACATACTGGAGGGCTAAGGGATTTCAAGAGGTTCATCCTAGCCAGCTTTTTCAAATCAACAAATGAAGCCTCCAAGATGGATTAAGCTGCTTAATCCTTTTTTCCAAGATAGAATTTCCACTGCAAGAGAAATTGGATGCATTGTCTAGCAAGCCAAAAAATTCTAGACAGTACACCGTTTTCATTTGACTTTGACTTGAAGTGGCAGCTAGCAAAGCGTAATGAAGCAGCAGCGTTGATTGCTGGATAAAGTTTTATGAATGTTCAGCTTGTGAAATTTTGTTTGATTCCCATAATATTTGATTTCTGTCTAATTTTCTGGAGCAGGACCAGCAGTGGTGTCCACACCCTCAACTTGCTGTGGTAGCAACCCCTGGAGTCAAGAAACAGCAAACCTCTATCATGAATAATGTTTAAAAGGAATAATGAATGCAATGAATCAATTACGAGGAGTTTTGCAGGGATTAATGTATTTGTACTTTGCTACAGATTCCAAAATAGGTCTACAAAAGACTGAGAGGGAGGGAAGATTCTGGAATTTTTATTGTAATTGCGCCATTTATACAGAACAAAGTTTAATGTCTTTTTTAGTAACTGAGCTCTTAATTGAAATTCATTGTGAACGTATTACAAAATCACCAACAGCGAGCCAGCAACCTATTTCACAATCAGCTGGACTCTTCCTATGACTAAATCAGGCAATGTGGATTTTTCATTTGCTAATGTCCATTTTGTGATACCACCCAAGACAAATTTCATCCCTTATGAGTTTGTTATCTCCTTAATAACTTATGTTATTGCCATAAAAACACCCTCTGGCTAGCTTCTGAAAATAAAGGTTGAGCTTTTATAACAGTTGTAGAGACTAATAGATTGTAAGTCGGCTCTTCCGGACCTGCAAGGAGTTTGGACTGACAATCAGAGTCAGGAAGACCAAAGTTGTACGTCAGGACGTAGAGACCCTACCTTCCATCAACACTGACAACCTCACCCTGGAGGCCGTCGACAGTTTCACATACCTCGGATCAGCAATTACCAGCAACCTGTCCCTTGATGCCAAAACCAGCACCAGGATTGCCAAAACCACTGCTGTCATGTCAAAGTTGAGAAATCGAGTGTGGACCAATAGCAAACTAACCAAAGTTGTAAAAATAAAAGCAAAACTCTGCGGATGCTGGAGACCTGAAATAAAAACAGAAAGGGCTGAAAATTCTCAGCAGGTCTGGCAGCGCCTATGGAGAAAGAAACAGTTAACTTTTCGAGCCCAATATGCAACTGAAGAGAGCCCTTTGCAACTGAAGAGAAGTAGAAATGTGTTAGATTTAATGCTGTTGAAGAAGGTGGGGGTGTCAGGTAGAGCAAAGGGGAAAGTCAGGGATGTGTCAGAAGGTGGGGCAGATTAAATGACAAAGATTTCAGGGAACAAAAGGTAAAGAAAATGGTAATGGTAGCTGTAAAGGAACAAAGCATTGGTTCCGAGTAGGTGTTAATAGCAATAACAAGATCAGCACTGTATGAAAGGAAAATATGAGAACAAGATACAGACTGGTATTAGGGGAAACACTAGAGAAAGACAGAGTTCATGGTCTGAAGTTGTTGACCTCAATGTTGAGTCCAGAAGGCTATAAAGTACCTAATTGTAAGATGAGTTGCTGTTCCTCAAGTATGCATTGGGCTTCACTGGAACATTGCAGTAGGCCGAGGACTGTGAGCGTGAGAGCCAGGTGGTAATTTGAAATGGCAAGCGACAAGGAGGTCAGGGTCATGCTTGCAGACTGAAATGAGATGTTCTGCAAAGCAGTCACCTAGCCTGAGTTTGGGTTCCCCAGGGTAGAGGAGGCTGCATTGTGAGTCATGAATAGAATAGACTGAACTGAAATAAGTGCAAGTAAATCGCTGCTCACAATCAAAATGTTTGTGGTCTAGGACATTGAGGAGAGAGGAGGTAAAGGGGCATGTATTACACCTCCTGTGATTGCATGGGAAGGTGCCGTCGGAAGATGAGGTGTTTGGGGATGATAGAAGAGTGGACGAGGATGTCACAGAGGGAATGGTCCCTTTGGAATGCTGACAGAGGAGGGGAAGGAAGCTGTGTTCGGTGGTGGCATCATGCTGGAACTGGCAGAGGATAATCCTTTAAATGTGGAGGCTGATGGGGTGAAAAGTGAGGAGAAAGTGAACTCTATCAAGGTTCTGGGACGGAGGAGAAGGGGTGAGGCAGGAGTGCGGGAAATGGGTTGGACATGGTTGAGGGCCCTGTCAACCACAGTAGGGGAAATCCTCGGTTGAGGAAAAGCAAGACATGTCGGAAACGCCTTTGTTGAAGGTAGCATCATCAGAACAGATCCGACGGAGAAGCTGGCAGAATGGGAAAATACAAAGCTCCGTGTGTACAAGGCTTGTGTTCTCAGCACTGTCCTTTACAGTAGTGAGGCATGGATAACTTATGCAAGTCAAGAAAAGCGGCTGATTAGTTTCCACCTCTGCTGCCTCAGATGAATATGGGGCATCCCCTGGCAGGAGAGTGTGCTGAAAATGGAAGTACATCAACATGCAGGGATTCCCAGCATGTTTGACCTCATGAGTCAGCAGCGACTCCATTGGCTGGGCCATGTGAGCAAAATGGATGGGGGCCAGATCTCCAAAGTCTATGGCGAGCCTGCTATCGACACAAGAACAACAGGTCACCCACGTCTGTGATACAAGAATGTCTGTAAGCAAGAGTTCACATTGGCTGGGATCGGAGTTGATATGTGGGAAGTCCAGGCTGCTGACTGGAATGCCTGGAGACAAGCAGTCAGGAAGGGCGTGGAAGAAGCAGAGACCAAAGAGATGATCAGATGGTAGAAAAGAGAGCCTGCCAGAAGGAAAAAATATGAGTCAACGTCGGACCAATGCTGTGATAATTATTATTAATTAATTATAATAAATCTGTGCCAGCTGTGGAAGGGACTGCCACACATGAATCGGCCTCTATAGCCACAACAGATGATGTTCAGTACAGAAGTGACATACGCCCTGGGAGTAGTCCATCGTCTCCCAAGACGGACTAATAAAATAGTTCTCAGCAAATTGTCAGTTTGTACTGAATTAGGGGATAAGTACCTGATTTTTTTTTAATTTATTCGTTCATGGGAGCATTTACTGCCCACCATTTTAAGAGTCTACCATTTCTGTGGGTCTGGGGTCATATGTAGGTCAGACCAGGTAAGGACGGCAGACTTCCTTCCCTAATGGACATTAATGAACCAGATGGGTTTTTTCGATGATGGTTTCATGGTCATCATCAGACTTTTAATTCCAGATGTTTTTTTATTGAATTCAAATTTCACCATCTGCCATGGTGGGATTTGAACCCTCTCTGGAATACCATACCAGTGACAATACCACTATGCCACTGGGAACTAGACGGAGACTGCCTTTACTCATTTTCTATAGGACCATTATACTCAGCAGTTGGAGACAACTTTCATCCAGTCAGCCTGGGCTAGATTTGAACCCAGTGGTGAAGAGCCAGTGCATAACTCTTCGCACCACCCAGCTCCCAATTATCATTTACTTTGACTTCATTTTGTTCTATTTAGCACTGATTACTTAAAAAAAAAAAGATTTCTTGTGGGCATTCTGAAGAGTCATTTAAAAAAATGAACTTGATGGGTCCTTGAACTGACAGTACATAGCGGTGTATTCAAGCACAGACACTTGGGAAAGGACCTTACGTTAATGATGGACAGTTTTTTGATTTTTTTTTTACATACTGTTAGATGTAATAACTCCTCAATAATAATTTCTCTAATACCACTGTGCTGAATCTTCAAGCAAAATTATCTCCAAGACATAAACAGAAATAGACCAAGTGGTGTTCGAAGATCATAATTCTTGAAAAACTTTTAGAAAAATTACTCGTAACATTTACCCATCAAAAAATTAGGAAGTTGCTGTTCCTTGAAAAAAATTGCCTTTCCATAACAACTTTTGTGTTGATGATGAACTAGCATGTTTCATTTGTGTAGCACTAGGATGCTCGATGACTCTGACGACATGTAGCATTCTGCCAATTTTATGGTTACCTTTCATTCTATAACATTTCACAAGCAATGATTTCTAGTAAGTGAAATCAGGGCAGTTTCATAAATTTTGAGATTCTTTTGAGCTCAACTTAAACTAAACTGCTAATTGGGAGCTTACTAAAATCCCTAGACTTCATAATTGCTTTGTAACTCGCTCTCACAGCTAGCTGTCAGTGTATATGCACATGTAAAGTATTCATCAAATAAAGTCCGATAACATTATACTTTTGCCATGTGCTATTAGGTCCCTGGATCTCACTGGTCCTTTGCTGCTTGGGGGTGTCCCAAACCTACCTGAGAATTTCCCAGTGGTTAACACAGAGTTTGTGGGATGTATGAAAGAACTTCACATTGACAACAAACGTGTTGACATGGCAGCCTACATTGCCAATAATGGTACCTTTCCAGGTAATAGAGTCATATACTTCTAATCCTGTTGACAATACATTAAATGTATATTCTGTGTATCTTTCTCTCTTGCTCTTGCTATCTGTGAACTGTGTGCAAAGTCAGAGTTTAAAAAAAAATGTTGTTTTCCCCTAAAAATGCTTAGCCTTGCACGTTGTGTCATATGATAGTCATGTTCATGGATGATAGGTATCCATTTGTATTGATGATAAAATGGTAAGGTATATAAAATCACAGATAAAATGATGTGGCTCTGACACTGGCACGTATTTCTGAAGACTCTTGTAACAGCTAAACCCTGACAATTTTTATGGCTTGTAAAATGATTCTCTCTCTCATATATTTATTTCTTTCAGATATGGAATAATATAACACATACCTGAAAGAAATGGGGATTTAATTGAGATTGTTCTTTTGGCACCCTAAAATTAAAGATGGAAGCTTTTAAGTAGTTTTATATAGCCTTCAACCACACCCTCCACCCCCAAACAATAAATTATATCCATCTCTAATCCCTTTCAAGTATCTATTATTCTTTTATACATAGTATAATGAATAGAATCAATTGAATGAAAACTATTGAGATCAAGTACATGGGGCCAATATCAGTTTATATAAGGAGCTAGAAGGAGTTCTGTGGAACCTGTTAAAATTACAACACTGGCGTGTATACCTACATCAAACAGCAAACATTAAAAATTAAACAATGAAAAGGTAAGTTTAGAACAATTAATATTTAATGTTGTTTGTTGTACTGATAGATTAGTAATGCAGCATGATCAGTTGTGAAATAAAAACAGAAAATGATGGAAATATTCAGCAGGTCAGGCTGTGGAGAGATACACAGAATTAATGTTTCATGTCGATGACCTTTCATCAGAACTGGGAAAAGTTAGAGATTTAACAGGTTTTGAGCAAGGGGTGGGTAGGATAAAAGGAAGGTCATGATAGGGTGGAAGCCAGGAAAGATTAAGAACATCATCTCATCTTTTGGTTAGGCACTTTACAGCCTTCTGAACTCAAGATTGGGTTCAACAATTTCAGATCATAAACTGTGTATCCCCTATTTTATTTTGTTTTTTGCACGTCTAGGTTTTTCTCTTATTTTTGCTTTCAGACAGTGGAACACCCGCTCAAGGCATATCTTTTGCTATTTTGTTTTCTTGCCCCATCGCCATTCCCTTTGGCTCTGTAAGGAAGGAGTGTGATTTGGAGAGGAATTTGCAGGTGGTGGTGTTCCCATGTGACTGCCGCTCTTGCCCTTCTAAGTGGTAAAGATCGCGGGTTTGGAAGGTGCTGTCGAAGGAAGCTTGGCGAATTGCTGCAGTGCATCTCGTATATGGTACACACTGCTGCCACTGGGAGGGAGTGAATGTTAAGGGTGGTGGATGGGGTGACGTTCAAGTGGGTTGCGTGAACGGTGTCGAACTTTTTAAGCGTGGAGCTGCACTCAGCTAGGCAAGTGGAGAGTTTCCCATCACGCTGCTGACTTGTGCCTTGTAGATGATGGACAGGCTTTGGGGCTTTGACAGGAAGTGAGTTACTCACAATTCCCAGCCCCTGACCTGCTTTTTGACTCAGTTTATAAAGTCAAGGATCCCTCAAGCCTTTTCAATAGTCTTTTCAATTTGTCCTAAAAATACATGAAGAGGAAGTACTTAGAAGGTTAACAGCATTCAAAGCAGAAAAGCCACCTTCAGAGACTTTGCCTGTGCTTTCTCTGATTTTTCTATTCTTGCACCTCCTTTAAAATTATACCATTTAGTTTTTATTACTTCTTCTCATTCTTCCTATCAGAATGAGTCACTTCACACTTCTACGCATTGAATTTCATCTGTCATGTGTCTGCCTATTTCAACAGTCTCTTTGTATTCTTCTGAAGTCTGTTACTATTTCCCTCAATGTTTACTACATTTCCAAGTTTCATGTCATCTGTAAACTTCTAAAATTTTTCCCTTTATACCCAAGTCCTTGTCATTAATATATATCAAAAAGATCAGTGGTCCCAACACTGACCCTTTAGAGACAGCAATGCACACTTTCCTCCAGTCTGAAAAACAACTACGCACTGCCTCTGGCCTCTTAGTCAACTTTGTGTCCAAACGGTCAATGCCCCTTTAATCCCATGAGCTTCAGTTTTATTTGCAATTCTATTATGTAGTACTTTATCAAACGTCTTTTGAAGTCCATATATGCAACATCAACTGCGCTACCCTCATCCGTCCCCTGTGTTACTTCACCAAAGAACACAATTAAACAGGATTTTAGTCAAACAGGATTTGACTTTAACAAACCTGAGCTGGCTTTCAATTTTTTACCTATATTTTCCCAAGTGTCAATTACTTTTGCCTCAGATCAATATCTCTAAAAGTTTCCTCACCACCGGTGTTAGGCCGACAGACCTGTAATTGCAAGGTTTAAACCTCTCCCCTTTTTTTGAACCTACTTTGAACACTGCCAACCTTTTAAGTACCTCCTCTTCATCTACTTTTATCCTATTCAATTTATTTACTACCCCTCCTGTACTGTGACATCAGCAGCATTCTCTTTAGTGACAACACATGCAAAGTTCTCATTTAGTATCTCAGCTATTCCCTCCGCCTCCACAAGGATATCTTCCTTTCGGTCCCCAATCGGCCCTACCATTTCTTTGACTACCATTTTGTTCTTTATATGTTTATAAAAGACTTTGAGTTCCCTTTTATGTTGTCCACCCATGTATTCTCCTACTCCTTTTTCCTCTTATTTCCTTTTGTAGTTCTCCCTGTCCTTTTTGTGTTCAAATTGGTCCGCAAATGAATTCTGAACACGGCACATTCATCATAAGCTGCTTTTCTGCTTCATTGTATCCTTAGTATTTTTAGCCATCCATGTAGTTCTGGCATTTGATGCCCTTTACCCTTCACAGGAACGTGTCTGGTCTGTACCCAAACTATCTCCTCTTTGAAGGCCTTCAATTATTCATTTGCTATTTTACCTGCTGCATGTTGATTCCAAGCCACCTGGGCTAAATCTCATTTCAGCTCACTGAACTCAGCCTTTCTTCAGTTGAATATTTTCTCATTTGATTTTCCCTTGTCCTTTCTCATAACAGCCCTAAACCTAATATTATGATCACTGATTCCCAAGTACTTTCCCATTGAAACATGCTTCACTTGCCTCACTACATTACCAGAAGTAGAGCATTCCAGTACCGTATCCTTCCATTTTGGGCTGGAAATGTACTGATCAAGAAATTTCTCATGTACACATTGAAGAAATTTCTCCCCTCTTTGCCCTGTTATTTTCCCTGTCTATACTAGGATAATTGAAATCCCCCATTATCATTACTCTATAATTCTTGAGTCTTTTGGATTTCACTTGCTAATTTTCTCCCCTATCTCCTCACTATTTAGCTGGTGGCCTATAGTATTTTCCCAGTAGAAATAATAGCTTCTCTATTGTTCCTTCATTGAACCAAATAGATTTTGTCTTTGAACCCTCAAGTATATCATCACTTTCTAATGATGTGATAGTATATTTGATCAATGCCTCTAACTTCCCCAGCCCCACATTTTTCCTTCCCCAGCTGTATTAGATGCATTGCAGCCAGGAATATTAAGTGCCCATGCCTCTTATTTAAGCCAGGTCTCTGTTATTGCACTATATCATAATTCCATGTGGCTACTTGTGCTTGCAGCTCACCAAACTTCACGCATTTTCACAGACACATTCTAAGCCTACTTTAGTCTGCCTTGCATTCTCCCTGTCTGATCCCACTTCTTTCTGAACAATGCTTTATTCTAATGTTATTTATTTTCCCCAGTTCCCTCTACACCTTGTATCTCCTCTCTAACACTTCACACTTCTGCTCCACCTTCTGCCAAATTAATTTAAACTAATGATAAATGTAGAAGAGTATTTTCACAATACATGGTATACAATAATGTGACAAAGAAGATCAAAATTCAAAATCATTAAAACAAACAGGCAAGAGCTTTATTTAATTCTTCAACAACCTCAGAATAACAGAAAATAGCAAAAAGATATTTTTCCAATGGCAAGTTTACAAAAACTGCAATGTAGCACGGACCCTGCATTATGTAGCTTTTATCACTTGATGTCCCCCAGTGACCTTCCAAGCATACAAATAAATAATTTTTCTAAAGTCCCTCTATGCTTATGGAATGCCCTTTGGAACTAACATGAATTATAAAGTCAAACTTCCCTTCGTTATGTAAAATTAACATCTAAAGAAGGACACCGTGACATGAATTACCCCAGTGATGGAGACATCAAGCATTTGCCTAATTTGTGGTCATTAGGTGGGAATCATTATGCTTCACCTTTCAAACATCTTTATTTTTCTCAGATTTTATAAAGATCAGCATTGCCATCTTGTAAAATACCTCCAAATTCAAACACCAGCTTGTAGGTGTAACATTCATCACAGAAATGTTCGTGACATTCAGGACGCCATGCAAAAAAAAAATGAAATTAACTAAATCTTTTAATCTTTTCCAATTTTAATCATCTGAATGGAAATGCTATCATAGGGATAACCATTATTATCTGCATTAACATTCAACCACACACACTGTATTTCAAAAAAGAGATAAGCAGGCACAGTTAAGAATTCACTTTCACTTCTGGCCAATCCTGATAATGGTCGTTACGCTCTAGAACATCAGCCATAGTGACCATTTCATAGTTTTTCTTGTCTTATATCTTGCCAGTCTTTTGTGACACGTCCATTTCTTTTTTCAGGGTTATTGGCTATACCCTGGTCACATTGTTTGTTTCAACTGCCTTCTTATGTATTATCTAAATTGAAGTTAATTTTTAAATGCCATATATTGGTGTCCACCTTTGATGAATACTAGAGTAAATCATCACAAAGAGACTATTGCTTCGATGTGCACAATGTTATCTCAGAATATATATGATACATATAACTATCAAATCATATAAAACAGTGCTAATGTCCTTTACTCCAACATTCATATCAGGTCAATTTTAAACTCAACCGCTAAAATCTCTTATGCTGAGAAAATGATAGACAACTTAATGCAGGCACTTTATAATGGAGAGGATAACAGGAACCCCAGGATACAACAGTCTGTTTCAGCCTGAGACTGTGGCAAGAATGGAGTCAATGGTGAACAAGTGGTGGTTGTGGTGCTTTAGGCTTCCCAGTGCTTAGCTGGAAAAAGCTAAGACTCTTTCAAAAATGGCTGTTAAGCAAGCAGTCAGACAACAGAGAGGCAGAATGGGAATCAAGAGAATTGGTCGAGGGGTAGAGGTACTATCTCTGTTGTTGTTAAAAGTCAACAAGTAGATGACTGGGAGAGGGGGTGGGGTGCAAGGATCCTGGCAGTGATGGTAATGGAAGAGTCTCTAGCCATTGTATTCCACACCTCTTCAGTGCTTCAGTTTATATTCTATGCAAGATATATAATTAACTTGGAAAAAAAGTTAAAATAAAGCAGAAAATATTAGAAATGCTTTGCAGGTATCAGCATCTGAGAGAGAAAAAAGACAAGCTAAAATTTGGAATGTTGACTTCATCAGAGCTGAATGATAAAATGATAAAAGTTGGATATTAATTTTAGCTTTAAATAATAACTAAATTGATGCGTAGATTGTATAATGGTTCTAGTACTGATCTAGTGAAATATTTCATTCCTCACCATGCTGTGATGTAATTTTCAGTAAATGTGAAGAATATTCCAGAGATCTTAAAGATGAGAGAACCATAGTACAATAACCGTGCAGCTCCATTATGTCTGGCTCAAAACCCAGATGTTAGAATTTGAATGCTTTATATTTTAACATGACCTCCAAGTAGTTCTGAGCTATCTCTGTAATATTGTGTCACATTGATTCTTAAACTCTGGGCTTCTGATGTGTCCCACAATCTTAGAACCATAGAAAAGTTACGGCGCAAAAAGAGGTCATTTAGCCCATCATGTCTGTGCCGGCCAGAGAAAGATGAAAAAGAAACTAACCGCTCATTTTAATCCCACTTTCCAGCACCTGGTCCATAGCCTTGCAGGTTACGGAGCTTCAGATGCAGATCCATGTACCTTTTAAATGAGTTACACATTTCACCATCAACCACTGATTTAGGCAGTGAATTCCAGTTGCCCACCACCCTCTGGGTGAAAATGTTTTTCCGCATGCCCCCTCTAATCCTTCTACCAATTACCTTAAATCTATGCCCCCTGGTAATTAACCCCTCAGCTTGCAGAAACAAGTCTTTACTATCTAAAACAAAAATAAAAATACCTGGAAAAACTCAGCAGGTCTGGCAGCATCTGCAGAGAGGAACACAGTTAACGTTTCGAGTCCGTATGACTCTTCAACAGAACTAAGTAAAAATAGAAAAGAGGTGAAATATAAACTGGTTTAAGGGGCGGGGGGAGGGGTGGGTGGGACAGGTAGAGCTGGATAGAGGGCAGGGATAGATGGAGATAGCCAAAAGATGTCATAGACAAAAGGACAAAGAGGTATTGAAGGTGGTGATATTATCTAAGGAATGTGCTAATTAAGGGTAGAAAGTAGGACAAGCAAGGTACAGGTAGCCCTAGTGGGGGTGGGGTGAAAGAATCGAAATAGGCTAAAAGGTAGAGATAAAACAATGGATGGAAATACATTTAAAAATAATGGAAATAGGTGGGAAAAGAAAAATCTATATCAATTATTGGAAAAAAAGGGGGGGATCGGAAAGGGGGTGGGGATGGAGGAGAGAGTTCATGATCTAAAATTGTTGAACTCAATATTCAGTCCGGAAGATAATATCACCACCTTCAACACTTCTTTGTGCTTTTGTCTATGATATCTTTTGGCTATCTCCACCTATCACTGGCCCTCTATCCAGCTCTACCTGTCCCATCCCCCCCTTAAACCAGCTTATATTTCACCTCTTTTCTATTTTTCCTTAGTTCTGTTGAAGAGTCGTACGGACTCAAAACGTTAACTGTGTTCCTCTCCGCAGATGCTGCCAGACCTGCTGAGTTTTTCCAGGTATTTTTTTTGTTTTGGATTTCCAGCATCCGCAGTTTTTTGCTTTTATCTTTACTATCTACCTTATCTAGGCCTCCTCATAATTTTGTACAACTCAATTAGGTCACCCCTCAGCCTCATCTGTTCTAAGGAAAACAACCCCAACCAACCCAATCTCTCCTCATAGCTGCAATTTTCAAGCCCTGGCAACATTCTTGTACATCTTCTCTGTGCTCTCTCCAGAGTACAGAGCAATTATGTCCTTCCTGTAATGTGGTGACCAGAACTGTACACAAAGTTCCAGCTGTGGCTTAACCAGCATTTTATACAGTTCCATCATTACATCCCTGCTTTTGTATTCAATACCTCGTCCAATAAAGGAAAGCATTCCATCTGCTTTCTTTATCACCTTATCCATCCGTCCTGCCACCTTCAAGGACCTGTGGACATGTACTCCAAGGTCTTTCATTTCCTCAACTCCTCCCAATATCCTGCCATTTATTGAGTATTCACTTGCTTTGTTTGCCTTCCCCAAGTGCATTAACTCACACTTTTCCGGGTTGAATTCCATTTGCCACTTTTCTGTCCACTCAACCAAAGCATTGTTATAATTCTGGAGACAACAGCTATCCTTTTCACTATCAACTGCACAGCCAATTTTTGTGTCATCTGCAAATTTCCGATCATATCTCCCAGATATATAATCATATCTTCCTCAGGTTGCAATATGAAACAGCCATTTTGCGATTCAAACCCATGTAAGAATGGAGGCACCTGCATGGTTATCTGGGAGACCTTTCTCTGTGAATGCCCTCTGGGGTTTGGAAGTAAGGACTGTGGACAAGGTAAGTCATGGCTGAAAGATTATGATATTGCGTAGGCAAGAAAGGCATAGCCAAATAATTAGCATTTGAATTTTTTTTTATTTTTAATTTCTAACAATGAGTCTATTTTCAGACACCCTAGCCCGTCAAATTTACACTGTGGGTTCCCACGTTTCAATCCAATAAGATGTTGCAGACTAAAGTAATCATGTTCGTAGAAGCAACTGCTGGAGTTTCGATATATCCCTGGTGGCACAGTTCATTGAGGCATTAATGCACTGTGGAATAGAGCTGTGAGATGTGACTCTTACAAACTGTAATTCCCTAGCCGATTGCTGTTGCACATTTCCTGGCAGCCAGTCAGATTAGTGTTGACAGGTTGCTGGAAATAGGTCATGCAGCTATCTTACTAGTATGACATGGGGAAGGGGTATTGAGAATCAATAGAATTTAGATAGTTGACAAAATTTAATTGGATACAGGTTGAGACTGTATATTCTGAAGTACTCTAGGTGTAAAGTTTCTTTGATTTCAAACGTGTTTTACAAACTATGTTTGAAAAAAGATTTGTATAATGACACGCCTATGTCTTACATTGTATTCACTTTGGTGATTGTATTTATCTGCATATCCCAATATCCTGAGTGCAGATAAAAGATATTTTGTATTGTGGGGTCTGTGTTTCAGCGCATGTCTTTGGATATCCTTACCATAAATATATGGCTCACTATTTCCATTCTGTTGTGGGGTTTTTTTTTGCTAACACAAATATTGGAATATTTCTTGTGACATGCAGGTCAAAAACACATACTTAACGGAAATCTGTATTGTTGAAGTATTTTCCCGAAAAAAAATGCAGTCTATTGAGACAATCTTGTCATATTTCTCTTTCCTGTGTATTTCTTGGCAGTGATGCACCATCCCTACCATTTCCTTGGAAATAGTTTGCTCTCCTGGGATTTTAAGAATGAGGTGAAGATTTCTATTCCATGGTTCCTCGGGCTTATGTTTCGAACACGTCACACTGAAGCTGTGCTGGTGCAGGCTCATGCTGGACAGTACACCACCATAGTCTGTCAGGTATTGTACCGTATTGTGCTTTTACCATTCAGCCCACAGCTCTTTCACTTCATTTACAGGCAGCTTTGGCGATATTGGCCACAGTGCCAATGGCCAATGACTCCATGAGTACTGGGGCAAGTATTTTGCCAAAGTTCATGTTGGCCAGATATTCTTATCTGCATGTACATTCAGCCATACCCAACATCATTAGTTCTCTCTGTCAGATATGCTCTCATTTCCAACGCATACATATATCTCTATCTATAAAACTGATATTGACCTTTATAAACAAAGATTTGTAGCTGCAATTTTTGTTGATGTTCCTCAATCAGGTCATTATGTTAAAAGTTTAGTCTGAGAATTTCAACCCATTGAAATTTTCCATCTTAATTGCCAACTTCTCAGAATTATGGAAAGAAGAATAGGTACAAGTTAAATAAACTGGGAATGGTAAATCAGACAGCATGTTTTCTCCGTTTGTAAATCCTTTATACAGAGAAACGTTATCAGAAATGTGAGAAGCCTGCCAATCCTCCCTTCAGGGAACTGTACATAATTGTGGTACCCTTGACATGCATGCAAGCAGAATGGTCTCCTAGATAGCTGCCTGCATGCAAAGAAGATGGTTTCAAAGGGCATTGGTCTTTGTATGAAAGCAGATAATTGAGGATTAGCTGACCTGTGAGTGACATTGCTAATTAGGGTAATTTTTGAGCAGATTGCTAAACTCTCTCCACTTAGAACCCTAACAGCTATTATTGAGAGGAAACATTCTTCTCAATAATCTGGATTTGATTCAAACCCATGTCCCTCAGATGAATAGAAGAATGTTCAAGCAATTCATTCTGTAAGTTTCCTGCAGGTAAATGTCTTTATATTTTATTCTTGTCTGGGGCATTTCCCCTCTTGTGTTTACTGCCCTTGGTGACTTTAAATGTAGTCTTCATCTTAAAATGAGGCCCTACAGTCAGGAGATAGGGAGGAAGTTAAAAAGTAGGATCTTATAAGTACTGATCTCTGGATTGCTTCCAGTGCCATCTGCCTGCAAGAGTAAAAATAGGAAGATAGGGAGGCTCAATGCATGTCTTGAGGCATAGTGCAGGGGGGAGGGCATCAGATTCTTGGGGCTTTGGGGCCAGTTCTGGGGCAGAAGGCACCTAGTCAAAAGGAATGGGTTGCACCTCAATAGGTCTGGGACCAGTGTCCTTGCAGGGAGGTTTACAAGTGTGATTCAGGAGGGTTTAAACTAAATTGGGCACCAATATATAGAAGTAGAAAAGAGGAATAAGGTGCAAAAAGTACAGAATGTTGGCTAGTACTACAGGGGAAGTAATGCAGACTATGAAGGACTACGTGGAATACAAAGACAGGCGTAGAATATGTGTACGTAAATGCACAAAATATGGAGAATAGGTTTGGTAACCTACAAGCGCAAATAGGTGTTTGTGAATATGATGTAGTGATAATAACAAAAACATGGCTTAAAAATGGTGAGATCTGGGCACTTAGTATTCAAGGATACAAAATATCAGAAAACATAGGGATGGAAGAAAGGGAGATGGGGTGGCAATACTGATTAGGGAAAACATTTTTTGTGTTGGAAAGAGAGGATGTCCTTGAGGGAACAGAATCCATTTGGCTAGAGTTGAGGAGCTTACTACTGGGATTGTCTATAGACCTCCAAATAGTGAGAGAGAGATAGAGGAGCAAATCTTCAAGGAAATCACAGAGTTGTGCAAGAACCATAGAGTGGTGATATTAGGTGACCTCAATTGCCCAAATGTTGATCAGGATAATATTACAATAAAGTGAAAGGAGTTAGAGGAATTTCTAGGAAGTATTCAGGAGAACTTTCTTGACGGTATCTTGATCTGGTGCTGGGGAGTGAGGTAAGCAGAGTGGACCAAGGGCAGAACCTTCCTGGTCCCATGGGGGTTGGGCTTCAATATGGGATTGAAAGAAATTTCAGAGAAGGACGTGTTGGGCCATGGGGCCAAGGCATTCCCATTCTCCAGATGATCTTCCTGGAGGCAAATCATCACTCGGAGGCTACCTGCCCAGCAGTGGTGGGTAGTTAATCTGCATAATTAACTGCCCATTTGTAGGCTGAGTGGGTATGCTGCTGGGATCTTCCTGGTGGTGGATGGGCCCCCACATTGAGGGCCCTGGAGGCAACTTGACAGTGGTTGGTCGGGGGCAGGGGAGGGGAGAGTCCCAGGAGGCCTCCTACAATTGCCTCCACTGGAGCCACAGCCGTAAGCAGGCCATGGATGCTGTCATTGATCATTCTATCCCCCTTCATAGCAATGGCCTCGCAGTTGTTCTTGGAGGTTTTTTTTTTAACAGATCCAAGCCTCATCAGAGGTTGCCTTGAGGTGGAGGCACCTTCACGCTCATCCTCTGACAGTTGCAGCACTCACGACTGGGCCTGCAGCCTCAGACCCGTGTCAGGGAATCTTCCAGTGAGTGCCCTGACAGTAAGATGGGGTAGGGACCTGGAAATGGTTCCAACTCTCACTTGTATCCTATTAGCAGAAGATCCTGCCCCAAGTGTCTGTGGGAGAATGCAGGAGGAGCAATCATCATATCAGAAGGCTCAGGTTAGTAATGGAGAAGAATAATTGGAAGAGGGTGAACTTCAATAGGATGAGAGGATATCTAGCCAGGGTAAAATGAAATCAAGTTTGACTGGGAAAAACTGCAACTGAATAATGGGTGATCTTTAAGGAAGAGATGTTTCAGGTGCAAGCTAGGTTTTTTTATTCATTCATGGGATGTGGGCATTGCTGACTAGGCCAGCATTTATTGCCCATTCCTTATTGCCCTTGAGAAGGTGGTAGTGATCTGCCTTCTTGAACCACTGCAGTCCATGTGGTGTAGGTACACCCACAGTGTGTTAGGTAGGGTGTTCCAGGATTTTGACCCAGTGACAGTAAAGGAACGGCGATATTTTTCCAAGTCAGGATTGTGAGTGGCTTGGAGGGAAATGTCCAGGTGGTGGTGTTCCCATGTGTCAGCTGCCCCTGTCCCTCTAAATGGTAGTGGTCTTGGGCTTGGAAGGTGCTGTCTAAGGAGCTTGGTGAGTTCCTGCAGTGCATCTTTTAGATGGTACACACTGCTGCCACTGTGTGTTGGTGGTGCAGGGAGTGAGTGTTTGTGGATGTGGTGCCAATCAAGCGGGCTGCTTTGTCCTGGATGGTGTCAAGCTGCACTCATCCAGGCAAGTGGCGAGTATTACATCACACTTCTGACTTGTGCCTTGTAGATGGTGGACAGGCTTTGGGGAGTCAGGAGGTAAGTTAGTCGCCGGAGGATTCTTAGCCTCGACCTGCTGTTGTAGCCACAGTATTTATATGGCTAGTCCAATTCAGCTTCTGGTCAATGGTAACGCCCAGGATTTTGATAGTGGGCACAGCAGTGGTAATACCATTGAAGGTCAAGAGGCGATGGTTAGATTCTGTCTTATTGGAGATGGTCATTGCTTGGCACTTGTGTGGCGCGAATGTTACTTGCCACTTGTCAGCCCATGCCTGGATATTGTCAAGGTCTTGCTGCATTTGGACGTGGACTGCCTCAGTATCTGAGGAGTTGTGAATGGTGCTGAACATTGTGTAATCATCAGTCAACATCCATTCCAATAAAAGAGAAAGGCAGTGGAACCAAAGCCAAAGCTCTTTGGATGATGAGGGAGAGAGAGAATATGATGAAACAAAAGCATGTCACGTGAATTCTTCAGGTCAGAACAAGGCCAAATACAATAATTTGAGGGGGAAGTGAAGAGGAAAATAAAACTTGTAAAGAGAGAATATGATAATAGAGGAGCAGAATAAAGGTAAGCCAAAAATCCTAGATCAACATGAAAATAGTAAGTGGGTAGTAAGAGGTGAGGTGGGGGCTATTTGGGACAAAAAAGTTAATGTATGCATGGAGTTACAGGGCAAGGCTAGAATGCTTAATGAACACGTTGTCTGGAGTTTACTAAGGAAGTGGATGCTGACAAAATATCAGGTAGAAGTGGAAATGGTAGAGACGATAGGGTGAAAATTGATAGGCAGGTTGAACAGTGCTGGAAAGGCTAGTTAAGGTAAGTGTGGAAAAGTCGCCTGGTCCAGATGGCTGGCTTCCCAGATTGCTAAGGGAAGTGCAGTTGGCGATAGAGGAAGAGCTTGCCATGATTTTCCAATCTTCCCTAGCTATAGGGGAGGTACAAGAGGATTGGAAAGTGGCAAATGTGATACCTTTATTCAAGAAAGAGTGTAACGACATTCCTGGTAATCCAGGTCAGTCAGCTTAAGTGATGGATAAGTTTTAGAAACAATAATCAGGGAAAAAATTTACAGGAAGTTGGAGAGATTTGAGTTAATTAAGGAATGCCAGCATAGTTTTGTGACAGGCAGATCCTGTTTGATTAATCTAATTAAGTTAAAGAAGTAACAGAGAAGTTTGATGAAGGAAATGTAGTGGTTGTTGCCAAAATGGATTTTAAGTGAGTGTTTGATAAAGTACCGTATAAAAGACTGGTTAACAAAATTGAGATTCATGGAATAGGAGGTTCAGTGCCAGTTGGGATAAGAAATTGGCTTAAGGATAGAAAGCAGCTTATTAAATGGTTGTTTTTCAGACGGAGGATGGTGCTCCCCAAAGGCCAGTGGTAGGGCCACTGCTTTTTTTGATATATTTAAGACTTGGACATTGGAATACAGAGGGAAATGTTGAAATTTGCCAATGATAGCAAACCTGGAGTTGTGGCAAACAGTGAAGATGTTACCAATTGACTACAACAGGGCATAGTTGAGCTAGCAGAATGGGCAGACAAGTAGTAGATGAAATTTAATAGAGAAGTTTGAAGTAAAGTATTTTGCTATAAGGGATAGGGAGAAGCATAGTTCTAAACAGTATTCAGGTACAGAAGGGACTAGGGGGTTCTGGTGCATTGATTTTTGAAGATGGCACGACAGATTGAGAGAGTTGTTAGCAAAGCATATTGTTGTGACTGCAGCTGAAGTTATTTGCTGAGCAAGCCAAATCCCAGAGGGGATCTTGTCTTATTGATCATAACTTATTTTTTGTATTTTGAAAACCAGGGGAAAACTACTAATCCCAGAAGCTTAGAATTCCATTCACACTTTTAGTATTTTAAAATTAGAAGATTTACTAATAAGAAGAAAAAAACCTTGAACACACAAGAGTAAAATTACACAGTTAAACAGTCATGCAAAACAATCCCCCAAAAAACCCACTTGGTCAAAACACACATGTAAGCTACTTGATAACAGCTCCCTTATAGATTTTTAACCAAAAAAATCCAGTAATATTAAGCAAGGCAAAAATTGCTGCTACTTTAATAAAGTGTACCACACTCTCTTCCACTCTGCTGTGGAAAACCGAAGGAAGTTCAGGAACAGACTGCTCTCTGAAAACAAAAGACTTCTCTGGCTCGAAACTGGATGGCTGCTTCAAATTCATAACATTTCTCAGCACAGAGCTGGTCTCAGGGCATCTCCCCCACACAGCCAACATAACTCAACTAAACATCCTTCCTTAAACATCCTTCCTTAAACATCCTTTTCCACTTTGATCCGAGACTCCATTGTTGTAAGCACCTCTTTGGACTCAATTTTTCCAAAATATAAAAAACTTTCACAATTTCCTTTTGCCTCCACTTTCGGGTAAAATAAAATTTAATAACCTTCCCTTGTTTACTTACAAAACCTTTGTAAGCTGTAAAAGTCCCTTGTCACTTATAAACCCCTTTGAAATTTGACAGCTGAAAAGTCAAGTCCTTAACTGTCATCTAATGCAAATTTTAAAACCAAACCTATTTACTTGTACACTCAAATTCACCATAGTCCCTCATTTCAAGTGCATGCATTTAGCACCTTTACCTTTCATCTCCCTGCTCCCACAGACAAGCTATTTTTACTAACTTTCCCCCAGCTTAATTACACACACGCACACACACACTCTCAGAGCCTTCTTTACAGAATATCATCATAGTCCCAAAAATATTTTAAAAGTATAACATCCATCCTCACAATATGGACCGCGGCCCTCATAAACAGAGGTATTGTATCCAAAAGCAACAAAGTTGTGTTGAATCTTTATAAGGTGACCAAAATTTATAAGGTTAGGTCACAACTCAAGTATGGCATCCAGTTCTGGCCACCGCATTTTAGGAAGGATCTGAAGGTTCTTGAGAGTGTGCAGAGGAGATTTACCAGAATGGTTCCAAGGATAAGGGAATTTAACTACAAGGATAGGTTGGAGAAGCTGGAGTTGTTCTTCTTGGAGCAAAGGAGGTTGAAGAGACACCTGATAGAGGTGTGCAAGATTGACAGGTTTAGACAAGGAAAAATTGTTTTCATTAGCTAATAGTAGAAGGATTTGGGGTCACAGATTTCAGGTTTTGGGCAAGAGATAAGGGGTGGGGGGTGTGGGATACAAGGAAGAACTTTTTTATGTAGCAAGTGGTAGTGACCTGGAATTCGCTGCCTACAAGGGTGGTGAAAGCGGAGACGATGAATGATTTCAAAAGGAATTTGAATAGGCACTTAAAGGAACTTCTCCACATAACTGAGGTCCCTTGGTCTCTCTTCTGCACCCCCTAAGGCCTTGACATGCTTCCCAAATGCGGTGCCCAAAATTAAACATAGCACTACAGCTAAGGGCTTACCAGTTTTTATAAAGGTTTAGCAATCTCCCATGCATTTATACACTATACATCTATAAAGCCAAGGATCCTATATGCTTTCACTTGCATTTCCCCTAACTTAGTCTACTGCATTCGTTGCTCTCAATGCGGTCTCCTCTACATTGGAGAGACCAAACGTAAACTGGGCGACCGCTTTGCAGAACACCTGCGGTCTGTTCGCAAGAAAGACCCAAACCTCCCTGTCGCTTGCCATTTTAACACTCCACCCTGCTCTCTTGCCCACATGTCTGTCCTTGGCTTGCTGCATTGTTCCAGTGAAGCCCAACGCAAACTGGAGGAACAGCACCTCATCTTCCGACTAGGCACTTTACAGCCTTCCGGACTGAATATTGAATTCAACAACTTTAGATCTTGAACTCCCTCCTCCATCCCCACCCCCTTTCCGTTTCTTCCCCCTCCCTTTTGTTTTTTTCCAATAATTTATATAGATTTTTCTTTTCCCACCTATTTCCATTATTTTTAAATCTATACCTGTAATGCCCTGTCAGTCTTTCCACCCCACCCCCACTAGAGCTGTACCTTGAGTGTCCTGCCATCCATTCTTAATTAGCACATTCTCTTAGATAATAGCACCACCTTTAACACCTCTTTGTTCCTTTGTCTGTGACATCTTTTGATTATCTGCTCCTATCACTGCTTGCTTGTCCCTACAACCACCCCCCCCTCCCCAACTTCTCTCCCCCCGCCACCAAACCTTAAACCAGCTTATATTTCACCCCTCTCCTAATATTACTCAGTTCTGCTGAAGGGTCATGAGGACTCGAAACGTCAACTCTTTTCTCTGCCGATGCTGCCAGACCTGCTGAGTTTTTCCAGGTAATTCTGTTTTTGTTTTAGACTAATTGAGTAGCTGTTTCAAAGGACTGATACAGGCAGGATGGGGCAAATGAACTCCTTTAATAAAGTAAGATCCTGTGATTCTAGGTCCCTTGTTTAATATTTTTTTTACTGGCATGCATCTCAGTGGGGTACATTCTCGGGGCTGTGAACAGCTAGAATGGGTTTTCAGATACTTGTTCAGGCGAGGACAAATTACTCATATAAGAAACAGCTGGATGCTGTGCTGGGATGTTGGTAGTATTTGTTTCCTGGAAGGATAAGATCACTCAGCTGGGCTGAATCGATTGTGCGATTTGTTTCAGTTAGTGCTAACAAGTGAAAATTTGTGAAGATGTCTTTACTATATTGACCAAATAATGCTCTTTTTGTTCGGCTCTCATTCAGTTAGAAGCTGAAAAAAATAATTTACTTTTTCGAAGAGAATCAGAGCTGATGTCCTGCAGATTTCCTCTGTGTCTCTCAGAAGCAATGGAAAGCACCAGCTCAGTAAATTAAGCAAATGCAAGATAATTAGGCAGTAACATGCTTATATGAATAGGACTTTTAAACCTTTTATTTCAGAAGACAGTGCCATTATGGTTATTAGAATGCCTTTGGAATGTTAATAGGCTGTTGCCTTCATTCATCACTGCTATTATTGGAAATTACATCTGCCATCAATGACAGATCAAGTAGCTTTCCACACTTCTGCACATTAACCCGTGATTCTGATTGCCACAGTAGGGCTCTTTCTATCCCCTGCAGCTTCAATTCCAAAGGTGATGTGATCAGCAGAAAGAGCACTGCCACTTTTGCCAGAAAATATATGTGCGTCGTTGTTATGCTTCCACCTGTCGTTTTCTCAGCTCTGTCCTTATGACGACAGCTACTAATACCTGTCGCCAACAGCAATTTGTATTTATCCAGTGACTTTAATGTAGTAAAATGTCCCAAAACGTTTCCTCAGAGAGTTATCAAATAAAATTTGACACTGAGCCACAAAAGGACATGTTAGAGCAAATGACCAGAAACTTGGTCAAAGAGAAGAGTTTTTAATGACTGTATTGGAGGAAGAGAGAAAGAGAGGCTTAGGGCGAGAGTATCAGATTTTAGGGATTTGGCAGCTGAAGGCTGCCCGCCAGTGATGCAGTGATTGAAATCAGGGCTGCTCAAGAGGCTTGAATTGGAGGACCTTTGATATCTCAGAGGGTTTACAGCTGAGGAGATTACAGAAACTGGGGGGGGACAAGGCCACTGAGGGATTTGAAAACAAGGATGGGAATTTTAAAATGTTGCTACATTTCCTGTTCCATACTTGAATACAAACCATTTTATTTAACCACTGTAGTAAAACCCTATGCTCATTATCAAGTAAGTGACTTTGAAATTGTATTTCTCAGGTGCTGCGCAAACACATAAGGCCCCAAAATCACAGGCTGGAAGTCCATCATTGGGTAGAGATAACTAAGTGAAGTGTTTTATCCATGCCTGAAGTAGGTGTTAGGGCCTTTGTTTGCATATCCATAGGAATTTACACCTGCTTGAGTTCCCCCTTTTCAAGATTAATTTGCCCTACGGCGGCCAACACCACGGCGTGCTGCGCTAGATCACTAGCCCTTAGGATCGCCTGCATCAAAGAAGGTAAGGCAGCTTACCCAAACGTGGAGCCAGGATGGATTCCACCCGCAATCCCACATTTAAATACCCTCCCAATTGTCAACAACCCTCATCACCTGCGATTTTAGGCCCCCCCAGTCCCGACCTGACAACATTACCTAAGGACTGTTGCAACACTCCTTCTCTCTTCAGCTGCATTGCAATAGAGTAAAAAGCCCACTATCTGGGTATTTCTAAGCTCGTCATTTTGGCACTCGATTAATTTCTGGGCCTTTAAGTATTTGATTGCAGGAACTACCACTTTAATGGCCTAAATTTGTTTAAACGAGTAAGTACTCTTCCTGGAATTGGGAGAATTTACCACAGTCATAAAGAAGTTGTTAAAGGGCAGCATCTATCTGGATGAGTTAATGACTTGAGTCTTTTTATCACTGAAGATAATGCATCAATTGTCGAGCCAATTCTATCTATGTCTTACAGCAGTAATTCAACTATCACTTTATTTAGAGAGTTACTGTTCTGTAGAGGGTGTTGTGATCAACCAGAAGCGTCACTTTTGATGACATCAGTGGTCAGCAATGAAATCAGGTATCAGTGTTGTAATAACCAGACACATTTATCATCTGTTGGTGTTTGAAGCCTTTAAAGAAGTTATATATTGAGTTAGAGCAGCTCAGCAGATGAAGGCTGACTTCCCAAGAGTGTAGATGATGTATAAAACTGAAGGCTGTAGAAATATTGAGGGCTGTTGGCGTTGCTAGTGCTTGATATCAATAAGATCATTTAATTTCTGAACAATAAGATTGAAAACTTCACAGTTTAAGTTGAAGTCAAATTGGCAACTGCTTTTGAGTGGATTAAATCATTTTGTGTCACTTCCTGTTTCTGCAAATTTCTTTTTATCCAGTGTTCTACATTTTGTAAGTGCCCACACCTCTATCTGGCCATTAGGCTGCAAATAAATATTTTCCCATTCATTTGACTTTTGGCTCATGTAACCTGATGGCACCTTCAATAAATGCTCTTAAATAGTTGCCGCCTAAAGACAGCCATGCATTTGCACATTTGAATGAGTCACAGTTGGTGTACTTGTATAGTACACTACTATCCCTAAAGATCAAAGAAATAGATGGTGATGATTATTTGCATCTATTATGCTGATGATTGTGTGCAATTCTGGTCGCCACATTACCAGAAGGATATGGAGGCGTTGGAGAGGGTGCAGAGGAGGTTTACCAGGATGCTGCCTGGTCTGGAGGTTATTAGCTATGAGGAGAAGTTGGAGAAACTCGGATTGTTCTCACTAGAGCGACGGAGATTGAGGGGCGACTTGATAGAATTTTACAAAATTATGAGTGGCATGGACAGAGTAGATAGTCAGAAGCTTTTTCCCAGGGTGGAAGAGTCAATTACTAGGGGACATAGATTTAAGGTGAGAGGAGAAAACTATAGAGGAGATGTGCGGGGCAAGTTTTTTACGCAGAGGGTAGTGAGTGTCTGGAATTCGCTGCCAGAGGAAGTGGTGGAAGCAGGTACGATAGTGGTGTTTAAGAGGCAACTTGACAAATACATGAATAGGATGGGAATAGAGGGATACGGACCCCAGAAGTGCAAAATGTTTTAGTTGACGGGCAGAATGATCTGCGCAGGCTTGGAGGGCCGAAGGGCCTGTTCCTGTGCTGTACTTTTCTTTGTTCTTTGTTCTTCTTTGTAAGTGATTTTTTTTGTATGATGTGATATAGTGAACAAATTCTACTTGATTAGCAGGAAGCAATAATTATCCCCTTTTGGAAGCAGAAAGGAGATTACGTTGATTGTGCCACATATTATGGAACTTGCCACTATTCTGGCGGGACTTTCCCCGATCTTAATTCGGTGTAGCAAAGCATTGTTGCAGCCAGGAGCACTAATGACAATTCAGCTTCAGGTCAAGTCACTCCCCCATCAATACGATTATTAACGGTGAAAGCGGCAGGGTCTGAAGTTCAACGTATCATTTTCTATGGTCTTTGATCTGAAAAAGGCCTTTCAACTGCTTTACTGCATGCCCTGTGGCTATAGCTTTTCAAACTGTGTGTAATAGCAAAGGATCTTCAGTAGATGCTTAACAATTATTTATTAGGTGGTAGAGATCTTCAATGCAATTCAGAATTATGACAGCTGCAATTCACACCAGTGTCAGCTTCATCACCAATTTGTGCTACACTGATACTTTCATTATGATAATTTCGTATGCTGCATCAATAGAATCACATCGAGGCTCTCCTCAACATTCTCAGCTCCCCCTTTTCAGCAAAAGAGTAGTTTCCATTAGGAGATTTATATCATCTTCGAACTGAAACTTACAACTTAATGCATGACTCGAATGGGATGATTTTTTGAACTAGTGTTTTGGGGGGAGCTGATTTTACACAGTATCTTTAATAGTATAAAAATAAGTATTCACACAGTGTCTGACATTAAACCATAAACATCCAGCACTGAGAGCGCTAAGTGTAGTAAATTGCCTCACTTTTATGGTTGGAGTTGAATTCATTTAAAAAGGTGTTATGTTACCAAGAGACTATGCCACTTGAACTGGCATGGGGAGTGTTTGGGGGAACATGGCAGGGTGAAAATGCCAGCATAAATTGTAGTGGAAGGGTGCCAATGCGGATTGTGGAGAGGAGTTGAGTTTCAACTTTTAACTGAGTAGGAGAGGTGCAGCTGAGCGGCTCGGTGACCTGGCAAAGCAGGGAATTAATCATTTTAAAAGCACCTTAACATTCAATAAAACCAGCCAACAATTGGATTCTGCAACAACTTGAACTGATACAATTCCCAACAGCCTTTAATTCCCTTATGAAAATTGAGAGAAAATCTTAAGAATTTGATAACCAACACCACACGGTGACAGCAGTTTGACCCCAATGCCCATTAATCCCTCATTGCTGTTGAGTACACACTATAAAACGCTGCTGTTTAAGTTTCTCATTTGTCTTCTGCTTATAATAATCCTTATTTTGCATTGTTTTGTGTTATGTATCAACCTTATTTAATTTTCTTTTTCTTTTTCAGCCCATTTGACATGAGTGTCTTTGTACTGCCATCCATTTTAACATCACTCCGCTGTACGTAACCCTGTTGCTGTTCTTTATAATGCTGATATTGTTTTGTGTTTCATTAATAAGCATTAGAGAGTGAGGTGTATGTTTTATGCTTTTGGTTCTTGGAGGGTAACTGGCCCTGATTTTTGCATTTATTAATGGTGGTAATGTCGATCATGAAGTAACTTGTGTTTCCCTTTGGAAGCAATTTGTGACTACCTTTGCGTAACTATTAACACTGGAAATGTGGTTTGTATAGTAGCCACTTAACTTACAAATGTAACACCTTATGAGTTGCAATTGTTGGGCAACCATGTCTTGGAGACGTGACATAGACTCTCTTTAAAAAATAAATTGTGGATGTAGCACAAAAATGGAGATAAGGTATTTCCAAGCCGGCTGTAGTGAACACCGCCAAGGCCAAGCATCCATGTGTTTGGCAGGAAGTTGTCAACAGGGCAAAAGTTGTACCCCACCCCCTATGACCTGGACTGTGGAGGACAACTTGAAACTTAACAAGCTGCACAAAAGTATGAAGGTAAGCTAAATCTATTATATAAATAAAGAAGCAAAGAACAACTATATATTACAAGGTCACTCATCCAAGATGATTGTAACATAAGCATACTGTTGGCAGTCAGATCTTGTGTGATAGTTTAAAGCATTAATTGATTGAAAATAGTGCTCATGTTCATGCTTGCAGAATAAGGTAAATTCAGATCTTTTTAAAAAGGAAAAGACAGGTGATCCTCTTTCTAGAGAGCAGGGTTAATATAGGATGTGAAATATCTATACCTACTCTCATTCGCATGGTGAGAGTCTCACAGATATGCCACATTTATGACTTGGCATAGCAGGGCATAAATATGAGATTCAACGTACTATCCCTGGTTCATCCACACAGTTATTACACTTCTGAGGTAATTTTAATCTAAGCTACTTGTTGGTAAGCTGACGTGAGCAGATCGTTGCCTGTTTTCCATGCTGCCTGATTTCACTTTGAAGTCAATGGAGATAAAATCAGTAGTTGCATCATTTTCCTACCAGTTAGGTTAGGCTAAAAGAACTACCATATGGTTTTGTTGTGGACCAGTACAATTTGTTAAAGGCAAATATTTTGCTTTTTCTAGTTTGGGTTGGCTTCAAATCTGGAGGCAGAATTAACACCAGAGGGTGAGGCATCTGGGAGAAACCCGTGCTGATCTGGGTGGTCTGCTTAAGTGAGCTTATCAATCATGTAGTTCTACATGTAGATACAGTAGAGGTATGTATATGCAAAATCCAGGCAGTAAAGGAAGACATTCAAGCAGTACATACTGACATAAGTGTGTTACTATAATTGCACATTGTCTAATGTACCATGTACTCTCTTCACAGACTCTAGCATTCCAGCCTTTGGGATCTCCCAAGAACAAGAAAAATATAAGAACAAGAAGCAGCATAGCCCTCCCATTTTTAGCAGCATCGTGTCACTTCCCTCACAGAATAGGGAGATGAAGCAAGCTTTGCTTGAAAAAGTTGACACAGCTAATCATGAAGGGCTGTAACCATGGTAGCCTTCAGAGTGGCTTGTAGTGCTTTGTGGAGGTCCAACCACTCTGGATCTTCTCTAATTATATTTCCAGACCTTGGCTTTTCAAAAGAACCCTTTGAACAAAGGATGCTGAGCCACATTTTTGGTACAGCCATTTTATTTGACTCTGTAGGAAACACTGTGCAGCAAAGTTTGGGATGTTCTGAAGAGATTTTGAACAACATGAGAAACAATGTTGAGGATGCCTTCTCCCGCCTGCGGTCTGAAGTGTGGCAAGTGATGGTCATTATAGTGTGTGTCATAGCCTCTTTCAGCGAGACAATAACCACAATTTGTGTATCTCGTGACGGTTAGTTTGCAACTATGAATTAAAAGGGCCTTGAGCACCCTGTGCTGCAGGAAGTATAGTACCAGCATGAGGAGCTCATTCTCCTGTTATGTGAAGGAAAACTATGCACTAAGTTTGTTAATTGAGTCTGATGCTAGCGGCAGAACTATACGGACACTAAGCCAAGCATGATTGTCAGTGGAACACATCTCTGACCCCTTGGATGTTGGCACAACAACGTCTCAAGAAGCTCTTGCCACTGATGTTGGTGGTTTGCGGCTGTGGAGCTGGACCAGAGCATCCGCCACCCCAGAGGGAAGTCGAGGTAGTCACTGAATGTAGAAATAGATCAGGACTTACAGCTTTAAGGATAAGCCTGAGGGCCTCAATAAATACATCTTGTCCACTCATTTGGAGGTATCCTTTTCCTTTGCATTGAAGCCTTTGCACACAAATGCAGCTTTTCCCACTTTACATTCTCCACGTACATCCCGTTAAAGAGACAAGAAGACGTAGGATACAGGCAGGGATCTGTACAGTAACCAAAATTAGTTAAATAAATGTTGGTATTAATTAAAACATCACACTGCCTATGTCTGTTTTATAAGCATCAGGGGATATCAGCAAGTTTCTCACTACGTTATTGTTAAGTGTAGGATAGTAATAAGCAAGCAGCACATGTAAAATGTCCCAGTGCTGCAGTTCAAGGGAAGAAGCTATCAGTTAACTGCCATCAGTATTCTTAGGCTTCCAGCTGCTCTCATTTCTCAGAGGTGGATATTACGGTTTGTCCTTGTTCTGCTCTTGCACTGATGCCCATGATCGTTGATAGCTGCCTTATGTTTATGCCTTACTTGTTGTAAATGTATTATTTACACCATTGCCAATTTGGTGACCTTTTCAGGGCATGCAAGAGATAACTGCCAGAGAATTCCAGGCAGCTGAAGTGCTATTTCAGCATGCCCAAAGTCTACTTGATCATCCACCAAATCTGGGCATAAGATTCAGTGGGAATCTTAGTCATACTATGGGCTTATCCAGGGGGATAATGAGGCACCCATACCACATATCACCCAGCATCCAGTCTTAGAGCTCTTCCAAGGTGAAAGCTCTGTAATGTTGAATTGGATAGGATGTAATAATCATGGCTAACCCTGGGAAAGTGCACTTAACATGCATCATTGTGAACCAATAGTTACACATCACATTATTAAGGGAGCAAAAGATCTTTGTGTATATCATGCAATATCCAGGGATGCCCAGGTAGTCACATGATTAAATCAACTTTACCTTAAAATCTAAAGATGCACACAAGCTGGTAGAAGACGATTACCTTTGGAAATGCAAGAGCTTCTCTGTGCCAAAATCGATCCATGGTGAAGTAGCATATCATTCATTTATTTTATGGCCCTATGGACCTAATAGCAGCTCACCCTACTATGAAGGTCTGAAAGCCACCAGTCACATGGAAACTGAGGCCCCTCATTACCGTGTTGACTGCAGGGAGGTCACTACTGACTAACGCCTGTTCTTTCAGCTTGTCCAGGGATGTGACCAAGCATGTAGTTACATCCCTAGACAATATTCATCTTTAAGCATGCTGCTTCTCTGTTAGGTAAAGGTAGCACATTTCTGGCCTGATGCAGGTCAGTTTTGTATGTAGCCTTGACCCCTGCTCAACCATCTGTCTGTGCAGCCATCAAGGCCTACATAGATTGCAGCTATAGCATTCACTAGCATATTCCCCATCAGCTTGAGAGGAACGGCCTTTGGAAAATATCAATTGCTGCTCAGAGCTATTAACCAGCCTTTAAAAGGTATTGCTAAGTAGTAGCCATTACAATAAACTCAAAAATTGAATACTAATAATTTTTTTCACATGGTTGGAAACCTGGAAAAGTGATAGTACAGAAACTGATGCTTTATAACAACTTTCCCTCCAGTTTTCCTTTTTAATGGTAACTCCAAGGGCACAAGCAGTAAAAACATACTTCTAAATCTTTGGCATTCTTTTGGTGCTTTATTTCCACCTTTTTTTGTAACATTTCTTCAAACAATGGGCTGTAACCTCTGAGCTCTCCAGCGTCGGATTTGGAGAGCACTCAAAGATGCGCTGGGGAATCCCTCTCGGACATTCCCAGGTAAGGGTTTGCACGGCAATTGCCCAGAAGGGCTCACTTCCTCTGACCAATTGCCTGCGCTGAGAACCATCTGAAAATGTGGGATAAATCCGACACTCCCCACCCCCGATCTCCGATTCCTGCACCGCTGCTCTGACCCCCCACGGCCCTGCCCCCCCGATCTCTGACCCCGCCCCACCCCCCTGATCTCTGACCCCACGCCCCCATCTCCGACACCCCCCACGCCCCCACCGATCTCCGATCTCACCCCCCAATCTCTGACCCCGCCGTCTCCCCGAACACCGAATCCCCCGCCCCCCCCCTATCGACACCCCCATGATCGCCACCCCCAACGCCCCCCAAATCCTATCCACTTACCTTAGACACTTTTGACTGGCCCTTTAAACTTACCTGCTTTACAGCAGCAAGTTCTGTAAGAAGGAGGCATAGCTTCCTTGAATCCGCTCCGACGAACAGAAGCGGCAATGTAATTTTCAAGACCAGGTAAGTGTGCATTTATCTCTTCTAATTCCTGCGCACTTTCCGACGCTAATTTAATGATATCTTGGTTAGGTTACTGAGCCAGAAGAACAATGGAGCTAAATTGATATCAGTATGAATCAGTTATTGAGCTTGGATGGCTCAAGGATCATGTAATTTCTACCTTGTTTTTGTTTCCAATAGCAATCAGTTGAAATTGCACAATATATAACATGCCCGTTGGGCTTGTATATGAGTGATGATGACATAGAAAATAACACATTGTATCTGTATTGTATATGATCAAACCATTAAAGGAGAACTTAATATAATGGGAATCAAAAGTGATTCGGCAGCTCACCTGGCAGGGGTAGCTTCAAACAGGACAAGAGAAGGACTGAGGTGAACGTAGAAACAGTTTATTGCATTTAAAAGATATCACATGATTGAATAACGGGTAATGGTCTTGTGACATGATTATGACGTGCTGCATATGTACTGTGTATTTATGGTATGCCATTTATTATATGGTTGTGCTATGTTAAAATTTGAAAAATATCAATGATGTGCAATTGAATCTTCAGGCTATCTCCATGCTTCACATCCAATGAATTACTTTGTGAACTTTACTCACTGTTGTAAGGGCAACCATTTGCACAGATCCAGGCTGCATACAAACAGAAAATTAGATAAATGTCCTGTTTTTTGATGATGTGGTTGAGTTAGGAAGTTGGGTTGTACACCGCTTGGTGTACTTTTTTTGAATAATGTTATGGGATCTTCTATGTTCACCTAAATAGGTAGGCAGCCTCCCATCTAAAAGAAGGCACCTCCAACAATGCTATGCTCCCTCAGTTACTGCTCTAAAGCGTCAGCATTGTTTTCAGTGCATAACATTTTCCACCCCTAGCGATGACTCACCTGAGGTACAGTTCTAGGATAAGCGATGGTGTGTTGAAAATCCAAATATCACTTTGCTTCTTTCTTTCTCCTTGGAATTATAGGCTTATTGTGAGATGCTTGAAACTAGCTAGAATGCAATAATTTTAAAGTAAAAGCTTTTTTTTGTTTCACGGAAAATGCCCCAAACCATGCCTTGCCCAGCCTCTAGAAAGTCATCACCAATTTTGTGCCTTCAGCATTTGATTTTTCCCCTTCAGTCTTTCGTTCACATGTTTTTTATTCATAAATGAGGAAATGCCATGTGCAACTATTGTTTAACAGCTGAAGCCCTTGTAGCTACCTGTTTTCACATGTCAGGTTTACTTTGAATCTGTTGGTCAGTGTTACAGGTTTCCTGTCTGCCTTAGATATTCAATCATCTGCAATGGTGCTGGCCACTTCCATATTCAGTCCGTGTTTTGCGCTCAGGAATGTGTCTGTATTGTCCATTGTCTAAATACATGATTGTGTAACCCGAAGGCCCTAGTGATCTGGGTATTGTATCTTTCACATATGCCTTTGTGCATTTCTCCAAGATATTTAAGTCTAAGATATTTAAGGTAAACTTCAAAACATGCGCAGTATTATTTATTTTATTACATTGGCCCTCACCAGATTAAGATGTAGGCATTTTGTTTGAATATTAAAAGTTAAAATTGTGTAATTTTGTTCTTTGAATCCAAGGAACATATCCACTCTACTTGATACTCCATTTAGTGTTTTATCATTTAATTTGTTTTTCTGATTATTTACTGTATGTTGAGCCTTGCTTTTACTTGCTATGAATGAAGTAAGCTTTTCATTCCACCATTCCCCACCCTCCAATGCATTTACTGCAATCGGATATCGGGATAATATTTTGAATTCATTGCTCCTGTCACAGAGCTTTATATGCTGGAAACACATATCAGAAATTTAGCCATATACCTGAATTCCTGATGCAAACTTCAGTGTGTGAAATCTTGTCATCTTGGATGCTTGCACTGGAAATAAAATTGTGCCTTGTATTCTATCTACAGAAAGGTTACTAGGGATAACATCCCTTTAAGATACTATTGGTGACTCAACGTTGCCCATTTCATCCCCTGTCGGCACCATCCATTCATTCTGAATGATAACGTGGTCTGCCTTTACACTGAGGCTTTCTTTATGGCATTAGGTGTATGTTTGCTTCAGCTACTTAGTTTCTTTTTCTTCAGCTTAATAATAAAGCTATTTAAAGGATTATGAGGGCTATTTGCAAGCAATAGTGTTTGTCCGCTCACAGAAATCTTTTCAGCATTTCTTGAACTTTTAATTAGTTTCTATTGATGGGGACTCAAAATACTTCAAGCAGATCAGCTTTAAACACTGCTTTAATATCAAAAAAAAAGCTCCTGGGCATTCACCACTGCTGTTAGATCTCAGAAAAGGCTTTGTTGCCATTCTTCCAACCATGACCTGGTGAACTGTTTAGTTTGTCTGGGTTTATCAGGCTGTACCAAAGATAACTGTTTCAAAGATCAGAAGCTATTCTGTAGAATACACTTAAAGAAAGAGGGTGGTATTTTTGCTTCAATATTTAAGAAAGCAAAAAGTTGCAGACAGCATTAATCTAAAATAAAACAGAAAATGCCAAAAGTATGTATGACACTAGTCAGCATTAGCGGAGAGAACTTAATGTTTCAATTAACGTTAATGAAATTAATGTTTCAAGTTCATAGCCCTTTGTCAGGCTGAAAGGAAATTACAGATGAATAGCATTTTTAAGGAAGCAGAGCAAAAGGAAGGGGGAAATGAATGTACACATAGAAGAGAAGTAGAATAACCAGATGCTTACGTGGAAAATGGGAGATGGTTAAATAATTGAAGAAATATTAACATAAGACAACGGAACAAAACAAATTAAAAGAAATTTGAGATATCAAGAAAATGTGAATAAATGAGGCTTTAAAGCAAATCTGAAATAGAAACAGAAAAAGTAAGCAAAGTGGGAGCTGTACTTAACATTTGATATTCTTAAAGTCAGTAAGTTCAAAGTGCTGCAAATTGCCCAATAGAAAGACAAGGTACCCTTCCTCGAACTTGTGTGGAGCTTCATTGGAACAGTTTAGAAGACCAAAGATGGAGAGCTCATACTGGGAAGGGAAGATAAAGTAGCAAGCAGTGGAACATGGGGGTATGGATGCAGACAGAACCAAAGGTGCTTAAAAAGGCAAAAACAAAAAACTGTGGATGCTGTAAATCCAAAACAAAAACAAAAATACCTGGAATAACTCAGCAGGTCTGACAGCATCTGCGGAGAGGAATAGTTAACGTTTCGAGTACGAATGACTCTTCATCAGAACTAAGGAAAAATAGAAAAGAGGTGAAATATAAGCTGGTTTAAGTGGGGGGGAGGGGGGGTGGTGGGACAGGTAGAGCTGAATAGAGGGCCAGTGATAGGTGGAGATTGCCAAAAGATGTCATAGACAAAAGGCCAAAGAGGTGTTGACGGTGGTGATATTAGCTAAGAAATGTGCTAATGGTGACATTAAGAGTAGAAAGCAGGATGAGCAAGGTACAGATAGCCCTAGTGGGGGTGGGGTGGGGAAAGGGATCGAAATAGGCTAAAAGGTAGAGATAAAACAATGGATGGAAATACATTTAAAAATAATGGAAATAGGTGGGAAAAGAAAAATATATATAAATTATTGGAAAAAGGGAAATCGGAAAGGGGGTGGTGATGGTGGAGAGAGTTCATGATCTGAAGTTGTTGAACTCAATGTTAAGTCCGGAACGCTGTAAAGTGCCTAGTCGGAAGATGAGGTGCTGTTCCTCCAGTTTGCGTTGAGTTTCACTGGAACATTGCAGCAGGCCAAGGACTGACGTGGGCATGAGAGCAGCGTGGTGTGTTGAAATGGCAAGCGACAGGGAGGTCTGGGACATGCTTGCGGACAGACCGAAGGTGTTCTGCAAAGCGGTTACCCAGTCTGTGTTTGGTCTCTCCCATCCCTTCCCCCCACCCCACCCCCACTAGGGCTAGCTGTACCTTGCTCGTCCTGCTTTCTACCCTTAATGTCACCATTAGCACATTTCTTAGCTAATATCACCACCGTCAACACCTCTTTGCCCTTTTGTCTATGACATCCTTTAGCAATCTCCACCTATCACTGGCCCTCTATCCAGCTCTACCTGTCTCCCCCCACCCCCCGCCTTAAACCAGCTTATATTTCACCTGTTTTCTATTTTTCCTTCGTTCTGATGAAGAGTCATTCAGACTCAAAACGTTAACTGTATTCCTCTTCGCAGATGCTGTCAGACCTGCTGAGTTTTTCCAGGTATTTGTGCTTAAAAAGGCATTTGGTCTTTGAAACATAGAGCCATGAGCAGCATATGTTGTATATCAGGTTGATGCATGTATATGTGAATTGCTGTCCCAATTGGAAAGTGTGTTTGGGGCATGGAAGGAAGTGAATGAACTGGTGTGACATGTCCTGTACTTGTTTGGGACGATGTCATGGGGAGAAAAAAAGCAGATGACAGAAGTGGTGCATGAGTGAACTAAGGTGTCAGAGGTAATGGTCCCTTTGAAACTCAGAAAGGGGAAGATGTATTTCCAAGTGTGATTGTGTTGGAGGTGATGGTAACAGTAAAAGATGACTTGGTAAATGCAGAGACCTTTCAAGTAGAAGATGGAGACAAGGGGCCTTATCAAGGTTGTTGGGGGAAGATGTGAGGGGAGAAGTATAGGAATGGTATGGACGCATTGTAGGATCCTGTTTTCCATAGCAGAATATATTCTTCAGCTGACTGCATAGCTGTTAGAGTGAATGGGCTTGTAATAGACCTTTGCTGCCAAAAGTGCAGTTATTTGGGATCAACAGCATCAACCCGGGACCAGGCCCATACCACCTCTTCACCTCCAGTGCTATGAAGAGAGCCACCTTGATACCAGCCAGGAACCTTGAACATGAATTCAATGAACCAGCCAGGAACCTTGAACATGAACTCAGAATTGCATCAAAGGTGTCAACTGGCATCATCTGAGCTATAGTACTACCATCAGTTGCACATCAGTGGAGTATTTATTGATAGCCTATGATCTCAACATTGACTGGCACTGAGCTATAACAAAAGAACAAGAGCCATTCTTTGGCACTGGCTGAGGAGTGGTCCTGTCACTGTTTTCAATATTGCATGACAATGGTGGAGTCCTTGGCCTTCATCAAAGGTTTCTGCCAAAATGGATTCCCATTTCCATCTCTAGCAACAATAATTATTTCATTCTTGAATCTCCTCTTGGCTGGGTGAGAATGTCTGTCTTACTCGGGGAAATATAAAGAGCTGTGACATTTTGATGTTATTCCATGATCCTAAGCTTCTGGCTAAGCCAACTTAAAGCAAAAGTTATCTAAGGCGAGTTGCTTGGTTAACTGGGCAAAAGCGAGATCTTGAGCTCAGTAAATGAGTATTTCATTCACTTTGGAGCAAACTAGTGACCTAATCTCAAACAAATCTTAAATTTAGTAGGCACAGAGGACCCTCATTTTAGCAAGTCTGTCAAACAGTGATGCAACGAATGAAGAACATAGAAAGATTAACTGCCTTGTTGATGTACCTACTTCCTTTGTTGAGAGATTCTGAAGAATTGAATTCCCCTTTTGATTCATCTTAATATCTTCCAACCAACTTATTTGTGTTAGATCAAAATAGATAACATTTCTCAAGCAAACCATTGGTTATACACACTTTTGTCATGGGAAGATCCTATGGGCGATATTCCTACTGTCAACACTGATCTGAAGAATATCTTAAAACAAAAATAAACCTTCATGCATTTGGCCAGAATGCAACATGCTTATCCCATTAAGCCCATCAGTGGGTGGAGGGTGTCTATATTTTACAAATAAAAAAATAACCTAAAGAGTAGATAATCATTCTCTTCATGTTGTAATCTAAGGTGTAACTCACGTCCAATGCACACACGGGGATCAATATTCTCACTTGCTCTTGCACTCATCCTTCGTATATTGTGTTCCTCTCATGCAGTTAGGAACAACCAAGAGTCGCGCGGACTCGAAACGTTAACTGTGTTCCTCTCCGCAGATGCTGCCAGACCTGCTGAGTTTTTCCAGGTATTTTTGTTTTTGTTTTGAATTTCCAGCATCCGCAGTTTTTTGCTTCTACCTCTTTTGGTTTTGCTTTTGTCTTTTTTCCCCTCCCCCCTCCATCCGATCCCCATGGTCTACATTTGTCTCTCTGTTTGCCTATCTTCTTAGACTGTCTCTGTTTGACTGCCTCCATCTGTCTTTCTTCTCGAGCAGCCAATTTCATCAAAAGGAGCCAGAATAAATAATCTCTGTATATCTTTCTAATACTTTTTCATTTCATTTATTTTTCTGTCTTTGGTTTTCTGTATCTTGAAGCTTGTGATGTACAGCTGCAATGTAAGATGTAATAACCTGACTCAAATTTGGTCTTGACAGATGGCAAAGGAGTTTTTAGTCTGACTGTTTATATTTTTTCCCCTCCTCGCTACATCTTCAAGTGTATAATTGTTCTAATCCCTCTTTTTCTCTGTCTTAACTATTAACAGCTTCACTGCCAGAAACACACAATAATGATATTAACTAAGATTTATATTTATTCTCCAGTTGTTATTTTTTGTGCAGTCAGTAAAATTTCACAATCATCTGTTACTTAAGCAAAATTATAGCATATTGCTGTGTGTAGGTGGACCTCTTCCAGTTTGGATCCAGATGTAAATTAAATTTGTTTGGAATTGTGATTTAACAGTTCTTCAAAGTATAAATGTGTTCGCTTTCATTGAGCCTCTACAGGAAAATTCACAATTTTAGTAGATACTTAAAATTAGAGACAACATTTTTTAATATTGCTCAATCTGGGTATATTCTTGCTAAAATATTGAGATATGAATCTCCTAACATCTTGTAGCTCATTATTTTCCAGCAAAATATCATTTCCCTTCCATATGGCCGCATTATCAACAGAATTACCCCTTAAAATATGTCATTTTGATCTAAATGATCTTATGACTAATTGCCTTTTCATTACTTTGAGCACTTTATTAATTAATTATGCAAGATGAGGAATGAGGTAGCAAAGATTGCTATTACATGTTCAATGCAGTTTCATAGGATTAGTCAAAATGGGATTAGTCAAATAGGATTATCTATATCTTATAGGTAACTGTGGGAGTGACCCAGATACCATCTCAACTTCAATGTCAACTTATTTTCCTTAGAACGTTACTACAGAACTTCAAATTTATACTTCAGGTTGAAAATTTTCAATTCATGTCAACTCCAGATTAGTGTATGAGTTAAGTGTTATGGGTGTGATCTTGTCAGTCTTTGCAGTTTTGGCAGTAGACAGGCTGAGGAAACGGTTTTTCGGGATATTTACAGTTAATCAAACTAACTTTTTTTAAAGCTTTTCGCATTTTCAAAAATAGATAGTGAGAGTCAGAAGAAAGAAAAATGGGTAGGGAAGATGTTTCAAAAGTTTTTTGGAGCGATGTTAGAATAGAAAAATCAAGTCATATTGGATAGGAAAACGTGCCAGCAGTGGTAACATAGGAGAGAATGCAGAAGGAGCAATAATGAAAATGAATCTAAGTATTATTAGAAACTATTTTTATTTGAAATTCTATTCAAGTTTTATAGTTTAGAATGAAATTATAATAAATTCACTTGAGATAATTGAATGACTTTATTATAGAATATGGTTATTTTCGCATTTTAATTTGAGTTGAAGCATTACCAAGTTTGATCCTAGGGAGATTCTCATTTCCAAAAACCTGATGGCAGACGACGGGTTTGTATGTGAAACAAAACATGAGAGGGGTAGTGTTATGGCCTATGAAACATTCAAGATTCAAAATGCTCATGTCCTTACTTCTCATGGTATCATCGGAACCCAAAACTACTTTGTAGAATCATAGGACCCTTCTTATCCTCATTCATGACTTGGTCATGTTTCATAAATTGCTTAAAGGTTTCATAAGATTAAATCTTTTTCATTTTCCTGCGTAGCATTTGCCATTCCTTGGCCAGGTTGATGTCACCTCCTAACAACTAGAACTGTTAAGAGATGGCTCATAGAGTCAAGTTTCTACTTTTTGCCTCAACTGTTAACAGCTGATTTTAGCAAACTTGAATTGGGTAATAGAGGGATCTAGCCATTTTCCAGGGCAACCTGTTTTCTGTGTTTGTTATATGATTATTGATGTTAAACTACTCCATAATTTCTGATTTTTCTGAAACTTTGTGCTCTTGAATTGTTTTCAGTTGCACTCGGGCCACCTCTCATTTGCTGTCAATCGAGGGACCAGTCGGACTGTGAGGTTGCTGCTGAATCGAATGCCATTAAATGATGGGAGGTGGCATGATCTTCAGCTGGAGCTACGAGATGTGAGGAATGGGCGTGATATACGATACATAGCAACCATCACGATTGATTTTGGACTTTATCAGGTCAGACTGATTTATTTGTAGATATATTGGAGAGTTATAGCACGTAGAGGGAGATTTTTTTAGAAACTTAGAGCTCAGGAGGATTCCATTCAACCCGTTGTATCTGTGCTGACTCTTTGAAAGAGCAGTCATGTTTCATCTCACATCCCTGCTTTTTGTCTGTAACTTTAAGTTCTTCATTCCTCAAGTGCTTATCCAACTCCTTTTAAAATTATTAAATTAAGATTATTGTTGGAATGAGCTGCACCATCTTTACAGGTAGAACGTTCCAGATCTCATCAACTTTTGAGTGAAAACTTCTCTCCCCTGTAAATCTTGTGCCAATGATTTTGAATTTGTGGTCCCTAGTTAGTGTCTCTGTTATATTCCTGATAGCCAGTTGATGAAGGATGAAACCAGAACCAATCCTTACTCAATTTAGATTTATTCACAGATAGACCTCCTCACACAACCACAACACGGAGTCAGTAAGTGCCCCTTTATATCTGCTCGAGTGACAGTCCAATCAATGCACTCCACCTGCAAATAGTTCACCACAATTGATATACAATTAACATTGCCAGAGTAAATAATTTTTCTCTACTTTATCCTCTCTTAGGTTACCCCTTAAACTTCTCTGTTCAAAGGAAAACAATCCTAACTTTCCCAATCTGACCTTAACTGAAGTCCCACATCCCAAATAATATCATGGTAAACCTCTTCTGCACCATTTCCGAGCCTTTTACATCTTTCCTGACTTCCTGCCCAAAATTGTCCACAATATCCCAGCTGAGGCCTTACGAGTGATTTATAAATTTCTAGCATTATCTGTTTACTATTATTCCATTCCTCTACTTAAGTATCCAAGTAACCCATATGCTTTTTTAACCACCTTATCGACTTGGCCTGCCATCTTTAAGAATTTGTGTGCATGGGCACCAAGGTTCCTGTGCTACCTGCGCTTTTCAAAATGGTCTCATTTATCATGTATTGTCTTTCCATACCAGTCCTCCTAAAATGCATTGTTTAACACTTTTCACTGCAATGAATTTCATTTGCCAAGCCCCGTCTATTGCAGCATCCTATGTATCCCATCTTGAATCTATTACTATTCTCATTTATCTACTACTTGAACAAGTATCATCTTGTATCATTTGCAAGCTCTAAAATGCTGTTCCCTACACTTAAGTCAAGCTCGCTTATAAAAATTGCAGAGAGTAATGGGCCCAAAGTTGAGTTTTGGGGAATATCACTGCTAAACACCTCCCAGCCTGGAAAAAAAACCATTCACCACAACCTTTTGTTTTCTGTTACAATTTTGTATTTATACTGCTACTTTCCCCTTAATTCCTTGGGCTTCCGCCATCTTAATTGGCTTTCTGTACATTACTTTCGGTATTCTCAGCCCTGTCGACCCTGCAAAGCCCTCCTTACTTCCGTCCAGGGGCTGATGCAATTGCCTGACATAGTCATCCTCTCGGAATCATATCTTACAGATAATGTCCCTGACTCCACCATCACCATCCCTGGGTATGTCCTGTCCCACCAGCAGGACAGACCCAGCAGAGGTGGTGGCACAGTGGTATACAGTCAGGAGGGGCTTGCCTTGGGAGTCCCCAACATCAACTCCAGACCCCATGAAGTCTCATGGCATCAGGTCAAACATGGGCAAGGAAACCCCCTGCTGATTAGCACATACCGCCCTCCCTCAGTTAATGAATCAGTGCTCCTCCATGTTGAGCATCACTTGGTGGAAATACTGAGCAGTGACAAGGACGCACCTGGGTGGGGGACATCAATGTCCATCACCAAGAGTGACTCGGTAGCACCACTACTGACCAAGCTGGCCAAGTCCTAAAGGACATAGCTGCTAGATTGGGTCTGCGGCAGGTGGTGAGGGAAGCAACAAGAGGGAAAAACATACTTGACCTCGCCCTCACCGACCTGCCTGTCGCAGATACATCTGTCCATGACAGTATCGATAGGGGTGATCACCACACAGCCGGTGTGGAGACAAAGTCCCGCCTTCACATTGAGAATACCCTCCATCGTGTTGTGTGGCAGTACCACCGTGCTAAATGGGATAGGTTTCGAACAGATCTAGCAACTCAAGACTAGGCATTCATGCGGCGCTGTGGACCATCAGCAGCAGCAGAATTGTGCTCGAACACAATCTGTAACCTTATGGCCTGGCATATCCTCCACTCTACCATTATCACCAAGCCAGGGGATCAACCCTGGTTCATTGAAGAGTGCAGGAGGGCATGCCAGGAGCAACACCAGGCATACCTAAAAAATAAAAGAGGTGTCAACCTGGTGAAGCTATAACACAGGACTACTTGCATGCCAAACAGCCTTAGCAGCAAGTGATAGACAGAGCTAAGCGATCCCAAACCCAACGGATCAGATCTAAACTCTGCAGTCCTGCCACATCCAGTCATGAATGATGGTGAACAATTAAACAACTCACTGGAGGAGGAGGCTCCACAAATATCCCCATCCTCAATGATGGAGGAGCCCAGCACATCAGTGCAAAAGATAAGGCTGAAGCATTTATTACCATCTTCTGCCAGCAGTGCCAAGTGGATGATCCATCTCGGCCTCCTCTGGAGGTCCCCAGCATCACAGTCGCCAGTCTTCAAGCCAATTCGATTCATTCCACATGATATCAAAAAACGGCTGAAGGCACTGGATACTGCAAAGGCTATGGGGCCTGACAATATTCCGGCAATAGTACTGAAGACTTGTGCTCCAGAACTTTCCGTGCCCCTAGCCAAGCTGTTCCAGTACAGTTACAACACTGGCATTTACCCAGCTATGTGGAAAATTGCCCAGGTATGTCCTGTACACAAAAAGCAGGACAAATCCAATCCGGCCAAATACCGCCCCATCAGCCTACTCTCGATCATCAGTAAAGTAATGGAAGGGGTCATCAACAATGCTGTGAAGTGGCATTTGCTTAGCAATAACCTGTTCACTGACGCCCAGTTTGGGTTCTGCCAGGGCCACTCAGCTCCTGACTTCATTACAGCCTTGGTTCAAACATGGACAAAAGAGCTGAACTCCCGAGGTGAGGTAAGAGTGACTGCCTTTGACATCAAGGCCACATTTGACTGAGTGTAGCATCAAGGAGCCCTTTGAAAACTGGTGTCAATGGGAATCGGGGAAACCTCTCCGCTGGTTGGAGTCATACCTAGCACAAAGGAGGATGGTTGTGGTTGTTGGAGGTCAGTCGTCTCAGCTCCAGGAGTTGCTCAGGGTAGTGTCCTCAGTCCAACCATCTTCAGCTGCTTCATCAACAATGACCTTCCTTCCATCATAAGATCAGAAGTGGGAATGTTCACTGATGATTGCACCATTTGCGACTCCTCAGACACTGAAGCAGTCTATGTCCAAGTGCAGCCGGACCAGGACAATATCCAGGCTTGGACTGACAAGTGGCAAATAACATTCGCACCACACAAGTGTCAGGCAATGACCATCTCCAACAAGAGAGAGTCCAGTCCATCGCCCCTTGATGTTCATTGGCATTACCATCACTGAATCCCCCACGATCAACATCCTGGGGTACACCATTGACCAGAAACTGAACTGGACTAGCCATATAAATACTGTGGCTACAAGAGCTGGTCAGAGGCTAGCAATCGTGCAACGAGTAACTCACCACCTGACTCCCCAAAGTCTGTCCATCTTCTACAAGGCACAAGTCAGGAGTATGATGGAATACTCCCCACTTGCCTGGATGAGTGCAGCTCCCACAACACTCAAGAAGCTTGACACCATCCAGGACAAAGCAGCCTGCTTGATTGGCACCACATCCACAAACATTCACTCCCTGCTCCACCGATGCACAGTAGCAGCAGTGTGTACCATCTACAAGATGCACTGCAGGAATTCACCAAGGCTCCTTCGACAGCTCCTTCCAAACCCACAACCACTACCATCTAGAAGGACAAGGGCAGCAGATAGATGGGAGCACCACCACCTGGAAGTTCCCCTCCAAGTCACTCACCATCCTGACTTAGAAATATATCACCGTTCCTTCAAAATTCCTAGAATTCCCTTCCTAACAGCACTGTGGGTGTACCTACACCACATGGACTGCAGTGGTTCAAGAAGGCAGCTCACCACCACCTTCTTAACGACAGCTAGGGATGGGCAGTAAATGCTGACCCAGCCAGCGAAGCCCACAAAGTGAATGAATTAAAAAAAACTTTGTCGAATGCCTTTCAAAACCTGTATATATGAGATATACTACATAAACTTGATCAACTTTCTCTGTTACTTCATCAAAGAATTCAATGAAGTTAGTCATAAAGAAAAAATGTCTTCAATTTGCCTTTAACAAATTCATGCTGATTCTCCTTGCTTAACCCATGCCATTCCAAATAAAATTTTATTTTATCCTTGATAATGGTCCCCCCACCCCCTCGTCCACTGATGTTAGCTGACTGGCCTGTCATCCTGTCCTTTCCTGGTTTATTCCTCCCCCACTTTAGCATTAGCAACCTTCTGGTCCTCAACACTACTCCTGTATTCAATGAAGATTAAAAGACTGTGAACAATGCCTTTGCTATTCCCACCATTGCTTCTTTCAGCAACCTGGGATGTGTTCTATCTGGACCAGGTGACTCACGGAGTTTCAGTAATGTTAATCTTCCTAGTACATCTTCATTCCTACTATCCTGCCCATAATTTCCCTCTCTTTTACTGTAACCTTCTCATCACTTTGTTTCCTTTGTGAAGACAGATACAAAGTACTCATTTAAAACTTCAGCCATTTGATCTTTAAAGGGTCTGTACTAACTACAAATTTGGAAGGTAAACCATCTAATTCCTCGAATGCTAAAATCAGTTCGAGTACAGTCTGTTTTTGTCCAAAATTCAAGTTATGTGCAAGTTTTTCCCTCAGTCTAAAAAAATTATGTAATCTTGTTGTATGCAAATCCATTTAACCAATACATCATGAAATTAACATAATCATCTACAATAACGTATGTGATCCTTCATCTGCCAGTCATTCCTTGGGAAATAGAATGCACCCTATAAGCTTTTTATAATCTCATTAGCAGAGCATCTCCCAAGCTACAGCTGAGCCTTATTTGCGTAACCTTAACTTTGAAAATATGTACAGCGTAAAGAAACACTAGACTGTATAAATTAAACAGACTTCCTCACAAAGCTTCAACTTTTGTTTCTTAATCCCAGATATTTAATCCCTCTTTATTTTCCAAAATTATTGTATAAGAAGCCAATTGAAAGCCCAGGCAGCATATCAAAACCGCTATTATGGCCCTGTTATCCCAGGTTGTCCCTGAAAGAGTGTTTTAACCCAATTGTGCAACTACTGTGGTTTTGATTATTTTCTTTCCTGTTGCCAGGATACAGTTATTGTTGGCAATGAGTTACACGGGCTGAAGTTGAAGCATCTTCAAGTTGGTGGTATTCTCAGAGCTGGTGAGGTGCAGAATGGATTGGATGGCTGTATCCAGGTATAGGAATCACTATTTGTTACAGGCAGTTCAGTCTCTGAATTGTGGCCACCAGTGACCCTCAAGAGATTTTAATCTAGTTGTGACAGACTGATGGATGCAGTAGGCACTTTTGTCCAAACTGTATGCTCTTTTGCTTATTGTCCAAAGAGAGGGTCTGCATTATATTGATTTCAGGCTTTATTCCACTTTCTGTGCTATGGAGAGTTGATTTCTTCAGCTAATAACGATCTGTTCCAGGTCAAGAAAATGACTCTTAGAAGCACAGAAGTCAGGAAGATCTGTTGACTGATGGAGTATACCAAATGTGCAAGTACACTTTCTGATATCATATCTTCAAATCATTCAAAGGTCCTATATTCAATCCCTATCTTATACTAAATTAGCTAACCTCATTCAGGGCAGCTTCAATTGGATTTAGTATCCCTGAGCAAAGGAATGAGGAGAAAATTCAACCAGTTCTCCTCCTAATCACAATCAGTAACTTCAAGTTGAAGATATATGCCACTAGAAGCTTTCAAATGTTTCAAACAGGGTTTTACAAACTCCAAATGTCAGAAAGTGACTTGTGCATAGATCTGAGCAATCTTCCTGCTATTTGCAGTCCTTTCTGCTATGTGTGTATAGATTTGTATGTGTTATAATGAATTGGATTTTTGCCTTATTCCTATTGGGGGAAAAAACATTGGGCGGAATCATCCCAGATTTGCACGAAGTGCGGTAGCGGGCAGGAAAAACGTCGGCCAAAATGGCAACTTTTCACACCGTATCGTCCCAAACCCGCTGCTTTAATTATGCATTCGCCGGGTACACGCATTTTCAGTGGTGGGCGGGCTCCAATTCACCTGCCACGCTATCACCTTGCCGCTTCATCACGCCAGGCTCCACATTTAAAGTACAGCCACGCTCAGTGTTTCCTGCCCAGGACTGCAGCAAAGAAGACATGGCCTCGAAAGGCAAGAAGACTACAGCCCTTGAGTGTCTTTTGGACGCTTTGGAGGACCACAGTGATGTCCTCTACCCACCGCTCTGGTCACAGGAGGGGCAGCTACATTACCACTCCGGTTTGGTAGGCGAAGGCAATGGTGATCAGTGCCAATGCTGTGCAGAAGAGGTTGACCATCCAATGCAGATAGAGGATGAATGCTCTCATCCATACCGCCAGGGTATGGCAACCATCTCACCACTCTAAACTCACACTCAAGCCCATCGCACATTCACTGGCATCTCACTCACTGCCTGCTCAAAGGACATCACCACCCTTTCTCATACACACACCCTCACATCTCCATCTGGCCTCATCTCCTCTTGAAACTGCCCCCTCAGCCCTCACAATCTTGAGGCCACTTGCACAGACCAACATGTGCCCTCACACACACCCTGGGATACCCTCCTTCCGCAGAACAGCCCTGCCCTGCAGCCTCTTCCCTTGCCTGAGGCCATTTCTCCCCCTTCACCAAGCAAGCCCTAGCTCTGCAGCCGTTGAAAAGCCACCCGTATATGGCTGACCTGGTAGGTACAGACCTATCTATGAGCCCCCCTAAAAATGATGCGGTGCTGTCTGTGAAGCCTGGCGCTGATGACTGCAAGTGCTGACCAAAGAAAGGTAGGCAAACAAACCTTGAAGTACTGAGTGAAGTGCAGCTTGCCAAGGGCATGCCTTATATATGCTGTTATGAAACATGTCGGTGTGTTTTCACGCCGATGCAGGGGGATGATTCCAGTGGGCTAGCCTAACAATGATATGCAGATGTATTAAATTGAGGTTCGGATGTCCGATGGCGGGAAGCGCAGCTGCAATCGGTGGGCTGAGCGGACGATCGCAAACTGGTTTCATGCCATATTGTCCGCTCATGCCACTGAACACACCTGACCTCAAACCATCCTGAATGTGGGAACTTCTGGATTCATATGATTCTGTTTTCTCCCTGTCTTCAGTAGTCTATTGGATATGTTCCAGAAACCTTTGGCTCACTTGACTCTAAGTGTGTATGTATGTGTGTCCTCCTATGCTTGTTATGTTTCTTGCTGGACGCATTAATCTAGCTTCACATGACCCGGAAATGAATGGTATATACGAATATAGACATATATTTTGCTTAGTCTGAGAGGGAGAATACAGAGCAAATGTAGACACTAAAGGGTTCAATCTATCAACTACAGTTTTTTTTCTACCCTTAGGGTGTGCGTCTTGGTGACACCTCTATTGGAATTGCAATGCCAAAGCCAAGTCATACTATGAACGTGGAACTAGGCTGCACCATCCCTGATCCATGTGACTCCAGCTCATGCCCACCCAACAGTTACTGCAGCGATGAGTGGCAGAGTTACTCTTGTACCTGTGAGCCAGGTATTGTTGGCAAAACTGGGGGTAGTTCCATGTCTTTTACTGGGAGGGGGATAATCTTTTTCCCCTTAATGTCATTGCATAGGTTATTTATGCCAAAATTTTTTTTAAAAAGGATTAGTTGACAAGTTGCACAGTTCCACAGACCACAAGATCACTGCAGATAAGATTCATTTTCGTTCATCCATCCAGAAAAACCCTCATATCTGCCCAGTGCAGCATCTAATCTTGTGTTAAATCATTCCAGGGTTTTCCCCTCCACTACTCTATCCAAAGCTCATTCCATGTATTGATTACTCTGAACTTCCTGATATCAGTACTAAATTTACCTTTTCTTACTTTGAACCTGCTATTTCCATGCCTTTGTTACTTCTAGACTTGGCTATTCCAACACACTTGGTGCCAACCTCCCTAGTTCCACCTCCACAAACTTGAAGGCCTGAATCTTCTGGTCGGCGTGCGGGGGCGGGCCCTGCTCACCGACGTGTAAAATGACGCGCGGTGACGTCGGGCATGTGTCCCCACGTCACCGCACGTCATTCCGATCTTCAGTTCGGCGGGCACGCACCAGAGTCAGCTGCGTGCCCGCCAAATTGTCAAAGGCCTATTAAGGCCATTTAACAACTAATTAAACTGATGTCTGGGCTGCCCGTCCAACCTTAAGGCTGGTGGATAGGTGAAGAGCCCAGGCGGCCTGCGCATTTTTCAGGAAACCTCATTCATGGGCGGGATGAGGTTTCATGAAGGGTTTAAAAATTAAATAAAATTTTTCATTAAAATTCATTGACATGTCCCAACTCATGTGAGACTGTCACATGAGGGAACATGTCTGAATAATTTTTTCTATTTTTTTCAAGTTTTCAGAATGAAATGAATCTCCCTGATGCAGCTCCATGCCTCAGGGAGATTTCTGCGCTCTTCCGCGCGTATGCGCGAAAGAGAGCAGGCCTCGACTCTCTCTCCTCCCCCCCGCCCATACAGGGAGTGCTGCGCGCTTCTGGGTGCGTGTCACCCTGGGCAGGTCTTAATTGGCCCGCCCACGTAAAATGGCAGCATGCAGCCAATCGCGGGTAGCGATCGGTTGCACGCCCACCCGCTCCTGCCCAGCGCGCACGACAGAGAGAAAATTCTTCCCAAAGTGATTCAAAACTCTGCTGCCTGTGTCCTAATTCACACCTAGTCCCATTCACCCATCTTCCCTGCGCTCGCTGATCTACATTGAATTCTGGTTAAGTGATGTCTCGTTTTTAAAATTCTCACCTTTGTTTTCAAATAATTTCATGACCTTACGCCTCCCTATCTCTGTGATCCACCAGCCATACAATCCTTCCCGATCTCTGCATCTGCCAAATCTGGCGCCTTGAGCATTCCCTATTTTAATCACTCGACCATTGGTGGTTGTGCCTTCAGTTGCTGAGGCCCTACACTCTGAAATCTATCCCTAAATCTCTGTACTTCTCTTTCCTCCTTTAAGTTGCTACCTAAGATCCACCTCTTTGACTAAACGTTAGGTCATCTGGTCTAATATCTCTATGTGGCTCAATATCAGATTTTGTTTGCTAACACTTGTAAAGTGCCTTGGGATATTTTATTATGTTAAAGGTGCGATACAAATGCAAATAGTTGTTGTTGAGCCTGTCCCTTGTTCTACTCTGATGATTTAATTTAAAGTAATATTCTGGATTTACCTTCTTGAATACCCTTACTACCTTGTGCACTTTTTTTTACAATCACCACACAGATACCTCCTTTCCAGCATGAAAAATCCAAATCTCTCTCCTGTTTTCCCTCATATCTCAGACCTTAGATATGAGGGGTCAGCTTCATGGCTGTTCTCTATACTGTCTCCTGCTCTTGAATATCTCCCTGTGCCTTAACAACTGAAACAGTGTTCAAGGTACAGTCTAACTAGAGCACTGAACAGTTTGATCACAATTCCCTTTGCATTATATTCTGCTAGTGTTGATACAGGAAGGGCTTTGTTCACCTTGCTGCCGCCCCTCAGCTGGATCTCCCGAGTGAAAAAGGGAAACTTGGGGATGTGGTGGTGTTGGGGTGGGTGTGGAGTTGCAGTTTTCCCAGGTCTCCTCTCCATTCCTGTGGGTGCTGTAGCCTGAAACTGGTGCTGAACTTTTCTGGAAACATGCTGTGATTCCTTTAAACAGGAGGCCTTCCTCTGACAAAATGACCATGTCATCCTGTCCACCCACCCTCCCTAGTTGATCAAGGAGCCTGAAGGCAGGCTCTTAATTGGTTTACTTTGGTGAAGAGCAACTGGAAGGCCCCTAATTGGGAGGTTGGGTTTGCAACCTGAAAATGGTCCCACTGTTGCGCCATAGACTTAGGCAGTAAGATTCTTCCCCACCTTCCTAACCCAAAGACAGAGGTGAATTTCAGTACCCCTGACTGATTAGCCAACAGAGGACTGATTGAGGATTGAACCTGAAATTTCCTGTTTCGTATGGATCTGTGCCATGTAGAGCCATGCACTTTGAAGCTGAACAGGGGAGTTCAACACAGAATTCTTCCAACAGTTTTAGATTTTGATAAGAATGTTAGAAAGAATATTATCTCACATTTCTTGGAGTGGGGAGGTTAATGAGGTTTAAAAGTTTTAATGTTATCGCACAGATCACTGTAGAAAACAGCTGGGGTTTAAATTTACACCTGCCGTGTACACTTTGTTCTGGCTGCATATCCATGGTCACTAGTACGTGTATGCTAATCAAAACTGCTAGACGAGAGTAAGCCAGTTAGGAGAAATCTTTGAACATCACTACACTCCCCATGCCAGAATAATCAGTTGCTAGGAAGCGGTTAGAGTTTGATCTTACTGAGTAACATTTTTAGAACATAGCAACTCTGAACAGAATCTTTACAGTGCAGAAGGAGGCCATTCAGCCCATTGAGTCTGCACTGGCTCTCTGAAAGAGCATTCCACCTAGTCCCACTACCCTGCCTCATCCCTGTAACTTTGCACAGTGGGCATAAATGAAGTTTGAATTAATCTGTGAGAAGTATTAAATATCGAACCTTATCAAGATTATTTTAGAATAACTTAAGGTTCCCTGACTGGCCTTTCATGTTACATTATGCTGCAGTGATCGTTTTGCATTCAAACCTGTGTAAAAGGATCTTAAGCAGATATTTATTGACATTTTTCCATTCACACCAACACCAACCAGTGTCGTATTAATATGTGAGGTTTTAAGTGTAATTAGGTTGGGTGCATTAACAAACCAGATTCACACATCAATTTGGCAGTGGAGACATTGACATAGTTTGCTGGTGTATGTTATGTATGCTGGAATATCTCACAGCCTTTTAGGATGGAACTTAGTTCATTGCCCTGTTGTCCAACAGACATTGCTGACTAGCCACAGTGACAACACTTTAGCCAAATGCACTAATTTAAAAGAAAATGCCTGAAATACACATAGTATAGGTAAAAATACTTCACGTATGTATATTTACTTAGCACCTACTGCCATTCAGTAACCGAAGAAGTAGAATACACTCAGTGATCAAAACACACTTGCACGCACCACCTTTTATCTTGCAATTTTATTAACAAACGCACCGAATGATTAAAGTACGCATGTACACACCTTGTGAATATGAGTACTGAGATTGCATGTCCAATGTCGATGCCAATTACACATTTCTATTTACAAATCAAATCTAATTAACCACATTTGGATTTCAAATTCGACACGTGGCGAATAGCAAATTATTAGACAACAGCGATAGACTACACCAATTTCGATTGGCAATACTAAATCCAATCCTCAGAAGAGTTTGTCAGAGAAAAAGTCCACAGCTACCTTGAAGGTTAATGTAAAGTATTTAAGAATGTTTCATATTTAGGTTACTATGGTGAGTCTTGTGTCGATGCCTGTCGGCTGAATCCATGTGAGAATGAATCTGTCTGCCGCCGCAAACCCAGTTCCTCGCATGGGTACACATGTGATTGTGGAGAGAACCATTTTGGCCAGTATTGTGAACACAGGTAAAACAAAAATGCCTCTGGATGGAGGAATGTGATATATTTCTTTTCGAGTATGAAGTTAGAGGCGACAAAATTGCTGGTGTTATGAGAATAATTTGGCTAGAAAATCTGAGCAATTGCATAAAACATATCATGTACTTTTCAGTAAAAGAGTATTGCAACCTGAGTGGACTGTGCCAGGTGACATTGAAGTACACATGTATGCACCTTGCGAATATGAATACTGAGATTGCATATCCAATGTCGATGCCAATTACTCATTTGTATTTACAAATCAAATCTAATTAGCTACGTATATTCCTCCATTCCTCTGCCCACCCATCAAGAAGTTCTGTAGCACTTGGGGGTGGGTGCATGATATGTATTTTTGTATTCATCCTTGGGAGGTGGAAGTCACTGATAAAGCCAACATTAATAGCCCATCTTCAGAATGTGTGTGTTAATTGTATATTATTTGCGTTTAAGTGTATGCAGGTGGTGAGAATTAACTGGGGTTCGCATGTGTGCTATAAATAGACAGACTGAAACAATAGCTGTTTTAGGAGCTGCTTGCTTGTCATGTGTAACTGTAAATAAACACTTTATAAACGTGTGCAAAGATTGGTTCCAGTTCTATCCTTCATTAGCTGGCTTTTTGCTATATAACAGTGCAGCCATGGAAAAAACTAACAATCGTCCACCCTCACTCTCACTGCCACCCACACCCCCAAACAGCACGTGCGCCCGCTCAAAATATATATTATTTTAGGACACCCCGAACAATGGAAGGTGATTATGTTATAAATAATGGGCAGGTAGAAGTCCCTTCTTGCCAAAAATCTGCTCCCACAGCACTGTAAAGGAATTTCAGGGCATGCATTTTAAACACTCAAAACAATGATGCATCCTTCCATGCATGTACATGAATCCTTGCTCTCTTGTGTCATCCTTTTCCTTTCTTCCCCGCCACCTCTCACTCTCGATATTTACATATATTCCGTATATCCTTATGGTCATGTTGTAATAGATTTTTTTTTATTGTAGAAGTGACTTACATTTCATCATTCTCAATTGACAATAGAAACAATTTTTGATTCCCATCTCAGTTTGACTTTTAAACATAAGATCCTGAGGGGCTTGACAGAGTAATGCTGAAAGAATGTTTTCCCCTTGTGGGAGAAACCAGAACCAGGGGACTTAGTTTAAAAATGAAGGGTCTCCCATTTTAGACTGAGATGAGGAGAACTTTTTTCTCTCTGAGGGTTGTGAATCTATGGAAGTCGCTTTTCCAGAGAGTGTGTAGATGCAAGGTCATTGAACATTTTTAAGGCAGAGGTAGATTCTTGACTAACAAGGGAACCAAAGGGTATCAGGGGTAGGCAGGAAAGTGGCATTGAGGCCGCAATCAGATCAGCCATAATCTTATTGAATGGCGCCACAGGTTCAAGGGCCTGAATGGCCTACTACTGCTCCTAATTCTGCAGAACTCTCAAGAGGTCTGAAAATGTTGTCACTGGATCGTGCCTGGTTCTATGTCTGTCTCAATGGTGCACCCAAGATTGGATTCAGAATTTGTTGAGAATTATGGGAGCAAATCGACATGCTGCCTTGCTCACTGGCATGGTTCTGCATCAGCAAACAGAAGAAGATCAAACGAAAATCTAGAGAAATGTCACTATGTTCTTTGCACAACAGATCATAGATGCTATAATTTTTTTTTTCTCTTTCTTGACTTTTGGTCTAGAATTGACCAGCAGTGTCCCAAAGGATGGTGGGGGAATCCAACATGTGGACCCTGCAACTGTAACATCAATAAGGGATTTGACCCTGACTGCAACAAGACGAATGGCCAGTGCCACTGTAAGGTGGGTATTATCCTCCCCTCAGAACAATGACTTTTAATGTTTTTTCTCTTTTTTTTTTCGCCTTCCTTGATACTGTGTATTCACCTTCAGGCTTGAATGTTTCCTGTCATGGGTTGCAACAGTTTTTTTTATTTTGGACCTACAATCAAAAATAGTAAGAAAACAGCTTTTGCTTTTTCATGAGATTCATTATGAGTTTAAATTTAACATTGAGTAGAGCTGCATCACTATTCTTATAATGGAAGCGCTTAATATTGCAGCATACTCTGCCCCTCAAAGAATCTGCTTCGTCAGTAAGTTTCCTAGCCTGGCACAGACAACAGTTTCCCCACTGCCTTGCATGTTTTGAGATTCAGCTTGTGCACTAGGTATCGATTGTTCATTATAAATGCTTTGTGTAATGACTCTACCCCAGCAATATCTTTAAAGCCCATCTTTGAAAATCACTCACTTTTATGGTGCCTATGCATCACTAAAGTGAGCATCTACATCTTCTGCAGACTATTCTGTCATTTTAAAAATATATATATTCGTTCATGGGCAATGGGTGTCACTGGCATGGTCAGCATTATGCCTGTCCCTAATTGCCTCTGAGAAGGTGTTGGCGAGCAGTCTTCTTGAACCACTGCAGTCCATGTGGTACACCCACAGTGTTGTTAGGAAGGCAATTTCATGATTTTGACCCAGTGACGATGAAGGAACGGCAACATAGTTCCAATTCAGGATGGTGTGTGAGACTTGCAGGGGAACTGCCAGGCAGTGGTGTTCCCATGCACCTTCTATTCTTCTTCTTCTAGGTTGTAAGGGTTGCAGGTTTGATTGGTGCTTTAGAAAGAGCCAGTGATGGAGGGAGTGAATGTTTAAGATAGTGGTTAGGCTGCCAATCAAGTCGCCTACTTTTGTCCTGGATGGTGTTAAACTTCCTTGAGTGTTGTTGGAGCTTCATTCACCCCAGCAAGTGGAGAATATACTTGTGCCTTGTAGATGATGGACAAGTTATCTGGCATCAGGAGATGAGTTACTCAGCACAGAATTCCTAGCCTCTGATTTACTCTTATAGTCAGTGTTTCATATGGCTGGTCCAGTTGAGATTCTGATCAATGAAAAGCCCCCAGAATGGTGATGGTGGGGAATTCAGTGATGGTAATGCTATTGAATGTCAAGGGGAGATGGATAGATTCTCAATTGTTGGAGATGGTCATTACCTGGTATTTGTGTGGCCTGAATGTTACTTGCCACTTATCAGCCCAAGCCTGAATGCTATCCAGGTCTTGATGAGTGCAGGCTCAGAATGCTTCAGTATCTGAGGAGTTGTGGATGGTACTGAACACGGTGCAACAATCAGCAATCTGACCTTATGATGGAGGGAAGTTCATTGATGAAACGGCTGAAGATGGTTGGACCTAGGACATTACCCTGAAGAACCCCTGTAGTGATGTCCTGGGGCTGAAATGATTGGCTCCAAAAACCACAGTCATCTTCCTTTGTGGTAGGTATGAGTCCAACAAATGGAGAGTTTTCCCCCTGACTTTTTCCCATTGACTTCAGTTTTGCTAGGACTCCTTGATGCCACAATCTGTCAAATGCTGCCTTAATGTCAAGGGCAGTCACTCTCACCTCACCTCCACAATTCAGCCCTTTTGTCCATGTTTTGACCAAGGCTGTATTGAATTCTGGAGCCACGTGGCCCTGACAGAACCTAAACTAAGTGTCCATGAGCAGGACATTGCCAGGTAAGTGTTGTTTGATAGCACTGTCGAAGACGCCTTCTATCACTTTGCTGATGATTGAGAATAGGCTGATTAGGCAATAATTGGTCAGATTGTGTTTGCCCTGCTTTTTGAGCACAGGGCATACCTGAGTAATTTTCCATGTTGTCGGATAGATGCCAGTGTAGTAGCTGTACTAGAGTAGCTTGGCTATGGGTGAGGCTAGTTCTGGAGCAAAAGTCTTCAGTACTACAGCTGAGATGTTGGCAGGGCCTATACTTTTGCCATATACAGTGCCTTCAGCTATTTATTGGTATCACGTGGAGTGAATTGAATTGGCTGACCACTGGCTTCTATGATGCTGGAAACCTCAGGAATAGGCTAAGATCATCCACTTGACACTTGTGGCTGAAGATGGTTGCAAATGCATCAGCCTTGCTTTTTGCATTGAGGTGTTGGGCTCCCCCTACAATGAGGCTGGGGATATTTGTGGAGTTTGCTGTCTGGTTTGTTGCTTAATTGTCCACCGCTATTCACGACTGGATATGGCAGCACTGCAGAGCTTAGATCTGATCTCGTGGTGTGGGATCACTTAGCTTTGCCTATCGCATGCTGCTTCCACTGTTTAGCATGCATGTAAGTCATGTATTGTAGCTTCAATAAGTCGGCATCTCCTTTTTAGAAATAACCGATGCTGCTCCTGACATGCTCTTCTGCATTTCTCATTGAACCAGGGTTGGTCCCCTGGCTTGATAATAATGATGGAGGGGGGATATGCTGAGCCATGGGGTTAGAGATTGTGTTTGAATAGAATTCTGTTGCTACTGATAGACTGCAGTGCCTCATGGATGTCCAGTTTTGAGCTGCTCTTATTTAGCACAGAGCTAGTGCCACACAACACAATGGATGGTGTCCTCAATGTGAAGACAGGACTTTGTCTCCACCAGAATTGTGCTGTTGTCTTCTACCAATACTGTCAGGGACAGTCTGTGACAGGTAGATTGGCGAAGATGGGGTCAAGTAGGGTTTTCCCTCACTAGTGGTTCTCTCACCACCTGCTGCAGACTCAGTCTAGCAGATATGTCCTTAAGGACTTGGCCAGCTCAGTCAGAAGTGGAATAAAAACAGAAAATGCTGGAAATACTCAACAGGTCTGGCAGCATCTGTAGAAACAGAAACAGCATTAATGTTTCAGGTTGTTGGCCCTTCATGAGAACTCTGGAGGAGAGGTGGTAATCAGCAAGAGATTTCCTTGCCCACCTGATGCCGTGAGACTTTGAGGTTTGTAGTCAGTGTTGAGGACTCCCAGGTCCTTCCTGACTGCATACCACTGTGCTGCCATCTCTGGTAAGTCTGTCATAACATTGAGACAGGACTTACCCAGCATAATGATGGAGAAGTGTAGGACATTGGCTGGCTGTAAGGTATGACTCTGGGGCAGCTCTCCCAATTTTGGCACAAGTCCCCAGATGTTAGGGAGGGCCGGGTGTGCCTTTGTTGTTTCCGCTGCCTCGGTTGAAGGACATTAGTGAACCAGATGGGTTTTAACAGCAATCCACTAGATTCATGATCATTGTTACTGAGACTAACGTTTTATTCCAGATATTAATTAATTGAATTTAAATTCCCCAGCTGCCCGTGATGGGATTTGAACTCAGGACTATGGAGCATTAATTTAGACCTCTAGATTACTGGCTACATTACCACTATGCTATTGTGAAAGTGTCACATGTAGCTTTCTATATATTTATTGGATGCATCTTAGCTGATTTCACGTAGTTTCTGGTTCCAGTACTGTACCCATTTTGAAGTAAATATTATGTCCTTTTGAACCCAAAGCCCACTTGTGAAAGGAGAGATTTGAAATTGGTTGGATAACTGAATCCCTAAAGTTGGCCATCGTTAATTTTAATCAACAAAGTATTCATTGTTAAACACTATCGTATTAGAATTCCCAATTTTTACTTATGGTTAATGGATTGATTAGGTTCATAATTTTCATAAACAAAGAGTCCTACAAGTATTTTAGTCACACAAAAGGTACCAGTTTTCAACTCGATTTAACATGAGTCTATTTTTGTTCTTCCAGGAGTTTCACTATCGTCCTGTTGGAAGCGATGCATGCCTGCCTTGTGACTGCTATCCCATTGGCTCGTTTTCCAGGTCATGTGATCAAGAAACCGGCCAATGCCACTGTAGACCAGGAGTGATTGGACGTCAGTGCAACCAGTGTGATAATCCTTTTGCCGAGGTCACGCACAGCGGGTGTGAAGGTGAGAAATGCTCCCGAGGGACATTTTACTGCCAATCTGCTCTTGAAAACAAGTAATTGTTTTTTACTCTTGGACGGTTGGAAAGCTTAAATTAACTTTGTGCCATAAATGAAATTTCTAAAACTGTACTGGTTTGATTTTCGCACCCAGAGCTAACAGTCTTTTTAAAAAAGTCTTTAAAAAAAGGTTTTATTGGCCTGGTCTCACCCTATCATTGCCAGGGTTGTCATTTTGAAATTGACATTTCAAATAATGGTACTCCTCCAATGTGTGTTTTTCTATGGACATACAAGGGTAGAAGTTACTGTGAACAATGTAATTGTCCAGTACACTGAGCATATAACTACCAAGTCCCTATGTCTGCTATTTTAGTGGTGACATTAACTTGTTTAGAATAAAGAGTTTACTGCTTCATTTAAAATGGCAAAGAGAAAAACTTGGGCGTAGAATTATGTTTTAGTAAGCTGCTGAAGCAATTGATGTTGTTGGAAAACACAGCAATTTATGTCTCAGTAATTCCATCATTGACAAAGCCTTTGTTAACCTCCATTTATGGCAGATAGCTGTTTTTAAGAATATAGCGTGATAACGCATCGATCTGGCCCGGAAGCCTAATTCTAAAAGATAGTAGAAGTATTTGACAGAGAAGCCAAAGGAAGACCATATAATGGAATGCACTATTAGCTGCTGCAAGCTGTTTGTAGGGATGATTCTCATAAAGGAGACAAACACAGCTGGGTAAAGAACAGTATGTATAAAGTCAGGGTAAATGCTCCGTTGGTGCAGAAGCTGTGTAATAGCTGAATACATATCGATAGGACAAAAGCAGAATACTGCAGATGCCGGAACATGTAGAATAAACACAGAAAATTCTGGAAACACCCTGCAAGTCGGGCAACATCTATGGAGAGAGAATCAGAGTTAACATCTCAGTTTGATGACCTTCCATCAGAGCTGGAAGAAGTGAGATTTAGCGGTTTATAAGCAAGTATAGAGTTGTGGGGAGGAAAGAACAAAAAGGAAGGCCTGTGATAAGGCAGGAGTGATAAAGTGACAAAGAGGATGATTGTGCACAGCAAAAGTGGATTGTAATAGGACAATAAAGAAACAAAAGTGGAGATGTAAACAGTGGCACACTTGCTGTGCAAGAAAATGTCAGAGAAATTGGGAGAACATGTCATAAAAAAGTGGAGTTTATGATCTCAAGTTGTTGAACTCCGTGTTGAAGCCAGGAGGTTGTAAAGTGCCTAGTTGAAAAATTAGGTGCTGTTCCTCAACCTCTCACGTATCAATAGGAACTAGCTACAGAGGCCCCAAACAAGAGGAAAATACCATTCCATGACTGGCAATAATATGACATTTCAGAAGAGAAAAGCATACAGGTTAGACCTCAAAATATTCAGAAAATCTTTGTAATTTAACATTGTTTTCCAAAATTCTGAGTCTTAACTTGTACACATCATGTCAAATGTGTACCCTTTGTATTCAACTTCATCAGAGAGTTCAAAATATATTGACCAATGTTCACTATAAGCCCACTGACCTCCACAGCTCCCCCACTCAGATCCTAGTTCTTGTAAAGACTCTATTCCATTCTCCTGGTTTATCTGTTGCTTCCATTCTGGTGATACAACCTTTCCCAGTGCTTCTAATATGTCTTCCTTTTCCCTAAACTGAGAACTCTTTCTCCATCCCACCACCCCGCCACCCCCAACATGCTAGTGACAGCCCTCAACCAAGTCTGTTCCCAAACTTCTGTTCTCACCCATTCAACCCCCACAAGAGGTTTCCCCTTCACCTTCCGCCCCACCAACCTCCAGATTCAGTGGAATATCTTGCACCGCTTCCAGCATGATGCCATCACCAAATGTATCTTCCCCTCCCCTCCACTCTCAGCCTTCTAAAGGGACCACTGCAGCACTCTGTTCCACTTCCCAAAATCCCCTCCCCCTCCTGTGGCACCTTCCCATGCAAGCAGAACAGATACAACACCTGTCTTTTATCTCCTCCCTTCTCATCATCCAAGGTCTCAAACACACTTTCTATATAAAAAATTAGAAATAGCAATTTACTTGTACTTCTTTCAATTTAGTATGCTGTGTTTGCTGCTCACAATGTGGTCTCCTCTACACTGGGGAATCCAAACACAGATTTGGTGACCACTTTGTGGAACATCACTGTTCAGTCTGCAAACATGACTCTGAGCTTCTGCTTGCCTGTCATTTTAATTCCCCACTCCACTCCCACTTTGACTTCTCTGTCTTCTGCCTCCTACAATATTCCAATGAAGCTCGATGTATGTTTGAGGACTGGCACCTTACATCCTTCCAGACTCAACATTGAGATCAGCAATTTCAGATCATAACCTCTGCCCGCATTATTTTCCTCTTTGTGCTTCTTTTGTTTTTCAACGACAGCTGTTTATGATGATTCTACTCGTCACATTTGCACCTCCTTTAGACACATCTTTTGTTTTTTGTACTTGTCCCAATAGTGAAATCTCTCTTTGCCTTGCACTATTAGCTTTTCTGTCATTTAAAGTTTGCTTCCCATCCTGTCGGAGACCTTCTCATTTGTCCTTTCCTCTCCTTCTCCCCTTTCCCTGCCTGGCTTAAAAGCTGTTACATGTTGGGAGGAGATGGCGTAGTGGTATTGTCGCTGGACTGGTAATCCAGAGACCCAGGGTAATGCTCTTGGGGATGTGGGTTTGAATCCCACCATAGCAGATGGTGGAATTTGAATTCAATAAAAATCTGGAATGCCATGAAACCATTGTCGATTGTTGTCAAAACCCATCTGGCTCACTTTAGGGAAGGAAATCTGCCATCCTTACCTGGTTTGGCCTGCATGTGACTCCCAGACCTGACTCTTAAATGTCCTCTGAATTAGGGTAATTACTGGCCTGGCAAGCAACATCTGCATCCCATGAACGAATAAAAATGTTTTGCATTCATTGACCAAGTCACTGCCTTTATAAGAGACGATAAAATTGAGTTGAAGGAGAAGAAGAAAGAGCTATTTGTATGCTAAGTATAAGATATAGCAGTGTTTTTAGTGTGCCATACTGTTGTTTTTGTGATGCAGGGAAAGGAATGTATTACATGCAGGCTACAAAGAACTGGGAATGTTTCACATGGAAGATAACACAGAACTTGGGATTTTACATGGAGGATAATGGGATTGATATTGTGGATAAACTAGGAGTGTGTTCCATGGTGAATAACATGTAGCTAAGAGCATTTCATAGGGCAAAATGCCGATTTGCAATGGGGTCTTGCATGGAAGATAAACCAGTAGGAGTGTATTATGTGTAAGATAATATACTTAAAATTTCACATGATATGATGAGAGAGTAAACCTTGAAAAACCTGACAATGTCCTTCAAAACTGTTACTATGCCACATGGTTCATATTGCTTTTGTTTTCCATAATGTCACTGGAATAATATAGACAATGGCCCAGATCTTCTGGAACAGGTACGCCCATCGCTGACTGCGATTTAAACTGCACAGTTACCATGTTATGCTGGAGCCTTTGCATCTTCTGGTCCTGGCTCCAGTTTGAATCCAGCAACGAACAGACTCGGGAAGCTACGTGGCGAGCGAAGTTCCAGTGAAGCCACACCCCTTTTTGCATTATGTACTGAAGACACCCTGTGGTCTATCTTCAGTTCATTGACTTGCAGTTTTTAAATGGACCAGTCACCCCCTCCACCTTGAACCACACCATTACATAGCCTCACCCCCTTACACAGCTCACATGCTCTGATACAGCTCATACTTCCCCTCGCTCCCTGACGATGCTCACCTCACCCCTCACTCACTGACTGCTCACCTCACCCCTCACTCACTGACTGCTCACCTCACCCCTCACTCGCTGACTGCTCACCTCACCCCTCACTCACTGACTGCTCACCTCACCCCTCACTCGCTGACGATGCTCACCTCACCCCTCACTCACTGAAGATGCTCACCTCACCCCTCACTCACTGACTGCTCACCTCACCCCTCACTCACTGACTGCTCACCTCACCCCTCACTCGCTGACTGCTCACCTCACCCCTCACTCACTGACTGCTCACCTCACCCCTCACTCGCTGACGATGCTCACCTCACCCCTCACTCACTGAAGATGCTCACCTCACCCCTCACTCACTGACTGCTCACCTCACCCCTCACTCGCTGACTGCTCACCTCACCCCTCACTCGCTGACTGCTCACCTCACCCCTCACTCACTGACTGCTTACCTCACCCCTCACTCGCTGACGATGCTCACCTCACCCCTCACTCACTGAAGATGCTCACCTCACCCCTCACTCACTGACTGGTCACCTCACCCCTCACTCCCTGGCGATGCTCACCTCACCCCTCACTCACTGACTGCTCACCTCACCCCTCACTCCCTGACTGCTCACCACACCCCTCACTCCCTGACTGCTCACCTCACCCCTCATTCCCTGACTGCTCACCTCACCCCTCACTCCCTGACGATGCTCACCTCACCCCTCACTCACTGACTGCTCACCTCAGCCCTCACACTGACTGCTCACCTCACCCCTCACTCACTGACTGCTCACCTCACCCCTCACTCACTGACTGCACACCTCACCCCTCACTCGCTGACGATGCTCACCTCACCCCTCACTCACTGAAGATGCTTACCTCACCCCTCACTCGCTGACTGCTCACCTCACCCCTCACTCACTGACTGCTCACCTCACCCCTCACTCACTGAAGATGCTCACCTCACCCCTCACTCACTGACTGCTCACCTCACCCCTCACTCACTGACTGCTCACCTCACCCCTCACTCGCTGACTGCTCACCTCACCCCTCACTCGCTGACTGCTCACCTCACCCCTCACTCGCTGACTGCTCACCTCACCCCTCACTCACTGACTGCTCACCTCACCCCTCACTCACTGAAGATGCTCACCTCACCCCTCACTCGCTGAAGATGCTCACCTCACCCCTCACTCGCTGACTGCTCACCTCACCCCTCACTCAATGACTGCTCACCTCACCCCTCACTCACTGACTGCTCACCTCACCCCTCACTCACTGACTGCTCACCTCACCCCTCACTCACTGAAGATGCTCACCTCACCCCTCACTCGCTGACTGCTCACCTCACCCCTCACTCACTGACTGCTCACCTCACCCCTCACTCACTGACTGCTCACCTCACCCCTCACTCGCTGACTGCTCACCTCACCCCTCACTCGCTGACGATGCTCACCTCACCCCTTACTCACTGAAGATGCTCACCTCACCCCTCACTCACTGAAGATGCTCACCTCACCCCTCACTCGCTGACTGCTCACCTCACCCCTCACTCGCTGACTGCTCACCTCACCCCTCACTCCCTGACTGCTCACCTCACCCCTCACTCGCTGACTGCTCACCTCACCCCTCACTCGCTGACTGCTCACCTCACCCCTCACTCGCTGACTGCTCACCTCACCCCTCACTCGCTGACTGCTCACCTCACCCCTCACTCGCTGACTGCTCACCTCACCCCTCACTCGCTGACTGCTCACCTCACCCCTCACTCGCTGACGATGCTCACCTCACCCCTCACTCGCTGACGATGCTCACCTCACCCCTCACTCGCTGAAGATGCTCACCTCACCCCTCACTCGCTGACTGCTCACCTCACCCCTCACTCGCTGAAGATGCTCACCTCACCCCTCACTCGCTGACGATGCTCACCTCACCCCTCACTCGCTGACGATGCTCACCTCACCCCTCACTCGCTGAAGATGCTCACCTCACCCCTCACTCACTGACTGCTCACCTCACCCCTCACTCGCTGAAGATGCTCACCTCACTCCTCACTCGCTGGCGATGCTCACCTCACCCTTCACTCGCTGAAGATGCTCACCTCACCCCTCACTCACTGACTGCTCACCTCACCCCTCACTCCCTGGCGATGCTCACCTCACCCCTCACTCACTGACTGCTCACCTCACCCTTCACTCCCTGACTGCTCACCTCACCCCTCACTCCCTGACTGCTCACCTCACCCCTCACTCGCTGACTGCTCACCTCACCCTTCACTCCCTGGCGATGCTCACCTCACCCCTCACTCGCTGAAGATGCTCACCTCACCCCTCACTCACTGACTTCCCACCTCACCCCTCACTCCCTGACTATGCTCACCTCACCCCTCACTCGCTGACTGCTCACCTCACCCCTCACTCACTGACGATGCTCACCTCACCCCTCACTCGCTGACGATGCTCACCCCTTCCCTCACTCCCTGAATATGCTCACCTCACCCCTCACTCCCTGACGATGCTCACCTCACCCCTCACTCCCTGACGATGCTCACCTCACCCCTCACTCCCGACAATGCTCACCCCTTCCCTCACTCCCTGACGATGCCCATCCATATCTTCACCCCTCACTCCCTGACGATGCCCATCCATATCCTCACCCCTTGACGATGCTCACCCCTCATCTCACTCCGAAGATACTCACCCCTCCCCTCACCCCCAACAATGCTCACCCCTCTCAACCCCCGATATTGTTCACTGCCCCCTCACCTCTGACAATGCTCCACACCCCCTCCCCCACTCCCCTGCAGTGCTGACTTACTCCTCTTCTGGGTACGTGTGGGGTGGGTGAGCACTGTTGGGGGAGCAGAGGATGTCAACTAGGGAGTACGCATTGGTGGGGTGAGCACTGTCAGGGGGTGCAGGGGTGGTGAGCACTGTCAGGGGTGAAGATTGTCAGGAGAGGGGTGTGGTGGGGTGTGAACACAGTCAAGGGGTAGAGAGGGATGAACATTGTCAGGGGATGCTGAACTGTATTGGGATTGAGCTATGTTGGAGTTCCCAGTTGCTGTGGTGTTGGAGTGTTTTATGCTGTTCAGGCTTTAAACCTGCTATGAAAAGCTCTAAGTCAATCTATGTAAAAACAGGGTAAGTATAGAGCAAACTACCCAAGTCTAACATCACATCTCACTGTCGTAGGGAATCTTGCAGCAATCTGGGCAGGGTAAAACCAGCAATTGGAAGTTGAAACTTCCCCCATAAGTATCATGCATGTGCACTCATCAGGGCTTCCTCGGGGTCCCCAAGGTGCATCAACGACTTAAGTTATTTGCCGGAAGATTCGTGCTGATGTATGTTACATTCTTACAATAAATCCTCATCATAACTGTGAAACTCACATTATATGTGTGGTCAATTAGCTTTAATAGGCCCACTATGTACAATCATTATGTGTTATATTTGACAAGCTACTGCTACAACAAATCCCCATTATATCTGAAGATCAATGATTGGATCAATTAAAGAGATTCTTACAGTTTCACTGCAGCTACTAGCGTTTTAGATGGTGCATTTACATTTTGTGCAACATTTCACAACAGCAGTGCTAATTACACTAGATACTTTAACCCAACCGAGTCTTAAAATACTGTGTGTAGCAAAATAATAGGTGAAATCTAAAATTAATTGCTGGAATTTGATTATAATTTCTTCTACAATGATTGAATTGTAAATACATTATGCTGCAATAAATATTATTCTTAAGTGTCGCTGAGCCACAATAAAAGTCAACAGTTGTGAAAAATTGAGCTGAATCTTCAGTCCCAGTAGTGTGAAGACAGCTTGGGCATAGAACATTCAATAGTCAGAATTGAGCTAAGAGCTTTGCTTCCATGAAAGCTGCTGTGCAGTGAGATGCTATGAGGCTTGTGAAATTTCTCTTCCCTCCTTATGGAACAATGGACACTGTATCAATGGAACTGCTGAAAATTGGCAATTCATGTTGCACAGAACTGTGGGCGGGTCATCCTACCACAGCATGTCGTGTTAAGTTAGCATGCTCTTTAATGAGCTGAGAATTAAGAAATGGAATTAAAAGGTGTCTTTAATGTCTTTAAGCTATCCCCATGCACTTTGCACCCAGTTAAGCACTTTTGATGTGAAATGTAGAGAAGCACCAGAGTCAGTATTCACACAGCCAGGTCCTGCAAATATTAATAAAATAAATGACCAGATAATCTGTTTTGGTGGTGTTGATTGATGGATAAATACCAGCCATAGCACTGGAAGCACTTCATTGTTCTTGTTCAAATAGAAGCATGGGATCTTTCATCTGCACTTGAGAGGGCAGATGTCTTGGTTTAACATCTCGCTGAAAGGACACCACTGACAGTACAGCATTCCCTAAATACTGCACTGAAGTGCCAGTCTGCATTATGCGCTCAAGAATCTGGAACGGATTTTAAATCCATGGCCTCAGAGGTGAGGATGGCTACACTTGAGTGGACAGTGACATTTCATTGAGCTGAGGGCTTAATCTTTTTTGTAGGAAGAGGGAAGTGCTGATTCTGGTCACTGAAAGGGCGAATTAAGTAGATCTGTCCTGTAAATTTAAGAAAAATTGTAATTAAAGCAAAGTGTTGGAAATTCTTAGGTCAGGCAGAACCTGTGGGGAAGGAAACAGAGTTAACGTTTCGTGTCGAATGTGACTCTTCAAAACTGAAGGAAGGTCGAAATGTGATGGATTTTGAAGAGTCACATTCAATACGAAATGTTAACTCTGTTTCCCTTCCCACAGGTTCTGCCAGACCTGCTGAGAATTTCCAGCACTTTGTTATATTACAATTCTTCTTAAATTTACAGGACTGATTTACTTAATTCTGGAATTGAGTAGAGGGGAGGAATTATTAAATGATAAAGATGTCATGGAACAAAAGGCAAAGGGAGTTAATGGCTGTCATAGAGAAACAATGCATTTGTTCAGAGTGTGTTTCACCAATTAGTTGTTGAAGGAGTTCTGTTTTGATGGCGGGAAGTCAGTGAGGTGCCTCAGGGCTCAGTGTTTTTGTAATTTCCATCAATTATTTGGGTTTAGAAGCTGAATGCAAATTAAGCCAATTTACAGATGATATCAAACTAGGAGGAACAGTAGAATCAGATGGAACAATTTAGGAATTACAAAATGAGCTGAGTAGTATATGTAGGTAGGGGAACAATAGCAGGTGAAATTTACTGCAGACAGGTTAAGTATTCTGCTTAGAATGGGTGACAAACATACTCCATGAATTGTATTGAAATGGCTATGGATGAAAAGAATTAGGAGTCTTGGTAGACTTGATGCACAACATATCCAACCAATAAACAGCAGCAATCAAAATTAATTGAACGATGAACCATAGTACACAGGTTGGAGGAAGAATTGATCAAACAGTATAATGCTTTGATCAGACTACACCATGAGTACTGTGTCCATTTCTAGTTTCCAAGAGACAAAAAGGAGACATTCATGTTCTGAAGACAATCTACATGGCTGATGTCTTGTATAAAAGCTCAGAGTTGAGAGGAAACACTGGAAGAAACATGAGCTTTTCAGCTTGGAAATTAGGTATTTGGGCGATGATCTTTTAAAAGCCTTTGTGATAGTTAAGAGAATATAAAATGTAAATCTGGATCATGACTTTAAATTGAGAGAAGAGAACGGGGAGATGTGCTCAAATTTGTGAAAGGCAAATTTAGGGCTGATATTAGAAAGTGCCTCACACAGAGTGATGGCATAGAGGGATCCAACAGAGGGCGCTGGTGAGAAGTGACTGAAGCATTCTGGGAGAAATCACCGCAGACTCCGCGACTCAGGAGGGAATTGAGGAGGACCCACTGTCAAAGAACGGAATAGCCCCAAACATTACATTGCTGTAGTGTTTCCATCCCTCCCTCCTCCTCAAACCTAAAAAAAAAAGAGAGGAAGAGGCAGTGCCTTCAGGAGTGCACCAGACCTGCGAGGGACACTCTTCTGAAAGTGGATTTTAAAGAAAAAGCAGCTGATTGGCGAGTAAAGCCTGGGGGCAGACTCGGAGGGAGGAGCACCGGAGCGGTGACCTCGGGGCACAGAGTAACTGAAGCCAAAACTGAAAAAGTGACATCACAGGAAAGCTGTGACCTGATTGGTTGGTAGGAAATCTGTACCAAATTTGAAAAAAAACACTGCAAAGCTAATTAATAAATTAATTATCTAAGTCGAGATGGCTGGGCAGGTGATGTGCTGTGGCAGTATGATGTGGGAGCTGGCAGATCCCATTGCGAGCCGCAGTGACCACATCTGCAGCAAGTGTTGGTTGCTGGAGGAACTCCGGCTCAGAATTGATGGGCTGAGTCTGAGCTCCGGATGCTGCGGCACATCTGGGCGGGGGAGAGTTACCTGGATGCTTTGTTTCAGGAGACGGTCACGCCCGGTAGATTAAGTACCACAAGTTCGGTCAGTGGTCAGCAGGGTGTGACTGCAAGTGAGGCAGGTAGAGGGATCCTGTGTTCAGGAACAGAGGAGCCTCAGCTCTTGACCTTGTCCAACAGATACAAGGTACTCTCTCCCTGTTTGGATGAGGAACAGGGCTGTAGGGAGGATGAGCCATCTGAGCACAACACCGTGGCACAGGAGGCCGTTCAAGAAGGGGGAGCAAAAAGACAAGTGGTAGTTTGTAGGGGATTCTATAATTAGGGGAATTGATAGCATTCTTTGTAAGCAGGATCGAGAGTCCCAGATGGTATGTTGCCTGCCCGGTGCCAGGGTGAGGGACATCTCTGACCGGCTTGAAAGGATATTGGAGAGGGAGGGGGGGATCCAGTTGTTGTGGTCCACGTCGGGACAAATAACATAGGTAAGACTAGGAAAGAGGACCTGTTTGGGGATTATCAGGAACTAGGAATTAAATTAAAGAACAGGCCCTCAAGGGTTATAATCTCCGGATTACTACCCGAGCCACGTTCCAATTTGCATAGGGACGTGAGAATAAGGGAAGTAAACACGTGGCTAAAGGAGTGGTGCGGGAAAGAGGGGTTCCATTTCGTGGGGCACTGGCATCAGTATTGGAACAGGAGGGATCTGTACCGTTGGGACGGTCTTCACCTGAACCGATCTGGGACCAATGTTCTAGCAAAAAGGGTAAATAGGGTGGTCAACAGGACTTTAAACTAGAAAGTGGGGGGGGAGGGAAGGGTAAAACTCCAAGAAGTATGACTAATGGGAAACAAAGCAGGAGGTTAGCGTGTGGGGGCGTTGATTCACCTTCATGGAAAATTATGAAAAAACTGAAAAGAAAGGAGAGCCCAGGAGAGGCTATTAAAATCTCCAGAACACAAAATAGGACAGAGTGTTTGGAAAGGGCTAGGAATCTAACTTCAAGCACATTAGATAAAGGAACGACAATGAGAAAGGGGACGGGAAATACAGGGCTGAAGGTGTTGTATCTGAATGCACGCGGTATACGAAATAAGGTAAGTGAGCTTGTGACACAGATTGAAATTGGCAGGTATGATGTGGTGGGCATCACGGAGACATGGCTGCAAGGAGTGGGAGCTAAATATCCAAGGATATACATCCTATCGAAAAGATAGGCAGGCTGGCAGAGGGGGTGTGGTTGCTTTGTTAGTAAGAAATGAAATTAAATCGATAGCAAGAAATGGCGTAGGGTCAGATGATGTAGAATCTGTGTGGGTAAAGTTTAGGAACCGCAAAGGTAAAAAAACCATTATGGGAGTTATGTACAGGCCTCCGAACAGTAGTCAGGATGTGGGGCACAAGATACACCAGGAGATAGAAAAGGCGTATAAGAAAGGCAAGGTTACAGTGATCATGGGGATTTCAATATGCAGGTAGACTGGGAAAATCTTGTTGGTAGTGGATCTCAAGAAAAGGAATTTGTGGAATGTCTACGAGATGGCTTTTTGGAGCAGCTTGTGGTGGAGCCCACTAGGGAACAGGCAATTCTAGATTTAGTGATGTGTAATGAGGCAGATTTGATAAGGGAGCTTGAGGTGAAGGAACCCTTAGGAGGAAGTGACCATAATATGATAGAATTTACCCTCCAATTTGAGAGGAAAAAGCTGGAATCAGATGTAACGGTATTACAGTTGAATAAAGGCAACTACACAGGCATGAGGGAGGAGCTGGCCAGAATTGACTGGGAGATGAGCCTAGCAGGAAAGACAGTGGAACAACAATGGCAGGAGTTTCTGGGAGTAATTTGGGAGACACAGCAAAAATTCATCCCTAGGAAGAAGAAGCATAATAAAGGGAGGACGAGGCAACCATGGCTGACAAGGGAAGTCAGGGACAGCATAAAAGCTAAAGGGAAAGCATACAATGCGGCGAAGAGCAGTGGGAAACCAGGGGATTGGGAAGCCTATAAAAGACCAACAGAGGACAGCTAAAAAAGAAATAAGGAGGGAGAAGATTAAATATGAGGGTAAACTAGCCAGTAATATAAAAGAAGATTGCAAGAGTTTTTTTTAGATATATAAAGGGTAAGAGAGAGGCAAAAGTGGACATTGGGCCGCTGGAAAATGACACTGGAGAAGTAGTATGGGGAACAAAGAAATGGCGGAGGAACTGAATAGGTACTTTGCGTCAGTCTTCACGGTGGAAGACACGAGTAACATCCCCAAAGTTCAAGAGAGTCGGGGGCAGAGATGAGTATGATGGCCATTACCAAGGAGAAGGTGGTAGGAAAATTGAAAGGTCTGAAGGTGGATAAATCACCTGGTCCAGCTGGATTACACCCCAGAGTTCTGAAGGAGATAGCTGAAAGATAGTGGAGGCGTTAGTGGTGATCTTTCAGGAATCACTCGAGTCAGGGAAGGTCCCAGAGGACTGGAAAATCACTAATGTAACCCCCCTGTTTAAGAACGGAGTGAGGCAAAAGACGGGAAATTACAGGCCGATTAGCCTGACCTCAGTCGTTGGTAAGATTTTAGAGTCCATTATTAGGATAAGATTTCAGAATACTTGGAAGTGCATGGTAAAATAGGGCAAAGTCAGCATGGTTTCATCAAGGGGAGGTCATGCCTGACAAATCTGTTAGAATTCTTTGAGGAGGTAACGAGTAGGTTAGACAAAGGAGAGCCAATGGATGTTATCTACTTGGACTTCCAGAAGGCCTTTGACAAGGTGCCGCACAGGAGGCTGCTCAGTAAGATAAGAGCCTATGGTTTTAGAGGCAAGGTACTAGCATGGGTAGAAGATTGGCTGTCTGGCAGGAGGCAGAGAGTGGGGATAAGGGGGTCCTTCTCAGGATGGCGGCCGGTGACTAGTGGAGTTCCGCAGGGGTCAGTGTTGGGACCACAACTTTTCACTTTATACATTAATGATCTAGTTTAAGGAACTGAGAGCATCCTGGCTAAGTTTGCAGATGATACAAAGATAGGTGGAGGGACAGGTAGTATTGAGGAGGCGGGGAGGCTGCAGAAGGATTTGGACAGGTTAGGAGAATGGGCAAAGAAGTGGCAGATGGAATACAACGTGGGGAAGTGTGAGGTCATGCACTTTGGTAGGAAGAATAGAGGCGTAGACTATTTTCTAAATGGGGAGAGAATTCAGAAATCTGGAGTGCAAAGGGACTTGGGAGTCCTAGTCCAGGATTCTCTTAAGGTTAACTTGCAGGTTGAGTCGGTAGTTAGGAAGGCAAATGCAATGTTAGCATTTATTTCGAGAGGACTAGCATATAAAAGCAGGGATGTGCTGCTGTGGCTTTATAAGGCTCTGTCAGACCACATTTAGAATATTGTGAGCAATTTTGGGCCCCGTATCTCAGGAAGGATGTTCTGGCCCTGCAGAGGGTCCAGAGGAGGTTCACGAGAACGATCCCTGGAATGAAAGGCTTAACATATGAGGAACGTTTGAGGACTCTGGGTCTCTACTCGATGGAGTTTAGAAGGATGAGGGGGGATCTGATTGAAACTTACAGAATACTGAAAGGCCTGGATAGAGTGGATGTGGGGAAGATGTTTCCATTAGTCGGAGAGACTAGGACCCGAGGGCACAGCCTCAGAGTAAAGGGAAGACCTTTTAGAACAGAGATGAGGAGAAACTTCTTTAGCCAGAGAGTGGTGAATCTATGGAATTCATTGCCACAGAGGGCTGTGGAGGCCAGGTCATTGAGTGTATATAAGACCGAGATAGATAGGCTCTTGACTGGTAAGGGGATCAAAGGTTACGGGGAGAAGGCAGGAGAATGGAGTTGAGAAACTTATCAGCCATGACTGAATGGCGGAGCAGACTCGATGGGCCGAATGGCCTAATTTCTGCTCCTATGTCTTATGGTCTTAAGGAAATGGGCTTCCAAATAGAGTATTGGAAGTGAAAATCCTAGACTTATTTAAGAAAAGGAGGGACTTGATGTTTCTGGATGGACAAATTAAGGGCTATGTTTGCTGCCAATGCTGTGCATGCACGGTTGTACGGTTTCACTCCGTAACATCACTGTAAACGACTGAGTAGGCAGCGTGCATGAGCAGAAATACTTATCAAACAGCCGTTAAAGACGGAGATTAAATAACCCCACCTCCTGCATGCTTTCTCTCCATCCATGTCATGCAGTTTACATTTTCAACTCTTTGCTCCTTATTAATCCCAATCCTCTAAATTCGGCATCGGTGATAGCCTTGCTTGGGGCCATTTACCACTCAAGTGCCTGATTTACTCCTGATCAAAGCACTGCTGTGGTAGGTTCTATAAGAAACTGAGTCGGGCTATAGTTGTGAGTTGGCCGAAGGTGTGGGGGTTAAATAAGGACCCTCCAGGGAGTAACATGTCTTCACAGGGTTAACCTCTAGCACTACGACACGATTGCAGACTCACTGCGAGGAAACTCAAACTGATCTAGTCAGTGCCCAGCTTACATGAGCGAAAAATTGCTGGTTGAATCAGCCAATTCATAACACAGTCAACAGCAGAGAGCTTTGATTGTACATTCCTAATCTCTGGGTTTTCGCTGGCACTGTGTCTCCTGCAAATGACATCATTGGTTTTCTGCTCAAGTGCAGAAGGATATTGGCAGCCAACTTGCACGGCCATCTTGCATTGGCAGGAGGCACAGTGTAAATTAGGATGGGCTAAATAGCCTCCTTTGATCATAATTAGCAAAAGATGATGTTTCAGGTGGAATTCATAATTTGAACATATGAAGTAAAGTTGGGCACAGAAAACAATCAGGCCAAAGCCCAACTAGACCTGTATGTTTTTTGAACTGCTGTGATTCCCATTATTGCTGCTGTCATACAATGCAGGCTGAAGTATAAACAGCAACGTGTGTTAAGAAACCTATGCTTTCCTTCAGAGGTCAGGAACTCTGGTTCCCAACGAAGCTCGGGTCTCTTGCACATGTGCCAGCTGGGAAGTGGCCGCACATGCAGTTCGGTTTTTTTGCATTCCTCAGGCCGGGGTCCGGTGTTGCCCGCCTGCGCAGAAGGGAAAAGAGAAAACTGCATGAAGAGGCAGGCGAAATAACCTGATGCAGAGCGTCATTGTAATGAGTATATCCCAGGGAGAAGGACAAGGAGAAGGTCCTAAATCAGGGATGGGCTCAGTGAGATGTCCCGAAAGGAAGTTCCAGTTAAGGGATAAAGACAGGGGATAGAAATATGTCTTGTTAAGCTAAGTTAAAGAAAGGAGCAGGGAAATAGGCTCCAAATTAAAGAAAGAGCTGCAGGGAGCAGACTTTAAGTGAAGTGGACACAAGAGGAGCCCTGATGACCCGAGAAGCCAGGCACAGGTTGGTAACTCGGTGCTGCAGGCCCTTTGGAGCAATGGTGTTCTGGTTGGCATGGCTGAAGATCTGAAATTGTACATGGAAGGCAAGGCTCGAGCGTATTCGGAGATCCAGGGGAAAGGAATCTCAGACGTCGAGATTGAAACCCTGTGAGCTGGGTCGCAATTGAAGACATCCAAGTAGGAGCAATGTTTGGAGGGAATTCCAAGGCGAAATCTTCAAATGTGGAGATTGGAAGCCCTCGTGAGAAAGAAGTTTCAGTGAGATTGGTTGGGCTCACAATGTGACAACCGTCTGGGTGGGTTGGTGAGAAATCCATGGAATCGGGTTTGGTCGCATCGGTCATTTATTCCGTAGTGTCGTGTGGTTGACTACAGTTTGCCTGTTAATTCATATGTACCTCATGCTTAACCTGAATGTTAAAGTATAAGATAGGTATTGTAAATTGTTTTATCTTTCTGAGTTTGTATAGTAAACTTAATTTTTGTTTGTTCCAAACCTATGGAATCTTGTGGCTTTATTCACTTAGTAAGCACCTTGAATCTCAAACTTTATCTACTTAAAGCAAAGCGTTATTGGTCGCTAACTGGATCACCTCCCACGACCGGGATCTGGCCAGGAATCATTACACATGATAACTTGGTGATGATTGACAGTTAAGTTGGATGATTTGAAGTGCATTTAACAAATTCTTGCACACCTGTAAAGAACAAAAGAGAAATAGGCTAAGGCCTGGGTTCAATTATGGTGGCAATGCTCTTGATGTTAAATAGGTCCAGCAATTTAAATGTGATAACGTCCAGGATGTTCAATAGTTAAGTAGATTTACATAAATCAATGTTTTTCCTTCAGTTAATATACAGTAATGTCTTTACAGTACTTAACCATTGACCAGAAACTGAACTGGACTAGCCATATAAATATTGTGGCTACAAGAGCAGGTCAGAGGCTGGGAATTCTGCGCCGAGTAACTCCTGACTCCCCAAGCCTGTCCACTATCTACAAGGCACAGGTCAGGAGTGTGATGGAATACTCACCACTTGCCTGGATGACTGCAGCTCCAACAGCACTCAAGAAGCTTGACACCATCCAGGGCAAAGTAGCCCACTTGATTGATAGCTGAAATACAAACCCATTTTTGTCCTTCAGACGTTGTTTGACTAGCAGTAATTTCTAGCATTTGCAGTTTTTTTTAATCCATTCTGATTACTCTTTAAGATTAAAGTATTTGTGTAACATTTCTCATTAGATGATGAAATAGATAGGGAAGAATCTATGGTCGAACAGATTGTACATGGATGTCATTTGTTGTAGTTGCAGGATAGGGTGAACACTGAATTATCTGCTGTTAATATTCAGGGCTGTTGGCTCAAATGCTTTTTTTCCTCATTTCATACTTGTTTTCTTATGTCCTTAGTAAGGTTTTCCACCTGTGCTTCTATGTTCTTCTATTTAAACTCTTCTAGCTCCAATATGGGGCAACACACTGTACCTGTTCGCTATATTCAAGAATGGATTTTAAGTCCAATTCCAAGTGACCATTCTGTAAATAACATATATGCTTGATAAGAGATTGAATTACAGATGCATGCTAAATTTAGATTCAGACTGACATACTTTTACAATTATTTTTCAGTTCGTAACTTTAATATAAAAGGGGAAAGGTGTCACACAAACTGAAACTTTTACATAAATGCTGTTTTACATATACCAGTCTTTGCCAAAACACAATATTCTTCTTTCCTTACCAAATCCCCACAAAACACCCAATTTTCAGAACTATTTTCTAAAAATGCAAACTGAAAAAGACTCAGTTTAGAGTCTCGGTTCCACTTAGCTAGCAAACACTACAGGCATGAACACATATCATTGTTTTTCTTTTATTTATTTATGAGATGTGGGCATTGCTGGCTAGGCCAGCGTTTATTACCCATCCCTAACTGCCCTTGAGAAGGTGGTGATGAGCTGCCTTCTTGAACCACTGCAGCCCATGTGTTGTACGTATGCCCATGGTGCCACAGGGGGGAAGTTCCAAGATTTTGACCCAGCAACAGTGAAGGATCCGATATATTTCCAGATGGTGAGTGGCTTGGAGGGGAACTTCCAGGTGGTTGTGTTCCCATGCATCTGCTGCCCTTGTCCTTCTAGATGGTAGCAGTTGTGGGTTTGGGAGGTGCTGTCTAAGGAGGCTTGGTGAGTTCCTACAGTGCATCTTGTAGATGGTACACAATTGCTGCCACTGTGTGCCGGTGGTGGTGCAGGGAGTGAATGTTTGTGGACGGGGTGCCAATCAAGTTTAAATAGAGGAACATAGGAGCATAGGTAGAAAACCTTACAAAGGACATAAGAAAACAAGTATGAAATGAGGAAAAAAGCATTTGAGCCAACAGCCCTGAATATTAACAGCAGATAATTCAGTGTTCACCCTATCCTGCAACTATAACAAATGACATCCATGTACAATCTGTTCCATCATAGACTCTTCCCTATCTATTTCATTATCAAATGAGAAATGTTACACAAATACGTTAATCTTAAAGAGTAATCAGAATGGGTTAAAAAACTGCAAATGCTAGAAATTACTACTAGTCAAACAATGTCTGAAGGACAAAAATGGGTTTGTATTTCAGCTATAGCTGTTCACCACAACACAGTTAACTGGAATGTTAACCAAATGTTCTCTTTCACATTCTGATTAACTCGCTGAAGCCCCAGGATATCCACATTCTCAAGTCTCCCCAATGCAAAGCCGAGGCAATCCTGCATCAACCCCTCAGCCTCAGTAGCAACAGAAAAACTTTGCCCTGTGGGGTATAAACTTCAATCCTCTTCTCAATCAGATATTTGTTCTTCAGTATTTTTGCAGAATAATCAACACATTATCTGATGTTTTTAATGGCAGTCAGTTCCTAGAATCCACTATACTTTTAATCCCTCAGCTCATTTGAGACTTATTCAATTTGACCCTGTGACCCCTCATTCCCTACTGAATATCAAAGTTAACAAACCTGTTTACAGCTGCATTTTGTATGCATCTCAGCATTTTATAAGCCTTGATGAAGTCTCTTTCAACTTTTGTTCCTTCATTCACAGAATTGTGAGCCCATCCTTATAATTCAGAGTTGTAACCCTTGGAATTATCCTTGCAGTTCTTCTCTAAACACTTAGAATGCCTCAAAAGGATGACATTTCCTGGCGGCTCTGAGGAACTCCCACCATAACTTTGGTAGTTTCGGACTGCTGTAAACTCTGCTGGGCATTGGATGTGCCTGCTCTCAGCTAAGGGACCTTGTTTCCAGGATGGCCTTGTGAGGGCATAGCCTCCACCCACCCTTAGAAGATCCTGTGTGTAAGGGAAACCTGGATTACCTGCAGGTTTACAAGAATGCAATGGAAGCTTGAAGGCTAGCACACTGAGGGCAAAAAGATGTATCGGCCTCCTAATGAAAGGGTGGGCCTCTGGAGCGGGGAGGGTGGTTCAGGACAGAGAAGCAGTCTGCATTCCCAAAGATCATAAATTATTTTCTCTTTTTACTTTTTGTGACAGTAATCCCCTTAAGAGGGAGAGTTGACAGCTAATTTCTGTGGTGGATGTGGAGGAATGCAGACCATCCCTTCCATATGCTTATCTGTCCCATTCAAACTTGGTGTCTTCCTTTAGCCTCACATAATCTAGCAGGATCAACTCTAAAGGGAACAGGTGAGCGCACTCCTGAAATTTGACCCCAGTATGTTTTTACAGTTAGAATTTGCAGAATTGTATATAGTGCACATATAACCTTACCAGGTTACAATAATTTTCTGACATATAATCAGTGGACCTTGAGATTAATTCTTGCCTTTCATTATCTGTCTTTCTAATAGCTTACATTAACTGGAAACTATTAGTGGTGATAATCACACTCAAATTATTTTCCTTTTCCATCTTTGCTGATGCATGGTCCTATATCATTTGTTGTTTTCTGCTCCTATATGCATTACTATGCATTTATCTGCATTAAAATCCACCTCCGTTTCTTAGCCAATCTGCTAAATTGGCTTACATTTCTTTTAACTGCTGATTCCTCCAGACCTGTGAGATCTAGGTTCAAGCTGTGAAATAGATTTATTGCAAATAGGGAAATGGGATAAGGGATTGTGACCTGCACCATCCTGTCACAGTATGCCTCTTTGTCAAACCTCTTCGTGTGAGGGTTTAAGATATGAGCTTCAAAATCGCAGGAGGTGCACCCTGACATATGCTAAGCTACATTCTCTGCAACCCTTGCCATAGAGAATTCACGTCCTTGATCCCTCCTCCTCCAATGTTCTTTTTGGATTGGGTGACGTCCCTGACCAGTATGCAGACCAGGGCCCGAAATAACTGATTCCTAGTCCAATGTGTGGCACTCCTGCTGTAATTAGAGTCAGGACATGGAAGGCATTTTGGCTTCATTGTAAGATAGGCTGGGTGACTGCCTTTCTGTGTGACAGGCACCCCTTAGCAGAGCTCAAAATAGACTCTTGTATTTTATGGTGAGCAGTGCTGCTCGCACCGCTTATGAGAAGCTTCTTATATCTGCTATATATCTAGCAAAGACTCAAATCGTTTTTTAGTTGTCTAATGACCATCTAGTGACTGTGCTTCTTGATGGGGAGATAAGTTGTGTTGGCTTCATGATGCAACATGAAGCAACATCAACCTTCAGTAACAGACTTAATAATACAGCCAATAGGTCCACAATACTCTAGGTCACTTGATTAGCCAGCCATACTATGCAATTGAAGACTCATCTACATTGGGGAAACAGCTGCAGCCTGCACACCAGACTCGCAGAACATCAAACCTGCTTCAAACACAGTGAAAGGGAGAAGTCAAACAGGCTCAACTTAATAACCAACACATCCAATGATCCAACTCTAGATTTGTCTCAACCATCATGCACTGGCATGCAAGACATGTCAGGGAGGCCATGAAGATCTACCAACAGCACCCAGTCCCCTAACACAGTAGCCTTCTCATCAGTGATATCTGGCTACCCTTACTCAAGAAGCTCATTGGTCGACTGTACAGAATGGATGGCAATCAGCAGCAAGATCTTTTACATGTACCGACCTACTACAAACACAATAGCCTGACTGATCAGCATTAAGGTCCCACTCATATTCCCATCCCCCACTATCATTCCTCCAGGCGACAGGCAGAGTATGCTGCCCAATAAGTCCAAGCCCTGCCTGTTCTTCTAAGGAACTCTTTTAAAGTAACAGCTGCTCTTTTCAGAGCAAACTTCACATGGTTTAGTCATAAAAATCGTAATACTCAATGTTACTGCTCTCAATGTGAAAACCTTCAAACAACTTTTATGTGATTTTGCTTATGAACTATGCTAAGTGGGTGCCCATATTACAGTTAAGTATGCTGCAGGGATGTGCCCAAACAACATTAAATATTGATTATCTAAGTGAACTGTGGAATAATTCTAATACCATCAAGACAGTAGCTCTTAGGGGACAAAACCAAGGAAATGTGTTTCAGGAATTTCTGTGCCTGTGAGATAGTGATGTTCGATAATGTTACAAATATACTAAATGTATACCAATCCTAATTTCTCCATTATTTATTGATTAGAGATGCACTGGGAAAGCAAAGTTTGGAGAGATGGAGTTGAAGGGTATGATCAACTTTGAAAGATTTTATAAGAGCTGTAAACCACACTTGGCCTCAAAAATCTACAGAGAACTTAGAAACAGGATTAGGCCATTCAGCCCCTTTAGCCTGTTCTGTCATCCAGTTAGATCATGGCTGATCTGTATCTTAATTCCATCCACCCACCTTAGTTCTGGAACCCATGTCTAACAAAAATCTATCAGTTTTGGGTTTGAAATTTTCAATTGACCTAGCCTCAAGTTTTTTTTAGCAGGGATAACTTCAGGTTGCCACTACTGTTGTGTAAGGAAGTACTTCCTTTCATCACCCCTGAGCGATATGACTTTAATGTTAATGTCCTTGTTCTAGACTCCCCCGCCAGAGGAAACAGGGTAAATAGATGGAAACTATCAATCCTTCCATCATCACAAATACCTTAATCACCCCATTATGCCTTTGTTACACCTGGACTTGGCTATTTCAACACACTCATGGCTGGTCTCCCACATTCTACCCTCCATAAACTTGAGGTCATCCAAAACTCTGCTGCCATGCCTTAGCCCACATCAAGCTTGAAGGCCTCCGATGTTGCCCATCATAGCTGATCTTGCTCATCACGTTGTTATGGAAAGTGGAGATCATATTGAGCAGCTTCGGTGGGCAGAACATTTTCTGCAGCAGAAATATACCGCGTCTGCTTACATGGCTGAATGCCTCGGTGAAACCAATAAAGGCAATAAATAGTGGTCTCCTTTGTTCACTTTCCTCATGACAGCTGCCGGATTGAGAAGATCATGTCAATAGTAGATCTTCTAGTTCTGAAACCACAATGGGATTCAGGATAGATGCATTCAGCCAGGATTTGCAGTCTGACAAGGGCAACATGGGCAAATACGTTTCCCATGATGCTCAGCAGAGATGCCAGGATAGTTGTAGCAATCGCTACAGTCACCCTTGTTCTTGTACAGGGTCACAATATTTGCATCACATGTATCCTGGGGCACTGCCCCCTCCCTCCAGCAGAGACAGAGGTTCATGGAGATGCTGCAAGAGTGCCGGTTTCCTGTGCTTGATGAGTTCAGGCAGCATCAGCACCAGGCAAGTGAGTCATTAGCTTTGCTGAGCTCCTCCATTGTGAATTTGATATCCAGCTCTGTCATGACAGGCAGGCTTTTCTCAGAACTCCCTCGGTGACAGTGTTCTCCCCACTGTACCATTGGTACTGTTCCACTCTCCAACTGTTGATTGCAGTCGGTGATGACCTCCCTGCCTTTGTTTTCAAAGGAGCCATTTGCTTTGCTGATGGACCTGTTGCCTTTTTGATCTCTTTATACATGCCCTTTGCATTCCCTGTGTTGGAGGGCATATGGACATTCTGGCAAAGTTGTAAATTGTAACAGGAGTACAAAGGATTCTGTTATTTCTTGCATCCAGTGTTGCAATAGTTGGCTCGAGGATATTTAAAATATGGTTTTCAGCCATATTTTGGCTGCAGCCAGACTATGGAGGTCTGTTCCCCTTGGCCTCCTCAGCAAAGGCCAAGAATTCTGTAATGCAATAAACTCCAAGACTGGGCTTGTGAGTGCATCTTTGTGGCAGCTACCATTTAAAATACAGCCCAGTTCTGCTGAACCATAAAATCTAGGCTATTGTTTGATATCAATTTAAAATATAATTTTAATATTTTTGTATTGAAAGCTAGGTAAATTATGATTAAAATAAAAGGAGATTATCATTGCAAAGCTCAGCTACTTTCCTTTGTCACTTTCTGTAATTCAGAAGCAAAAATTACTTCAAAGTTACATCTCCATTTTCCACTAGCTTTTCTTATGACTTAAACCTTAATTCTATTAACTAACTGCCAAAAACCATTGCTGAATTGTACAAAGGCTGACAACTAACACAAAGCAGATATAGTTGCAAATCCTCTGAAATTGCTTAGCAAGCCATTCAGTTCAAGGGCAATGAGGGATGGAAAATAATTGCCTTGCCAGTGACACCCACACCCCATGAAAGAATAAATAAAACTAGTGGCAGAAATAGAAACAACAAATCAAACATGGGAGCATTTGGTCTTACAAGAGGCCAAGAAGTTATCTTGCTATAAATTTTGCTATTTGTGCATGAGGAAAATATTTTTCATAATTATTTTTAGCAGGGCTAATGCAAAGTACATGCCTCTCCTCACATTCCTGTAAATATATTTAATCTGCCTGGGTGCATTTTAATGAGACCATTTCAGCGAAATTTTAAGTTTGCCACTGAAGTACTGTCGTCTCTGAGGCAGTGAAAAATTTCCAGTCCCATTCTTATGCTTCAGAGTTCTGAGAGATCTTTGCATCTTCAAAAAATTATTAATGCGTACAATTTTTATTCTATTAAAATGCTATTTTGCTGATCATTAGAAGGCCTCAGTGGCAGTATAGGGATTGTGGATTGCAACAAAGGATATCGTGGACCGATTTTTGGTGATTATCTGATACCTCATTACCTTATTCATTGTGAAAGATACCCATTTATAATCATTCTACTTGACATGCCTGATTCTAGGAAAACCCTGCACAAATTCAATTATTCCTGCTCTTTGGCATAATTGTGGGCTGTATGAAGTGATTTTAACTGCAGCAGCGTGTAACAAATGAGTTGATTTGAAGAAAAAGTCTCTGGCTGATTTAACATCTTTTGTTGCCTTGTTCTTCTGTAGTGATATATGACGGATGTCCCAAATCACTCAAAGCTGGTGTTTGGTGGCCGCGAACAAAGTTTGGACTCCCAGCAGCCGTATTGTGCCCAAAAGGTTCCCTTGGTGAGTGACTAACCTGCTTTATTCTCATAAGAGATTTTTCTTGTACTTGCAAGTTGACGCTGTAGTCTGTTCAGTCATACAGTATCGGAAAATGATCTGATTATGCTGAACAATGTGCATGCATACTTAATGGAGGATGGATAACTGGTTTTCTCCTTCAGTTTGTCAGTGACAGTGGAAACTTCCTTATTGTTTGAGCCCAAGGACAGTGATTTTTGAAAGATATAAGGAATGGAAATATAGATAATGCCTCTGACGACTGCAACAGGATCTGACTGAAGAGCAACAGTGCACTTGTACTTTAACCAGGAATCAAATGCTTCTAGATAAATTTAAGATCTTATCTCTCAATAACATCCCCTAGATTGTTTTCTCTATTCTGTAGTAAGTCACTAACTATAATACAGTTTCTGTTTTTAATTTAGCTGAGTTTTCCTTTCCCAATAATGTATACGTTAACAACCCGTATAATGCCTTTAATAAAACATTCCAAGACACATCATAAGAGCATTATAACACAAAATATGACACTGAGTTACATAAGGAGATGTTAGACCAGATGATCAAAAAGCTTGGTCAAAGAGGTAGGTCTTGATAACGTCTTAAAGGAGGAGGAGGAAAGTTAGGTGGAGAGATTTAGGGAAAGAGTTCCAGAGCTTAGGGCCATGGCAGCTACAGGTTCAGCCACCAATGGTGGAGTGATTAAAATCAGGGGTGCTCAAGAGCCAAGAATTAGGCGAATACAGAGATCTTGGAGGATTGTGGGGCTGGGGGAGATTACAGAGATGGAGAGGAACGAGGCCATGGGACAATTTGAAATCAAGGATGAGAATTTTTAAATCGAGACCTTGCTTAACTGGGAGCCATTGTAAATCAGCGAACACAGGGATTATAGGGGAATGGGACTTGGTATGAGTTAAGACTGCGGCAGAAGAGTTTTGGATAATCTCAAGTTTACAGAGGGTAGAATGTGAGACACTTCAGAATAGTCAAGTCTAGAGTTAACAATAGCTTGGATGAGGGTTTCAGGTGAAGCTGAACTGAGGTGGAGTGAAGTTGAAGGATATTATAGTTGTACAGTTAGTAAATATCTAGCAACATTGCAAAACATCCCTCTGCCTCATTGTCTTTTCCTGTATTCACACTGAATATTCTGAAGAGCTGCAGCTAAATCTAAGCCAAAACACAGCCTTTGAGGTGAGAACCCAAACAGCAAAATGAAAGATTTAGTCAGTCAACCCAGCCGCAAAAAGCAGTGGCTAGTATAGAATGCATTACGCACCTGTCCCACAGCAGTTCAAGTAGCCACACAAAATCCCCTCTTGCATTTATTTTAAGATACGCATTTGGATATACGTTCAAAGGAATGACTGGTTTTCCGAAATCATGAAGGGATCGAGACAGAGTAAACAGAGAAACTGTTCCCATTGATGGAATGATTGAGAACCAGAGAACATCAATTTAAGGTGGTTGGCAAAAGAACTAATGTCGACATGAGGGAAAAATGCAAGTGAGTGGTTAGGATCTGTAATGCACTGTCTGTGAGTGTGGTGGAGGCAGATGCAATTGGGGCATTTAAAAGGAAATTGAATAAGCACCTGAAAGGAAAAAAAAATCGCAGGGCTCCCCAAGATAGGTGAGTGGGGCTAGCTGAGCTGCTCTTGCAGAGAGCCAGGACAAACACAATGGGCCAAATGTTCTCCTTCTGTGCTTTAACCACTCTACAATTCTATGATATGATCTTAGACAATCGGCAGTCAATTTTCCACTATTTTCGATTTTCTTTTGCATATACATCAGTGCACTGCTGCCCAGGACAAACTTATACCCCTTAGAATTTCATAAAATCTATTTCCCTGTTAATGAGTACAATATCTTATAGGTAGTGGTGAGCATGTAGAAACCTTAGCTCAATTTGAAAGACTACACAATTCACTTCTTGCAATGCAAGTTAATTGTTTTGGAGCCTTAATTTGTACTGAAGAGGTTATCATTTGCTTCAAAGAGATAAAACTGAAGCAGTTCAGGCTTCAGATTTAGGACATAGATAAGTTAAGTGAGTTAGCAAAAAGTTGGCAGATGAAATATAACGTGGGAAAATGTGAGGTCGTCCACTTTGGAAGGAAGAATAGAAAAGCAGAATATTATTTAAATGGAGAGCACGTGCAGAATGCTGCAGTACAGAGAGATCTGGGTGTCCTTGTGCATGAATCATGCAGGCGCAGAGGCAAATAGAAAAATAAATGGAATGTTGGTTTTTATTGCAAGAGGGGTGGAGTATAAAAGTAGGTAAGCCTTGCTACAGCTGTACAGAACATTGGTGAGACTGCACCTGAAGTACTGTGTAGTTTTAGTCTCCTTACTTAAGGGCGGATATCCTTACATTGGAAGCAGTTCAGAGAAGGCTGATTCCTGGGATGAAGGGGTTGACTTTTTTTTTATTCATTCACGGGATGTGGGCTTCACTGACTAGGCCAACATTTGTTGCCCATCCCTAGTTGTCCTTGAGAGGGTGGAGTGAGCTGCCTTCTTGAACCACTGCATGTGGTGTAAGTACACTCACAGTGCTGTTAGGAAGGGAGTTCCAGGATTTTGACCCAACGACATTGAAGGATTGGTGATATATTTCCAAGTCAGGATGGTGAGTGACTTGGAGGAGAATTTCCAGTTGGTGGTGTTCCCATCTATCTGCTGCCCTTGTCCTTCAAGATGGTAGTAGTTGTGGGTTTTGAAGGCACTGTTTAAGGAGCCTTGGTGAATTCCTGCAGTGCATCTTGTAGGTGGTACACACTGCTGCTACTGTCGGGTTCTTGACCCCATTTTGAAAACCTGACACAGGGTGTCCAAACTACAGCCTAGGCAGCTTCCAGTTCTCAAGCCTTGGCAATCTGGCCCATGAAAGCTCAGGCAGCTTAGTCCTGTATTTGCTTATATTTCATGCTCATTAGTTTGTGCTGTTTGGATTTTGAGAGTATTCAGGATATGTGGACCTATTTGTGTTGCAGTTTGAGATGATGTAAATTAGCATTGATTTGAATTTTGTTTATTTGTTGCCTGTGAACCTCCAATGCCATATGTGCGACCCATTAACATAAAGGTTGGGATTTTCCAGAGGCAACAGGGTTCCCAAGTAGCTTCGGCTAGAGGTGAGACCCATGGCCACATTTTACAGCCAACTATTGGCTGCTGCAGGGATTGCCATCCTATTAGGGATGATGGCCTGCCCCCAAAGTAGCTGTTGCTTATGTAGGCCTTGTGCCCTTTTTCGCTGTCTAACTGTTAACAATTCTTTGCCTCTCTCTTCCTGCGACTTTGTGACAAACTCTTTGCATAAGTCCTGACAAACTTGCCCATTCTACTTCCTCTGTTAAAATGGAAGCCTCAATATCAGGACGTCTTATTACAGCCTTTAACAACTTCTGTGTATCTTCTTCGATCCTGTGGCATGTAAGCACTTTTGTTTGAGCAGGGGGTAGTCCCACCCAATATGAATGCACCCTTTTTGTACACTCGAGCTCAGTATTTTTTGCACTTGCTGTGTGAACAAAGAAAAGTTCAAGAACAAAGTGATATTTAAAAGACTTAGATGGCAATTTCTTCTTTAACCTCGCTCAGCACACAGTTTTGACATGTAGCTTCCTTTTCTTTCACACTCTCTTTTTTGTCACCTTGACTCTTGTATTTTCTTCCCTCTTCTCCCTTGCTTTGCAGAGATGCGGGCTGATGGTAAGTTGCTCTGCTCACGGCTGGACTGTAATGCTTTGCTTGGCTTGATCTGCAAGTTATTTTGGCAAAATGAAAGCAAAATGCTGCGGATGCTGGAAATCTGAAATAAAAACAGAAAATGCTGGAAATACTTAGGTCTGGCAGCACGTGTGGAGAGAGAAACAGAGTTAACGTTTCAAGTTCATATGATTTTTTCCAGAGCTCTGAAGAAGAGTCATACGGACTCGAAACTTTAACCCTGCTTCTCTCTCCACGCATGCTGCCAGACCTGCTGAGCACTTCAGCATTCTCTGTTTTTATTTCTTCTTTTAGTAAAAGCCCAACTTTCTGGGTTACCTATCTTATATTATGACCACCTGTTTCAGGCACTGTCATTCGACACTGTGGGGAGGAACATGGTTGGTTAGAACCGGATCTCTTTAACTGTACATCTCCACCATTCACGCAACTGGCAGACACTGTAAGTACTGTTTTGAAAACCCTACTGCTGTTTTCAGACCTTAATGTATCTTGAACAAAAGATAATCAATTTTAAATCATTTTTAGAGAAAATCTTAGCTGCAATGTTACAAAAATTCATACTGCAACGTGGGCACTGTCATAGTCAATTAGATATTAAGGGTAGGATTTTTAACTTAACTCCAGCAGAATGCGGCAGGAATATTTTGAGGAGCTGCTATACTCACTTACCATTGACCTGTGCTGTTTTCTGATTTTTGCTAAAAACGTTGTAGCTTAGGGATTGTTCCCAAATATGCAGTATTCCTTCAAATAAGTTGTTAAATAGTACCATTTATCTGTGAATAGATGGCACTAATGGGGGGGTGGGGGCAGTGGGGTGCTGGTTCCTTCAGTTGGCTCGACGGCTAGTGTGTGGATCAGATTAATGATAATAGCATAGGGTTCAATTACTGTTCCAACTGAGGCAGACTCGAGGTCTGCATCTATGCCCTACCCATGGTTAAACATCGTGACATTTTTCCATGCTTCAACGAATAATCGCCAAAGGATCTGCCTCCAGGCAGAGAACTCAGGAAGTAGATGGTACTTGTGTACTTTGATATCGAAGTTCACTAGTGACCTCTGTTGACAAATACAGGTTATGCTCTCTCCCAACTGAGGTAAATTTTTCAAAGCACTTTCATCAGTCGTACTTTTTAAATCTTAAAAACTAGGATTTGCTGTCAGAAAAGATAACCAAATCTGAGGAGAGGATATTAAGACTTCTTTTTATGCAGAGGCTTGTTAGAAGATGGAATGATTTACTGGAAGAAGTAACTGAGTCAAATATTGCATCTTATCAGAAATCACTGAATAGTCATTTGAAGCAAAGTAATAGAAAACCTATGGAAAGTGGGTGGAGTGTGTGATTAGTTTTGGTTTGCTGTTCCAAAGAGCCGGCACAGAGATGATTGACCAGATTACCTTTTTTCTGTGTTGTAAGCTTGCATGCTTCTATGATTTAATCTTTTATATATGATTTCTAATACACCCACAAAACCCTTGCAGTGATATACGAGCAATGACAAATAGCTAAAAACCCTCTGATCTAACTAGTCCACTCCAAACGATGTGATACATTGTGTGTCACAATATATGCACCCTCCACCCACCCAAAACTGTGATCTCCTGAGAAAGGCAAAAAAAACCCCATAGAAATCTAGGCCAAATTGAAATGAAGAAATTTGGGAAATTCTAACCCTTCAGATGCTACAATCTAATCCCAGAGATCACTGACCCTGAATTCCTTGTAATACTTTCCTTTTTATAAACAATGACCCAGCCAGAAACAGATCCAGCTCTCGCTTGATTTATATTTGCTGTATCTTTCTAGCGATTTATAATCTGTTACACCCTTTAAATATATTTGCACTTCCTTTTCCCATGAGATATTGATGGTTAGCACAAATCATCCAGTAGTCCTGTGAGACCTGACCAGATTTATCCAATGTTTGGGAACATGAGTTTGGCATTTGACCCAACCTCCAGTGTTCTTTTGGTATATTTTACTCCACACGCATTAGTGTGACTTCTGTGATGTAGTTTGTCTTTGTCCCTTTGTCTCTGTTGAAAGCTGGGAAGGCTGGAGAGGAATGAAACTGAACTAAATACCATTGAGGCAAAGAAGCTGGCTCGACATATGCGTACTGTCACAGAGGAGATGGAACAATACTTTGGAAATGACATCCATATCACATATCGCCTTCTCTTGAAGATGCTGGAATTTGAGTGCAGACAACGTGGATTTAACCTAACAGCAACACAAGATGTACATTTTACAGAGGTAAAAACCATGAGAAACTTGAGAGCATAGTGGGCGCAAAGCAACAATTCACTTAAGCCTCAGTGCCAACTCTTGTTCAGGTATAGTAAACACAAGGTAAAGGGAACAATTTACTCCCATCTGGTGCTCCACGACTTTTGTGGCTCAGTGTCAATTCCTATATATGTGCGCAGCATGTAAGAGGAACAGTTTACTACCATCTGGTGTTGTGCAGATCCAACAGTGGAAGGGAGTTGCCAATAATATTTTGTTCGTTGAAGTGAAGACGAGATGGTGAGACAGAAAAATAGGGAAGGCAAACTTTATGGACAAGAGCCAACGCTACTCAATTAGGAGCAGAGCTGATATTGCTCAAATAGATAAGGCAAACAATTAAACCTACTAGGCTGAGAATGTGTATAGATTCAATGAGCATAATTGGTGGGAAAATAAATTCCAACAAAAATGAAAATTGCCAGTGAATGCAAGTGATTACCTTGGCAGTAGAGTCATTGCCAAATTCTTTTTTCTTTCTTCTTTACCTCCTGGTAATTAACATTCAAGAGGAGCGTGGAGTGACCCTTTCTGGATTTTTCCTTCCTGGCATAAGTGTCAGTTTTACTTTTGGAAACCATGTGAAGAATCAACATAATTCCAAAGAGGCAGAGAGAGAATGTAAAAGCAGATTTCACCATGGCGTCGCAGTGGCTCTGCCAGCTGGCAGTCATAAATGAGACTCGTGTCCAGCTTGTTGGATAGGTAGATTATAAAAATGTGACCCACAAAGAACATTTTCATTATAAATTAAGGTTTTTCTAGATTGTCTGAACATAAATAGCAGAATGGACAAGCCTCACTTAATCTGGCTGGCATAATACATATTACCAAATTAATTTGCTTCTAGTTGAAATATATATTTTAAACCTTAAAAAACACAATGTATGACAACAATGTACATTTCCAATTTGCTGGCAGTCTTCAACATCTTGCACACCAGTATACAAAGCTGTATTTGGTGATCTGTGCTAAAACTGTGCTCGTGGATGAAGTGTCAACAAACATACAGGACTGTTGTCTTTACCCCTTCATTGATGGTGGGGAAACCCCATTGTATGGCCTGATTGAGGTTAGCTCCATCTCCATCTAATGAGCAGGGTGTCATACAGAGAAGCAGAATAGTGCAGTAGCTGCCAAGAAGATTATTGTTGAATTCATCAAATCTGTAAGCAGAACCTTTTTCTCCTGTTACATTTCATAATGAGACAATTGGAGTTATGAAACATCAATGACTTTTTAAAGAGATATTTATTCCCCATGCAACTTATTAAAGCAAATCTTCTTTACAGAAAATTCCATCCTAAAAGGTCATAAGTAGAGATGATATTAACCATGTCACTATATGCTTTGGGATTTTTTAAGCTTTATAAAATACTGGAGGTTTATTTTTCAAATGATTGCAATTTTAATTATTAATCTGAAACATGCATGCTTAGTTTGCAATGTTTCATTGATCTGTGGAATCAAATTTGTAGTAGAGCATTAATCTGGAGCTAAAGAGGAAATATGCGAGATAAATCAAATAGTACTTAATTTGGATTACATTTGTTTAAGTAAGATTTCAGACTAATTATAATTACTATTTTAATAATGAGTCAAAGGCACACACACACACACACAGGCTCTACGTTTGAATTAATGCTTCATTCTTTTTTACAGATCTGTGCCAAAGTAAGGAAAGTAAATCAAATGACTTTTTTTATACTCTTGAATTTATAAAATATATTTTACTCCAAAGATAAGCTGTGATGCAGGGCCTCACTGCAACAGACTGTGGAGCAAGATTTTCAAATGCACTAGCTTTCGTAAAACATTTTTTTTGTTCTCTGTCACGTAATCCAATCTATCATTCTCTCTCTTCCTGGACCTGAGTTGGTGTAGAATTCCCTCACTCTAATTCACCCTCCTTTCCAGTTCTTCCTCTTTTTTTCAGCCCTTGTGTCTCCTTCACCAATGAGGTTTCCGGTTTGTCCTGTTGCTCGCTAAGATTCCAAATGCCCTGTTGCCCTCGCTGCGTTGTTATTAGCTCACACTTCCAACAACTATGTGGGCAAAAATGTTTTTAAATCTAACCATCAGGGCACATCGTAAAGACCGCTCTAGTAAAATATGGCCCAAAGTAATTTGATTGGAAGTGTTTTAGAAAACACTTCCTATTGTCCTACTTCTCTAGAAGCTTGTTTAGTTATCACCATCATACAATTATGGTTTTGCAGACAGTGGTTAGGGTGGGCCTGCAACATTCTACCTCAAATTTTTATTTTAAAAAGTGCTAATTACATGACAGTAATTTGTGTGTGTATGGGGTTCAGGCTATCTTATTGTGGAATCAAATCTCACCAGATTCTTTTTTTAAAGTTAACACACAGTAGTGCAAGGTTTACCTAAAGTAAGCAGCAGAACGTGATCCGTTGTCAGTTGCTGTATGATATGCCAGATTAAAGTGCTGACGTACCAATTCTTGTATACAACTTTTAGAACCTCCTAAGAACAGGAAGTGCGGCTCTGGATCTAGAAAATTCAGAACATTGGAATACACTTCAGCAGACAGAGCAAGGAACAGCTCAGCTGATGGAACAACTTGAGGAATACATGAGGACACTGGCACAAAACATGAAATTCACCTATCTCAATCCAATTGCTATTATAACCCCTAATATAAGTGAGTACCTCTTTGAACATGCCTGGGGCTGTAGTAGTTTTTGAGGGCTGGACGTTCATGTTGTTTTCTTAAATTTCCATGCAAATTGGCCAATGGTTGCAGCATGTTACGTACTAACGTGCTTTGTCACAAAGTAAGAGGTTATGTTTTCCTCCCTGTAATTTGACATGCAATCTCATACCAGATCTCAGTTGCTGAACATGAGAAAAATACCCAGTGTAAAATAAAAAAAACATAACTTTGTTCTACTTAAGCTCGCTCACTCACACTCATTTTTCCAGAACCGCTTCATCCAATTCAGGGTCGCAGGGAGCTGGAGCCTATCCTGACAGGCAATGGGCCCTAAGCGGGGTACACCCAGGATGGACGCCAGTCCATCACAGAGCATACACTCACACGCACGCACGCTGAGAGGCATAGCCAAACCACCTAACCAGCACATCTTTGGACGGTGGGAGGAAACTGGAGCACCCGGAGGAAACCCACACAGACACGGGGAGAACCTGCAAACTCCAGACAGACACCCGAGGTCAGGATCAAACCCGGGAGCTGTGAGGTAGCAGCGCTAACCACTGCACCACCGTGCTGCCTCTGCCTAAGCTAATAGTGATTATTTGTTTTATATATAGGAGGGAAATATTTGTTGGCATACACTTTTGTTAATACTGAAAACTCAATGGCTATGACGTTGTTGTGTATTTTAGCATATTTTTACACCACTGAGAAATCCAGACTGTGCACCCTATTAATTATCATTTGTGCTTTTCTGTTTCAGTCCTAACTATTGATCGTGTGGAGAATAGCACTAAGACAAGGAAACAATTTCCCCGCTATCACAGTGGACTCTTCCGTGGTCAGTCTACATGGGATGCACAGACGCACATTGTACTGCCAGCATCTGTTTTATTTCCATCAAAAGTTAAAGGTAAGCAGAAAACAGCAGCAGGTCTGACGGCTAGTGTGATTCCAAAGAAGATGTATATAGATGATTGTTGGTAAATTTTCGGAGAATGTCATCAATGAATGTCGATGGGATTTCATAAATGAGGGACAATAATAATAACTGGACGGGATTTCATAAACAATGCCTGCTGCTGAGACAGTGGACTTTCGATGAATAAACATGAAGTATCTGTGTTGCTGTTGAACTCATGAAGACTAAAAGCAGTTTGACTGGTTTTCTGCCTTTGTGATCTTTAGTAATGCTGTACATACCCCTCACTTCACCCTGTGTCTGTGCAGCTGTACCCACCTCCAAAACAGAGAACTCTATCCAAGTGCGGAATGAAACTAGTAAAGTTTTACACCAACGGATTTTACCAGAGCCCGAGCCTACCATGACCATCCTGATCCTACTCATTTACCGGACACTAGGTAGTTTATTACCGGCACGATTCAACACAGATCGCCGTAACCTAAGGTACGAGTTCAGCATTGAAGTATATGACTTGTGGTTTCTGCTGTGCTGACGGTATTCAAGTGTCAGTTGTGAATGAACTATTTTATTTGCTAATTTTCAGATTTCTGATAAATTCAGTGAAATATAGCTACCTATTGTTTATAATATATTCTAGATAATCTCTACTGGCATTGTTGCCGGGGCTTGAAAATTGCAGCTATGAGGAAAGATTGGATAGGCTGGGGTTGTTTTCCTTAGAATATAGGAAGCTGAGGGGTGACTTAATTGAGGTGTCCAAGATTATGAGGGGCCTAGATAGAGTGGACAGGAAAGACCTGTTTCCCCTAGCGGGGAGGTTAGTTACCAGGGGGCACACATTTAAATGATTGTTAGAAGGATTAGAGGGGACATGAGGAAAAACTTCTTCATCCAGAGGGTGATGGGTGTCTGGAATTCACTGCCTAGTTTGATGGTGGAGGCATCAACTCATTTAAAAGGTACCTGAATCCGCACCTAAAGTGTTGTAACCTACAGACCAGGTGCCTGAAGGTAGGATTAGAATGGGCAGCTAGTTTTATATTTTGTTCCATCTCGGCCGGTGCAGACACGATGGGCTGAATGGGCCTCTTTCTGTGCCCTAACTTTCCTATGGTTCTATGAAAAATACTGTTGTTCTCATCTTCCACTTCTCAATTCTCATGCTCTGATTTGTGCTCACTACCTTTTTTGTCATCTTCTTTCTTTTCTTCCCTTTTTCCTTTCTCTTGCTTTCTCAAACCTTATAATTTGTGTTTATGTTCAACTCTTCTTATTTTCTGTTTTTGAGCCTCTCCTTGTTTCTGTCTCATAATTTTTGTACGTCTCCAGCTGTCCTATGCCTTTGTCTATTCTTCTCACAAAATTTCTCTTTCTCTCAATTTGTCTTTATCTTTCATTTATTTTTTATTTTTCCACATTTCAGGTACTTGGTATACCTGTTCACTTTATCTTTCACTGTGTCCACCTGTCTCTTCATTCTTAGGTTGTGGGTATCAATGGCAAAACCACATTTATTGGCCAGCATTAGTTGTCCTAAAATATATAACAAAATGTATAAAATATATTTTAAAATTATATAAACAAAAATCCTGAGGGGATTTGATAGAGTAGATACTGAGACGATGTTTCTGCCTGTGGGAGAGTCCAGAAAAAGGGGCCTACTGTTTAAGATGGAGATGAGGAGAAATCTTTTCTCTCAAAGGGTTGTTAGTATGTGGAATTCTCTTCCCCAGAAAGCAGTGCTAACTGGATCATTGAATTTATTCAAGGCAGAGTTAGACAGATATTTGATAGATTAGGGAGTCCAGGGTTATGGGTGGGGGGGAGGGGGGAGGAATGGGGGGGAGCAGACAGCAAAGTGGAGTTGAGACCACAACAAGATCAGCCATGATCTTCTTGAAGAGCAGGCTCGAAGGGTTGAGTGGCCTCCTCCTGCTCTAAGTCCTAAGCCCTGAGAAGTTGGTGATAGGCTTTCTTGAACTGCTGCAGTCCATGTGGTGAAGGTACACCTACAACACTGCCAGGTTGGAAGTTTGGCCAGTGACGATATAGGTATGGCTGTGTATGTCCAAGTCAGAATGCGTGTGACTCAGAGAGAAACTTAGAGGTGATGGTGTTCCCATGCACCTGTTGCTCTTGATCTTCTAGGCGGTGGAAACTGTAGGTTTGGGAGGTGCTGCCAAAGAAACCATGGCAAGCTCTTACAGGATATCCTGTAGATAGTTTGTACTGCAGCCATGGCTATCCAAAGGTGGATGGCGTAGATGTTTAAACTAGTGACTGAGGTGCCAAGCAAGTGGACTACTTTGCTCTGGATTGTGTGGAACTTCTTAAATGTTGCATTATGTATCCAGGCAAGTACAAAGTATTCCATCACACTCCAGTCTTGTGCCTTTGAAGGCAGTGAAGAGCTTTGGCAGGCTAAAAGGTGAGACTTTTTTTTACAGAATACCCATCCTCTGATACGCTGTAATAACCATGGCATCTATGTGGCTAGTTCAGTTTCTAATTAATGGTGACCACCTCCAGCATCCCCACTCCCCACCCTCTCCCCACCCCAAGTATAATGGGGACTCAATGAATTACAAATGAAGTTGAAAACACTGCAAATATCAGAAAATAACTCCTCATTTGACCTCATGATGGAGGGAAGGTCATTGATGAGTAGTTGAAGGTTGTTGGATCTAGGACACTGCCCTGAGGAACTCCTGTATTTATGTCCTGGGGCCTAGATAACCGGCTTCCAACAACCACAGCCATCATTCTTTGTGCAAGTTATGATTCTTGCTACTGGAGAATTTCCACTGATTCCCATTGACATCAGTTTTAATGGGGTTTCTTGATCCCACTTACAATCACACTCACCTCTGGAATTCAGCTCTTGTATCTGTTTTTGGTCTAAGGCTGTAACGTGTTTTGAAGCCAAGTAGTCAAACTTAAGCATTGGTGAGAAAGTTATTGCCGAGTTAGTGCTTTTTGATAGCGCTATTGACCACTCTTTCTATCACTGCTGATGGTTGAGAGTAGGTTGATAGAATGGTAATTGGCACTGAGTCATTAATCTATTTGGTAAAAGCAGTTGGGATATAAATAGGTTGGGGTATAAATATTGGTCAGAATACTCAGTGCCTTTCTTCAAATAATGCCATGGAATCTTTGACGCCGGCATGAATTGACAGATGAGACTTTTGCTTAACATCTGATCTGAAAGTTGACTCCTCTAACAATGCAGCACTTGCTCAGTTCTGAACTGAATTGTCAGCCTGGATTATGTGCTCAAGTGACTGACTCGCCACTCAATTTTTCCTTGTCTTTGTTGGGAAAGGTACGATCGCCACCATTTGTTTCCCTCTGACGGTATGGCTGAGGTTGTAAACCTGTCTTAAGAAATTGTGATCTTCCAATGCACCATATTTTCTCATTTATTTTAGAACCAGAACTTGTGCAATAAAAAATTGTCTGAAATAGATTGAAGAAAACTTCCAATCTCTCGCAGTCTTTTCTGTCTCAGGATTATTGAACACCTTCAAACTTCTTGAATTACAGACTTCCGAAACATCCTGTAATGAACTCTCCAATCGTGACTATCTCTATCTTCAACAACAACACGTTTGTCCGTGGAGCTTTGAACTCACCACTGACACTGGAGTTCCGTCTACTAGAGACTGCCAATCGCAGCAAGCCTGTATGTGTCCAATGGAATCATTCCAGTCTGTAAGTACATTGAGCTATCCATGTCAGATTGCTTTTGGGAGCCCAACAAACAAGTAATCATGGGTGTGTTACTAAGTGAGTTTTCTTCTGTATTGTAGTGCCTAGGCTCTAGAAATTGATCTTGTCACATATTTGACACAAGTTCAGAGCCACATAGGACAAGTGGCAAATTGTCAGTGAGGAAGTCTAGAGCACAGTCTGCTGTTGCTCTTTAGACTCTAGATCAGTTGCAACATAGTGTACCTGATGTCAGATGAATGATTGAAAATGCAATGAAGTGTCAAGAGCACGCAAGAGCAAAAACACAAAAGGTGGGGTCGATCACTCCCATTGTTACCCGTTGATCCTGCAGTATTTCCAGGGTCATGACTCTTCCCAGTAATCCAATTGGAGGTAAACAAGCTGGAGAAACTCTGAAATTACTCCTGGCCACTAAGGTTAATGGGGCGAAGCTTTCAGCATATCAATTCAACGTTATATTTTCATCTAACAATACAGCCTAGATTGTTCAGCTTGACTGTTTGCCTGCAACAGATGAGAATAACATTAGTTGCACAAGTGAGGATTCAATTTCCCCCCAGGGTTTGAGCTGTCTTTTTTATTTCTTAAAGAAAATATCTTGCCTTTAAACTGTACCTCCTTAATGCAAAACCAAAATAAACATTTTTTTATCTCTCTTGCTGCTGCCAATAACCCAACCTTCTAGTGTTTTCTTGCCTTGTCTAATTCATCGGTTTGTAAGTGTGTTGGGAGTTAAGGGAGTCCGTTGTACAGAATGTACTCCGTGTAGCCTTTCCTTCTACATTGAGCCTAGCAGTATCACCTTGGTTTCTGAGCTATAATGCGGTCAGCCTGCCCTAGTATAGTATATTTTATTATAGTACTGTTTTATTGAGTTTTGCTTTTGTGTAAGAAAGAGGAATGTGTACTCTGTAATTCATGGGATGTTTACAGTTTAGTTACAAGCTGGAATTATTGCCAGTTGTGAGCAACTTCACCTTTTTTTTGGGACAGGCGATGTTGTTACTTTCCCTCCTCACAGCACATTCTAGATTGGATGACATTATTGTGTCTCTGTTTGGTGTGGCTGCCTTCAAAATTTGGACACAGCTAAAAGCAACCTTTTTTTTAAAAATAATAAGATACCTGTATAAGTTACAATCAAGGACAGCAATATGATATTGAACTGGACTAGCTATATAAATACAGTGGCTACAAGAGCAGGTCAGAGGCTAGGAATCCTGCAGCGTGTAACTCACTTCCTGACTCCCCGAAGTCTGACAACCATCTACAAGGCACAAGTCAGGAGTGTGATGCAATACTCTCCACTTGCCTGGATGAGTGCAATTCCAACAACACTCGAGAGGCTTGACACCATCCAGGACAAAGCAGCCTGTTTGATTGGCACCCCATCCACAAACATTCACTCCCTCCACTACTTATGCACAGTGGCAGCAGTGTGTACCAAATACAAGATGCACTGCAGCAGTTCACTAAGGCTCCTTAGACAGCACCTTCTGAGCCCAAAACCACACCATCTAGAAGGACAAGGGCAGCTGACACATGGGAACACCACCATATAGATGTTCCCCTCCAAGCAACTCACCATCCTGACTTGGAACTATATCACTGTTCCTTCACCATTGCTGCTGCATCAAAAACCTGGAACTCCCTTCCTAACAGCACTGTGGTTGTACCTACATCAGGTGGACTAAGCGGTTCAAGAAGGCGGCTCACCAGCACCTTCTCAAGGGCAATTAGGGATGGGCAATAACAATGCTGGTCTAGCCAGCGACGCCCACATCCTATGAAAGAATGAAAAACAAAGTTAATTTAAAGCTGTTGCAATTTTCCATCTTTCCACCTGGGAACACCACCACCTGCAAGATCCCCTCCAAGCCACACACCATCCTGACTTTGAACAATATCGCCGTTCCACTGTCGTCGGATCAAAATCCTGGAACTCCCCAGCAAATTTTGAAGGCAGCCACACCAAACAGAGACATACAGAATCCAGCCACATTAATGTCATCCAATCTAGAGTGTACCTGCGCCACATGGACTACAGCAGTTCATGAAAGCGGCACACCACCATCCTGTTAAGGGCAATTAGAGATGGGCAATAAATGCTGGCCTAGCCAGCGATGCTCACGTTACGTGAAAGAATTAAAAAAAACATTTGGGTGTAGTCAATGGTGAGATCGACTGTGTGGGGCACGTGAAAGGAGCATTTTGATGGATTGAATGAGCTTTCTTTATTTTAAGGTTTTTGTTTTGTTAAACATGACCAGGTGCCCCGCTGATGACTAACAGGGAAAAGCTAGCACTTCCAAAAAACTCAATCCCTCCCCTACCTGTCTATTGTGGTTGACCAAACATCAGTGAACCCGTGTGACATTGGTGAGCAGGGCAGAAGAGCAGCAGATGCATTGGAACACCGCCACCTGACTTGGAATTATATCGCTGTCCCTTCACTGTCACTGGGTCAAACTCTGGAACTCCCTCCCTAACTGCACTGTGGGTGTACCTACAGCACATGAACAGCAGCAATTCAAGATGACAGCACACCATCACCACCTCAAGGGCAATTAGGGATGGGCAAGAAATGCTGGCCTAGCCAGCAACGCCCACATTCCATGAATGAATTTTTAAAAACTGTTGTTCCTAAGCCTCTAATCATAGTCCTTAAATGGTCTTGACGCATGGGTTGTGAACAGTGTAGGGGGAGGAAGTACAGTACAGTTTCTGCTTTTGATTTGTTTGAGGTGTAAAATGGAAACTCTCCAATTGGTTCGGATTGAGGCAATGCTTATATCCAAGTACGAAAGGATATAATTAATTTTTGACAGCCATGTTAATTTGACATTGTGTCAATTGTGTTTGCTATCAAATAGAGATTTAAGTCTACTATTCCTTAATATCTACCCTTTGATCTACTCTGTGAGCAGGGCGGGTGTGTGTACATTTATACTGCTTTGGGTATTAAAGGCAATTTAAATCAAAATTAAACATGACAACTCACTTGCTTACAATGGCAGCAAGCCACTCAAATTTGTACCCAGCCATATGAGCATTTTTCATTCCAATCCTAACCCTATCCCATTAGTATGAAAGTCCATACATCCTGTATCTGCAACTGTTAGATCTGACGCTCACACAATCAATCCAAGTGTAATCAGCCTTTCGGAAGAAAGTGTTACTGCTCATAACATCTGGCTCATTTTGGGGAAAAGTTGAGTGACTGCTACCACGCGTAAAGGCTTTTTATGTTTTGACTACTGCTATGCAACTCTGACAAACTTTCTGTGGCCTGTTGTATTTATTGTTCCATGGCTGTAATTAATGAGCAACAGAAAATTGCAGTCTACAGCTGTAAATAGCCCAGGACAGGAATATCAACACACCTGTTTCCTCACAGATGCGGTGCAGCACCTGTTGGGTTCCCCAGGTGACTCCAGGAGGAAAATCTCCCCATTAGTTTTGTCAGCAATGGTGATAGGTAACCTATTCAATTTATTGACCCTTGCCATTTTTATTGAAGTTAAAGAAATGCTCCAGCATCAACATGTGCCACTATTCCTGCAGCAAAGTGTAAATGTATATATTCTAGCAAAGTCGAGTAATCTAATGCCATTAATTCCATGCATTTAAACAGCTCTGGGCATGATCCTTTCTTACACTTGCCCTCCTCCCTTCCCCCACCCACCCCACCAAAACTAATGCATGAATATGCATGGAATTTAAGTCAATCTTAAATTTACTGAATAAGTGATGCAGATCATACCCATTTCCAGTGATTTGTTTAATGGCACACGGCCTGGTGTCAATTGGAGTCTTAAGCCAGACACAGTTGCAAAATGTAATTATTTTCTGTTTAATAGTTCATAGATGCCGGTGTAAATTGGCTGACAGTCGAGCAGGATGGGTGGCAAATGTTTTGACATCAATTGGAGAAGGGGAGGGATTAATGTTGGCAAACTCTATTTGACCCTAGTCCAACTGTAATCCGACTCTGTAATTCCATGATCTTCTGACCTACAGCGTCTATAGCTATTAAGTGCAGATGGCTGCAAGTGAGGCACAAGACAGTAATTGAGTCAAGGGAATGCGGCAGTGCCTTAAAATGCAAGAGCAAAGCAGAGCTGTTTTCTGTGTCACCTGGGCCCTCACATGGAATTACTTCCCCCTATCTATTACGGTTGTATTTTGTTCTTTATTAAATATACTAGATAATGTTTCATTTATTTTCAGAGCACATTTCATTTATTGCCCATGTGTGTTTTATTGTTGTGGTAAAGTTGCACACAATGATACAATCAATGTCATATTTTGCTTTTCAGAGTAAGTGAGAAATGATTTGGAGAATACTTTTGATTCAAAACAGGCCTTTTAAGATTAGCAGATTATTTTAGAAAAGGGCTGCCCAAGTCAGGGGGTGGCTTGTGGCCCCCAACCCCCAATAATACAGCACACCAAGCCTAAACAGCTCAGGAAATGGATGCTCAGTTAGGACTATTTCCTGGTACATTAGAATTCTGTTTGACCTTGATCTTTGCAAAAGGTAGTTTTTGTGTCGTCACTGTCTGTGTGTGCATTTGTGCCTTGCATGCACATTTCTGGCACAGACCACGCTAGCTGACATTTTGGCGAGTACTTTAATGCGGTCGATAGGAGTGTGCACTGGAAACGTACAGAGAAGGCAGACCGTGGTGCCAGTCAGCATGTAATTCTGATTTGACTGTAGTGGTGCCATTTTCAAGTTCAAAGCTCCATCAAATGACAGGTCTTAACCTCACAGCTGAATATGCATTCAGCAGGAAGGGTACCCAACCAGTGCTATTTAAAGGAGTCATCAAATACATTCAGTTCAGATGCTGATTGATTTTGACTGGCTGCTGCTGGGTTAGTAGAAGTGCTGTGAGTTTTCAACTTTTACTTGGTGAAATCTACATTATGTAGTGTTGCATGGGCTAAAGGCCTTGGTTCTTGCTCTAAAGGTTTTGTTCAGACCACTTGTCCCCAGTCATAGGCCAGGATTTTCCCGTCGGCGATTTAGGGGCGGGGCCGTCTCGCCGATGGGAAAACAGCGCTGGATGACATTGGGAGGAGCCCCCGACGTTTTCCCGGTCCCTTTAAATATTCAGGAAGGTGGGTGGACAGCTGATTTCACTGTCCGCCCGCTGACCTGTCAATGGCCAATTAAGGCCATTGACAGGCTAATTAAGATTGTTAAAGACCCTGCCCGTCCAACCTGAAGGCTGGCGGGCAGGCTAGGAGCCCCAGCGGACTCCTGATAAAGCGTGAAACTTCATCCACTGGCGAGATGAGGTTTCATGTCCGTTTTTAAAAAGTTTCATAAAGTTTATGTGTTTCTTATTAACATTGTCACATGAGGGGGACATGTTAATAATTTTAACATTTTTCTATTTTTGGAGTTTTTTTTACCTGTCAGTAATCTCCCTGAGACAGCACTTAGCCTCAGGGAGCAGTGCACGAAAGAGCACACTTTGACAGATGGGGAATTCTCTCCCCCCCCACCCCACCCGCGCACAGGAAGTGCATAGCGCTTCCCATCGGGCAGGCCGCTGGACGGGCCTTAATTGGCCTGCCCACTCAAAATGGCGGCGGGCCCCGTTTTGGCAGCGGAGTTCGGCTGCCCACCCACCAAGGGCAAAATTCTGCCCATAGATGCTGTAGTTTCTTTCCCCATTGATCTGCAGTACGTCAGGGAGAATGAGATGAGACAACTTGGAGGAGGACAAGCTACACAAAGAGCAAGAGGGGGAGAAGGGCTCTGAGCAAGAGGCCATATCCATCCAGGATCCTTCGGGAGCAATTCTCTTACCTCAACCTCAGTGAGGAACAATATGTGTGAATTCTCCGTTTAACTAAGAAGGTGCTCATCGGAATCTACTCCCTGTTGAGATAGACCTGCAGCCTATGACCAGGGCGAGGACAGCGATGCTAGTGGCCGTAAAGGTGACTGTAGCTATGAAGTTCTTCACATCAGGCTTCTTCCAGGCTGGAGCTGGTGCTGCACCTAACATTTCATAGTTCACTGTCCACTGAAGGAGGACACATTGATGCACTGTAAACCATGAGGGGGATACTTTGCATTTTCCCTTTCCAAAGAAAAACAAACAGAGTGAGCTTGCAACTTTGCCAGTCTAGCAGGCTTCTCAATACTGCAGGATGCCATTGACTGCACATACATATTGATTTGCAGACGCTGTAAATGCAAAGATATACTGCAAGCACAAAGATGTACTGCAAATACTCCCTGAATATGCAGCTGGTATTCCATCCATGCTCAGTACATCCTGCAGGTCAATGCCCAGCATCCTGACAGAAGTTACGATGCCTTTATTCTGCAGCAATACAATCTCCCATCAGTATTGAGCCACAACATCAAATCCGAGGATTCCTAATGGGCGATAAAGGCTAAGGACTGACCACCTGGCTCATGACTCTGCACAAGTCAAGTACCTGTGAGCAGCCTGCACATAGTGGGAGCCGTGCTACCAGATGAAATGACATCAGGCAGACCACCAGCAGGTTTAAGAAATGCTTCAGCTGCCTGGTCCACTCGCTGGAGCATCTGTCACGTTTTGCCCTTGGTCTGCTGCATCCTGCAGAATCTCACCATCATGAGGGCACAGCAGTTGCCACCTGATACCTGCGAGCAGCTGGAGAAGAGGAGGAAGGGAGGATGCAGCTGCGTTCTAGCCATGCTACCTGTGATCAACTCACCTGGCTGCAGTACCAGTGAAGTCAACCCCAATTCCACATAAAACAACAGCCCCATGCATTACCTTCCCTTTGTTTCTGACCATTACAGTGTCCTCTTGACCACAATGCTGAAGTAAAACCCACCACAATATAAACGTTCCAAAGCAACTTTATTAAACAAGCCACAACATATTGCATACAGAGGTCAACTACTCAGCCTTGTACATAAGAACTAGGAGCAGGAGTAGGCAATTCAGCCCCTCGAGCCTGCCCCGCCATCCATTACGATCATGGCTGATCTGATTTTGGCCTCAGCTCCAATTTCCCGCCCTCTCCCCATAACCTTTCAACCCGTTACTAATTAAAAATCTGTCTATCTCCTCCTTAAATTTATTCAGCGTCCTGGCATCCACTGCACTCTGAGGTAGTGAATTCCACAGATTCACGACCCTTTGAGAAAAGTAATTCCTCTTCATCTCTGATTCAAATCTACCATCCCTTAGCCTAAAACTATGGCCTCTCATTCTAGAATGCCCCAGAAGGGGAAACATCCGCTCCGCGCCTACTTTGTCTATCCCCTTTAGCATCTTATATACCTCAATTAGATCTCCTCTCATCCTTCTAAACTCTCAATCTCTCCTCATAAGACAAGACCCGCATCTCTGGAATCAATCTAGTGAACCTCCTCTGAACCGCCTCCAGTGCAACTACATCCTTCCTCAAGTAAGGGGACCAAAACTGTGCACAGTGCTCCAGGTGCGGTCTCACCAATGCCTTGTACAGTTGCAACAACACTTCCCTATTTTTATACTCTATTTGTTTAGCAATAAATGCCAAAATTCCATTTGCCTTCCTTATTACCTGTTGTACCTGCATACTAGCTTTCAGCGATTCATGCACGAGGACACCCAGATCCCTCTGCACTGAAGCATTCTGAGGTTTCTCTCCATTTAAATAATAAGTCGCCTTTTTATTCTTCCGACCAAAATGGATAACCTCACACTTATCCACGCTAAACTCCATCTGCCAAATTTTGGCCCATTCACCTAACCATATCCATTTGTAAATTTCTTATTTCTTCATTGCAACTTACTTTCCCACCTATTTTGGTGTCATCTGCAAATTTAGCTATAGTACCTTCTATCCCTGAATCCAAGTCATCAATATAGATTGTAAATAGTTGGGGCCCAAGGACCGAACCCTGTGGCACCCCACTAGTTACAGCTTGCCATCCAGAAAAAGACCCATTTATCCCGACTCTCTGCTTTCTGTTGGTTAGCCAATCCTCTATCCAAGCTAATATATTACCCCTAACTCCATGTGATCTTATCTTGTGTATTAATCTTTTGTGCTGCACCTTATCAAAGGCCGTCTGGAAGTCCATACCTTAATGCCTGTCTTCTATGTACTTTTGCTGTCCTAATGCTCCAATGCAGTTCTACCCTAGTGGCTACAGCATGGCTGGTGGAAGGGATATGACTTTCCCTGGACAAAACTGCAGATGACCATGTAGGTCTACTTTGCACTGCCCCACTTCATGGGCAGCAGCGGTCTGCGTTGGTTTGCTGGCTTGCTTGCAAGCAACAGCAAGGGCACAGACAGAGTGACTAGTGGTGGGAGTAATCAGTTAGAGCGCAGTTGGCTGAATTGCTTGAACCCTGCAAGCATCTTTGAGCACTGGTAGCCACAGTCATGATGTCAACATCTTGAACCTGCGTGGCAGTAAGTTACACTTGCATGACCTCCATCTGAGCTTCCACTGCAGTGCATTGGGCGGGTTCTGCTTGTGCTGCAATGGAAGCTCAAGCATCAGCCATTGGTTAGGTCCACGAGAGTTCTCATGGAGTTGGCCACCATTTCCACATTGCTAAGGATGGGCTCCAAGCTCTCCGCATGCTCCAAGCTCTGCATAAAGACCTATGCCAAGTTGGTGTTGTACTCCTCCAGATTCCTCAACAGTGACTGCAGACTTTCTGGTAAGCTTGTTAATGCACCAAGCATTTACAGGTTTTTTTTCTTTACGCTTCCTTAACTGAGTTCTCTGCAGCAAAACTCACATGTAAATTTGCTGTTTGGCCAGCTGTGTGACTTTCCACCCAAACCTGTCCGGCCAGTGTCTCAACACATACAGATCCTACCTCTAAACTGTGCTCTAAAGTACACATAGAATTAGTATCTGAGCTGATGGTTGCGAGTGTCATTAGGGTGTACCATCATCATTAGTCTCTTCAGCCTCTTGCACCTCACAGTCTTGTTCTGCTGCCTGGCCAGGTTGCATTTCTTGGGTAATCGAAAGGAGAAAGGCTCTGGGGTAGAGCTATGGTGAGGGTAAACTGGAGAAGCAAGAGATGCATGCTTACACCATGTGCAGCTTGAGAATCAGAAGAGATTGCGCAATGAGGGCAAATGGAATGTGAGAAGAAGGATTAGGCAGGAGCATACCGTGAGCGTGATTTCTGCCTCACCACCAGCCATGGCCTTAGTCAGCCACACTGACGATTGCGAACGCAGTTTCCTTCATTGTGGGGAGGAAATGCAGCTGTGCCTATCCTCCGTCAGTTAGCTGCTGCAGCCTTTGGTTGTGCACCACCTTGTCCTGCAAAAGAGAGGAAAGTGTGTCAGTGAGTGTAATGCAATTGTGGCTGTCATGGTTGACTAGCTGGCAGGTGGGTGTGAGGTTTGCAGTAGTGGTGAGGTTAAGCTATGAATTTTAGGTATTTGTTGTGATTGATAGAGACTTTTGGTAAATGAGAGATGGGAGAGTGGTGCATTGAGCAGTATGTAAGGCTAGTGGTGCAGTTGGTAGAATGTGGCATTTGAAAATGCATTCACTGATCTTGACCACCTGTATGAGGTCATGGAACATGTTTTGGTGCTGCATTCAGGTTGTTGGGGCTACTTTGAGTTTTCTATGGGGTCCTCATAATCTGTGCTGTGCACTATTACCCACACAGACAAAAATGCTTGGATATCCTAGCATAGGATTTCCACAGGGTTCCCCAATCACCTGTCGGTTGATTGGTGCAAGCCCAGGGAAATGGCATAAGGGACCAGTTAAGTTTTCTCCAGCATTTCCTCCGATCTGCCAAAGTAACGGGGAGATCAAATGAGCTGTAGAAATTCCAAGTGCCCTCCTTTAATGAAAGTCACAAGATTCAGTTGGAAGGTTCACACATAAAGGAAAGCAGGAAGAGTAAAGGAAGCTCAGTACATCGGTGTGTCAGTATGCTGTCTGCTCCACCGACCTCAAGTTGTGGGATAGTTTTGCGCCCACAGAACCTCATGCTTGATTTCAGCTGTGCTGGACAGTGAAGGCCAGGAACTCATTCAAGGGAAAGGAGGGCAAAGACAGCCAGTCATTCAGGCTGCTGTTTGTCCCAGAAGTTGGTTAAAGACTAACATTGGCAAAAATCTGGACTAAAAACAGTCTCATCATGTGATATTCATGTGTCAAAGGGATGACTTCAAGGGCAAAGTAGAAAAAATCTAAATTCGCACGACTTTAAAACAAAATATTTTTTCGATGAGGAAATGGCTCCATTTTCGATTTCCCAGTCCTTCATTGTGTATTCTCAGATGAAAGAAAAACAAAAAAAGACTATTGCACTCTGCCTGGACTAAGCTCAACCTTCTAAATACCGATGCTGACCACAGCCATCAAAGACTTACAAAGACTAATCGTCACATTGTCTTGCAGATCTGAACCAGCTGGCACCTGGACAGCAAAGGACTGTGACCTTGTTCACCGAAACACCACGCACGTTCGATGTCAGTGTTCACAGCTTGGCATCTTTGGGGTCCTAATGGATATTTCACATCGTGAGGTACGCACTATTAAAATGCTGACTATTAATTCAAACCGTTTTGCTTAAAAGGTATAGCATGTTGTGTCAATGCACTGACCCTTAAGAGTTCTTTATCAATGGGGCGGTAATTGTAAGAAAACAAATTTTTAGCTGCAGATATCGAGTGTTTTCTAACCCTCTCCCCGGGTTTTGAAAAAATAGAATTTGTGTCTGTCTGGAATTTACACATCTATAAGGTGCATCCGGAATCTTGGGGCAAGCTAGACATTATTAATGATTTGCAAGTATAAATATTTTCTAAAGCTGCTGAGTCCCAGGATAAGACTTTGTAATGTTATTATCCATAATATGGAGTTCATGTTTAAAAGATAGTGCATTTTAAATGCAGCAAGCTTGAGAGAATGATTAATGCTGCTTACTTCTCTATCAGCAATCAGAGACTTTGATAGCAACACTGTTTTTAACAACATAAACACTTATCTGCAGAGGCAGCTGTTATAACGGCCAAGGAATTGGAGCATCTGAACTGTTTGTTTATTGCAAATCGAAAGGCGGTTTCACTTATTGTGCCTAGTACATTGGTCTGTCCGGCCACCCATAAACAGTGATAAAGGTGTATCTGTACTCTACATTAACTAGGATTGGGTCTGAGGTCAAATGGAGGAAAATAGCCAGTGCCCAATCAATCATACCTTTGGGTTAAAAAAAATCTTTTGCTCTCCCAGTTTCATAGAATGGTTACAGCACAGAAGGATGATATCCATGATGGTTGTCTGCAAAGTTTTCCTTTTCAAACAATGATTCAATTCCCTTTTGAATGCCATAACTGAATCTGTTTCCACCACACACTCAGACAATGCATTCCAGATCCAACAACTCGCTGCCTAAAAAAGATTCTCCTGATGTCGCCATTGCTTCTTTTGCCAATTACATTAAGTCTGAACCCTCTGGTTCTTGATCCTTCCGCCAATGGGAACAGCTTCTCCCTATCTATTCTGGCCAGCCCCCTGATGATTTTCAATTCCTTTATCAAACCTCCTCTCAATCTTCTCCTCTCCAAGAAAAATAGTCCCAGCTTCTCCTTATGTCTATATAACTGAAGTTCTTCATCACTGGAATCATCCCCGTGAATCTTTTCTGCACATGCCCTGATAAGAACACAAGAAATAGGAGCAGGAGTAGACCATACAGCCCGTCAAGCCTGCTCCACAACGCAGTACGATCATAGCTGATTTTGGGCTTCAACTCCACTTTCCCACCTGCTCCCCATATCCCTTGATTCTCTGAGAGACCAAAAATCTGTTTATCCCAGCTGTAAATGTAGTCAACAATGCAGCATCCACAACCCTCTGGGACAGAGAATTCCAAAGATCCACAACCCTTTAAGTGAAGTAATTTCTCCTCACCTCAGTCGTAAACTATCAACCCCTTAGCCTGAAATTGTTCCCCTGTGTTTTAGATTCCCCGACCAGCAGAAACGTCTACCTTGTAAAACCCTTTCAAAATCTTGTATGTTTCAATGGGATCACCTCTCATTCTTCTAAACTCCAGAGAATATAGACCCAATTTACTAATGTCTTCATATCCTTCCAAGCGAGAGAATGGACAGGATGATGTAGTCTTGGTGCACACAAACAAGAAAAGAGCCAATTTCAGTTAAGGTGTGAGCACTCTTATATCTCATTCTAGAGATTAAATAAATTGGGAAGACTGAGTGCAAAATGAGAGAGCTTCTTTGGAAAGAGCAATCAAGATAACAACAAAGGGTCTCTTCATAAACTTCCTTATGTTCTTGCATTGAGTAAGCATCCTTTTGTAAATGTTCCTTGTAGCAACTGGAAGGAGACCTAGAGACCTTGGCCATTGTTACCTACTCAACTATCAGCGTGTCTCTTATGGCACTACTTCTCACTTTCTTCATCCTGACCTGTCTAAATGGACTGAAATCCAACACTCGTGGCATCCACTGCAACATTGTTGCAGCCATCTTCTGCGCAGAGCTTGTCTTCCTTTTGGGAATTAATCAAACGGAAAATCAGGTAAGGAAGCCAGCCTCTAATAGTAACTATTTCCCACACTTTCACATGACAGAGACATTGGTGCTTTGGAGTTGTGTCGAGGTATGTGTCTCTATCTTGTATCGAATTAATTGGTTTCCTGTGAGGTTACTTGTGGACAATTTTTTAAATTGTTTTTCTTCCTGTAATTGCCAATCTGCTTGGCTTCGATTGTAGTTTCTTCTCTTTCATTCTGTCATTCTTTATGTCCCCCTCTTTCTGTCTCTTTTTTCCTTTCCATTCACCTCTTATACATTCTCTTGGCTACTGCCTTTTATCTCACACTGCCCCTTTTCGAAACCTCACTATCTTCTCTGTTCTTTGCATATTCCCTGTTTGCCTCTTAGACCATTTCTGTCTTTCTGAATATGTCCCTTCCCTTGTCCTTCTGTCTTTCCCTCTTTACCTCTATCGCTCTGTGCCTTGCATACCTTTTTCTTCTCTGACACTCTCTGTGTATTTACCTGGTGTACTCCATTTCCTCCCCTATGTCATAGAGTTCTGGGGACAAACTGGGGGCACCAGATCTCTTTTCGGTAAAAGCAAAAATGACCTTCTCCTCCTCTGGGAATGGAGGGGCCGCTGGGACACCTGCCATCTTTTTGCCCTGCACAAGGGAATGGAGGGGCTGGGAACATGCGTTTTCAGAACTAGGGGTGGGGGGGTGTTGAAAGCCAGGGGATGGGCTGGACAGTGGGAGGTCAGGACCTGGATTTCAAAGGGAATGATTGAAACCTGGTATTTGGATTTAGAGGAGCAGTTAAACCGGGACTGGGCTGGGAGGTAGAAAGGAGGCAAGCATGAGGCTACAGCCTAATACTTCAGCAGTGAGAATTGCAGTATTTTCTGCAAACTGCATGAATAATATTACAAAAGCCAATCAGATCTGTGGCCACACTGTGCAATTATGAACAAACTTTTTCTGCATTAAAAAATTCCAAGATTAACGCAGAGTCACAAGTAACATAAACATGTTAACATCAGAAGGATTAAATCAGGCTTGTCCAACTGGCGGCCCGCAGGCTACATTGTGGCCCACAAAGCCACTGTTCAAATGCCGGTAAGACAGGGAAGTGAAATTCAAGATATTACAAGGGGCTGCTCCTCCAATCACAGGCCGTTCCTTTCCCGCATTTGCTGCTGATAGGCTGACTAGTAGGGACCCAGCTGTTGCACTCAGGTTGAAGTTAAGTAAGATGGGAAGCTGCTTGCTGCAGTTGCATGCAGGTTGAATGGAGAGCTGGTTCCGTGCTCAGAGAGCAGGGAGCTGGCTAACACTTTACCTGGATCAGTCCATCAGGAAACTCGTTGCTTTTGGGGTTTGGCTTTTTGGGGCACCGGCTGTTTGGGGCACTAGCTGCTACTGCTCTGTTGGACTATACGGGGAGCTGCCTGCTGAAATTATGGGATGGCATTTATCCTTGCCAACCAGAGTGGGCTGGAAGGTGGTGGGGGGGTGGTAATGCGTAGAATTGGCTGGGAAGCAGGGGGTGGAGTGCCCCTCATCTTCCCAGCTGCCTGTGATTCAGTCAGTGAGGGGAAGGTCGAGGACAGGCTTCTGCCCAGAGGCCAGTTGAAACCCATAAGTGGATTGGGTAGGGAACTTGGGTTAGCACATCTGTAGAAGGATCCAGCCATGTTACAGCTGATCCTGAGTTTAAATTGGTTCTCGCTTACCTGGTCTTTAGCAGCCTCCAGCTCAACTACTCTAATCAGAAGCATAAGACAATTTGCAAGCTAGAGTATCAGCTGTGTCCATGCTACAGCTACAGCCAATGCAGTCAGTTAGCTGCAGTCAATAGCTTTGTGGACTTGAGCTGCTCCCAATGTTCAAATTTAACTTTCTGTTCTATTAGTGCTCTTGAGGGACTAATTGGACTGCTACTTATAATAATAAAAATAGCCATGTGTCACCAATTATAATGTTTACCTTGTATATGGAAATTCTAATTATTCAACAGATTCAGGCTGACACTGTTCTTATATGAAGCTCTGTTCGTTTGGCAATGCCAATTCACTTACCCGCACAGGGTTCCCAATGTTTATTTTTTAAATCAGACACCTTTGCCGTAATTAATTGATTTATTCCATTCTGTAAGAAGACCACAGTTGCACAGTCACAATTGCAGCACTTATGCATTATGGCTGTTAGCACTGACACTAAATTTCATAGTAATGCCACATTACGAACTTCACATAATCCAGGTTGATGCAGCATTGTCAGGTGCTGTCTTTCAATTGAGCTACTATACTGAGACTCCATCTGCTCAGGTGGATGTAAATTGTAAAGAACATTGAGTTCTTCTAATGTCTTGACCCACCAGTCATTCCTCAACCAACAGCATGAAAAACAGTTTCCTGGTCACTTATTCATTTGCTCTTTGTGGGATCTTACTATGCTTAAATTGGCTTCAGCATTTATCTGCACAACAACATTTTAAAAGTAAACTATTGTTTGTAAAGCACATTCATGTGCCCTGCAGAGATAATGAGGCACTATATAAATGCAAGTTGCTTTTTTCTGAAAAGACAATATCATTTTTTCCACCAATAAGGTCATATTCTGCAAAGTTGGAATTCTTGCCATTTCCATAAGACCTAGCAGTAAAGCGTAATGAGTAATTAACATAAACCACACCATGATCTGTAAAAATAAAAAGCCTATTTAGGAGCACCTTATTGAGTGAAAACCAACCTCAGGGTTCAGATAACTAGGTCGACATGATTGAATCCTTCAGCTATGTTACAGCTTTCAATGCATCCCCGCAAAATGACTTATTTGCCTAGACAAAACTTGAAAGAGCTGATGCAATGTTGAAAGGTAAGCCTCTTCATATTACACTGAGGGAGAATGATTCAAGTACAATACACTCAAGCTTTTTCATATATCCTTAATGAGAACCATGGCGCATTAAAAGTGCTTTGGCTTACTGGCACTACATTAGCAGTATGTATTCAATATTCAACTTACAATTTCTGATACTATTGTTTTTGCATTCTGTGCTTATTCAAGAATATTCTCCCGTTGAGTGGTAGGATAACGTTGACAAGCTGGGTTCATCAATCCTGAAATATCTCCCACAACAATTAGTGTTACATTGAGAGATAAGGACAGCTGTAACACCTGTATTTTATTCACATCACAGTCTCAGCACAAATATAGTTCCTGTATAGGAGAGGAGATATTAGTAGCAACCATCTTTTTTTAAGGGTTTTCCAGCAAATATCTTATGTATTAGAAACCAGAAATTGTTTTCTATTGGTTAATTTTCTCAGTCTTCTCTTCGTCCTGTAAATTATAGGCTTTTAAAACCAAAACTTTGCAAGAACCAACCACTGCCTTTGGTTTTACCACCTTCTCTTATCTCCTATTCGAGTCTACTTTGGTGATATCCTGCACTTCGGTCTTGTCCCTTCACCTAAGTTTTTCAATTTAAAAGAATAAACTTGAATTATACTTTATGGAGATGCCATTCACCAAGGATTGTAAGTGTCAGTGCAGAAATTAAGACAATGCTGTCCAAAAAGTGCTAAAGAAACAGATAAGGCTGGGAAAGAGTTACATGGAGGTTAAGATATGACAAGCAATGGTTACAGAGCAGTAGCTCAGCTGAGCAATGAAGGTATCACTTGCTCTCCTGAGCAAATTTTGAGTGTCAACAGAGCCCCACAAAACTGAATCACTGCCTTTAACAAACTGCCAGGCATTTGCTCTATATAATTGAAACTTGTATCTTTGGAAATCTCATTATTTTTTAGTAAAAGTTTTCCCTCTGTTAAGCAGTAGGAGTCTTGGGCACATAGGAAGAAACATAATAGAAATACAATGAGAACAGGTTTATAGTGTGCATCTTTAAGTTGCTCCTACAACTTTTACATCTATCTATTGGGTGTTTTTTTTTTAATGGTTTATGCTCCACGTTCACAAGTAATAGAAATCCGTATAAAAGGTGGCTCTTTCTTTATTGATTCATACAGTGCAAAGTTATCCTTTTTTACCAATATGTGACACTTCAATACAGGATCTGTATTAACTATCCGAGTTTCTTTCCCACAGTTTCTCTGCACAGTGATTGCCATCTTGCTGCACTACTTTTTCATGGCAACCTTTGCTTGGATCTTTGTGGAGGGACTTCACATCTACCGAATGCAAACTGAAGCTAGGAACATCAACTACGGTGCCATGAGATTCTACTATGCCATTGGTTGGGGAGTGCCCGCTATCATCACAGGTTTGCATTAGTAGTACAAGCAATGATAGGCTGGTCTAAATGTACACGCACATGACTGAAAATGGGCAGTCCAAACCATAATAATACTGTGCAGCACTTTTGTGTCTCCTCTTGTACATGTATAATGCACAACAGGCAAGAGGGAGAAATTCACTCACTTAACTGTGTTGTGTCACTGATTACACCACTCCAGTGTTACATGCTTTGACATGATCTACCCTCTAAAAACAGCAAATTTTCAGATACCTTTGCTTTATGCTTATAAAGCACACAGCTTTGACAGATTATTTTTGTAAAGATGCTCGAGGACCGGCTGGGAATGTTTAAATTGAGTAACCCCTCCCCGCCCTTGACTGTATGCCATCTGCCAGGGGTCAATCCAGTGAGTTTAATACAGTGGAAAGGGTAATTCATTGACATCTAAACAATGCGGCATTGTGTTAATACGGTCATACTTGGTTCATAAAGGAGTAATGGGGCTTTTTCACTAACAGATGATCAAGGGAGGTTCCAGTAACTTTTTCAAAATTCTTGTTTAAATGCTTTGTATTGGATTGTGAAATTGATCATAAGGGGCATAGATTAAGGATTATCGCCAGAAGACAGAATGGGATTTAAGAACCTTTTTCACAAAGATGGTTATTAGAACATAGAATGCTTTATTTGAGACAAATGCAATAAAGTCATTTAAAAGGGGTTGGATAAATATTTGAAAAAAAGACGATGAAAAGATGGGAGGAAAGAGGTTTAGAATATACACCTGTAGTTGAGTTAGCAGCAGCACAAACATGATGGGCTGAATGGCCCCATTCGATGCTGTAATTTCTGTGATTTTTATCCCCAATTTTGCAACTGAATTTGTATCCGTTAGGACCAAGACTTAGGCTAGTTACATTCATTTTCATTTGTATTTCGCAATGAGGAAATTAAATCTTTCATACAAGATTCAAGTAAATGTGCATTGTGTTCTCGCACTTCGATTCATTTTTTTTATTTTTGCCACCAACCTCTATATTTCTTCTTGCAACTTATGGTTCTTAACTCTGCAGTCATCATCTTTGCTCAGTGACATCCCAGTCAGTTTTACGTATGTCTGTCTTTTCCCCTGCCCCCTTCCTTGGGAGTAGAAATAGGAAGCAATGTTTCTGTGTAGCAATGCATCTAGAGGCATGGAGGAGAGCTGACAAAACTCATCAACTGGCACAAGCAAGGTTAAGTCCTTTGGGACTTACTCTGTGGCTTTGTGTTTGAGTCAAGTAGTTATGTGCTACACAGCTGCCACAATATTCTGCTTCATTGTTCTTCTTATGGAATTAAGATTGAACCAAGCACCTGAGTTCTTCCACCTCATAACTGCTTGTTTTTCCAAATCATTAATGATTCATCTCTTCAATCCTCAGAGGGCAAACTGTCAAAATATTGAACTCTTTCATTACTAAAGGTAGTTTTGCCATTCTGAGCATCATTTCCACCCTGTAATACCTTCATCACTTGCATTGCCTTTGAGCTTGCGCTCCTGTTGCATTCAGAGTTCAAGACCTTCGTATAAACCAGGTTTCCCTAAATTCGGGAATCATTGACTTATTCATTGTGAATTTTTGCACTGTCATGACAAGTTTTAGAATACCTGAATTATCTTGCTCAATTTTGTATTTGAGCACCTCTGGTTTTTGGGAATCGCAGATGTGGTTAGATTTGTATTTCTCATGTCACTTACAAAGAGGGCACATTTTTCTTCTTAATTTCTCCATTTTACAGTCATTCACCCCCCCACCACCAAACCATCCCAAATTGCTCTTAAGTATCTGCCTATAGTGGCCACCAGGAGGCACATAACAGCAACCGAGTTTGACCTGGTTTTAATTTCCCTCCTGCTACTTTTCATGAGAGGATATTATGGACTCCTGTCTGTGAAGATTTGAAGCTCAGTATATTTTCCATTTTTTAAAAATCTATCATTACTATGTTTTCCAGGTCTTGCGGTTGGTCTGGATCCAGAGGGTTATGGAAATCCTGATTTCTGCTGGATCTCTGTACACGATAAGCTGATCTGGAGCTTTGCTGGACCAATTGCTGTTGTTATTTTGGTAACTATCACTCCTTATTTTTTAAAATGAGTACTCAAGGGTTATGTACCTCCCTCAAAAGCACTTTACTCAGTGAGTTGGCCGAGTCCTAAAGGACATAACTGCTAGACTGGGTGTTCAGTAGGTGGTGAGGAAACCAACAGGAGGGAAAAATCTATTTGACTTCACTCTCACCAATCTACCTGTCATAGATTCATCTGCTAATGATAGTAGGAGTGACTACTACACTGTCCTTTTGGAGACAAAATCCCCTCTTTGTGCTGGGGATTCTGTCCATTGTATTGTGTGACACACCACCGTGCTAAATTAGATAGATTCAGACCAGATATGGTTACTCAAAACTGGTGTCCATGGGGTGCTTTGGGTCATCAGAGACAACAGAGTTGTATTCAACACCCTGTAATCTCATGGCCCAGCATATCCCTCACTCTGCCATTAACATCAAGCCAGGATATCAACCCTGGTTCAATGAGGAGTGGAGGAGAGCATGCCAGCTGCAGCAGCAGGTGTACCTAAAAATAAGATGCCAATCTTGTGAAGCTATGACACAGGATCATATGCATGCCAAATAGCAGAAGCAGCATGCAAAGACGGATCTAAGCAATCCCACAACCAATGAATCAGGTGGTGGTGGACAATTAAACAACTAATTACAGGAGGAGACTCCACAAATATCCCCATCCTCAATGATGGGGGAGCCCAACACATCAGTGCAAAAGATGAAGCTGAAGCATTTGCAGCCATCTTTAGCCAGAAATGTCAAGTGGATGATCCATCTTAGCCGCCTCCTGTGGTCCCCAACATCATAGATGCTAGTCTTCAACCAATTTAATTCACTCCACATGATACCAAGAAGTAGCTCAAGGCACTGGATACTGCAAAGTCTGCGGACCCTGACAACATCCTGGCATTAATCCTGAAGACTTGTGCTCTAGAACTAGCCACACCCCTAGCCAAGCTGTTCCAGTGCAGCTACAACAGTGGCATCTACCCAACAATGTGGAAAATTGCCCAGGTTAGTTCTAGCCACAAAAAACAGATCAGATGCTATCCAGCCAATTAACACCCCAAACCGCTACTCTCGATCATCAGCAAAGTGATGGAAAGTGCCATCAACAGTGTTATCAGGTGGCACTTGCACAGCAATAACCAGCTTACTGATGCTCAGCTTGAGTTCTGCTAGGGCCACTCAGCTCTAACTTCATTACAGCCTTGATCCAAATATGGACAAAAGAGCTGAATTCATCAGGTGCGGTGAGAGTAACTGTCCTTGACATCGAGGCAGCATTTGACCGATAATGGCATAAAGGAGCCCCAACAAAATTGAAGTTAATGGGAAACAGGGGAAAACCCTCCACAGGTTGGTGTCATACCTAGCAAAGAGGAAGTTGGTTGTAATCTCAGCCCCAGGATACCACTTCAAGAGTTCCGCAGGGCAGTGTCTTAGGTCCAACTATCTTTAGCTGCTTCATCGATGACCTTTCCTGCATTATAAGATCAGAATTCAGGATGTGCACTGATGATTGCACTGTGTTCAATAGCATTCACAGCTCCTCACACACTGAAGCAGTCCATGTCCATATACAGCAAGACCTGAGCATCATTCAGGCTTGGGCTGCTAAATGGCAAGTAATATTTATACAACACAGGTGCTAGACAATGACCGTCTCCAACAAGAGAGAATCTAACCATCTCCCCTTGACTTTCAATAGAATTACTATTGTTGAATCTCCTACCTCAACATCCTGGGGGTTACCATTGATCACAAACTTGAACAGCCACATAAATACTGCCTGAAGATCAGAGATTGGGAATTCTGGAACGAGTTATTTACCTTCTGACTCCCCAAAGTCTGTCCAACATGTGCAAGGCACAAATCAATAGTGTGTTGGAATATTCTTACTTGCCTGGGTAAGGGAAACTCCAACGACATTCAAGAAGCACAACGACATTCAAGAAGCACAACATCATCCGGGACAAAGCAGACCGCTTGGTCGGCACCCAATCCACTACCTTAACATTCGCTCACTCCATCGGCGTACAATGGCAGCAGTGTGTACCATATACAAGATGCGTGCAGCAACTTACTAAGTTTCCTTCGACAGCACCTTCCACACCCGCGACCTTGACCACCTAGAAGAACAAGAGAAGAAAGCACATGGGAACATCATCACCTGCAAGTTTCTCTTCAAGCCACACTGACTTAGAACTACAATGCTGTTCCTAACCGCAGTAGGAGGCTCCACAAATCCTCCATGATGGGGGAAGCCCTATACATTAGTGTAAAAGATGAGGCTGAAGCATTTGCAATCATTTTCAACTGGAAGTGTTGCATGTAAACTCAGCCCCAGGATAGTACTACAGGAGTTCCTTAGGGCAGTGTCCTAGGCCCGACTATCTTTAGCTGCTTCATTAATGACCTTGCCTCCATTATTACATCAGAAATGGGGATGTTCACTGATGATTGCACTGTATTCATTCACTGTTCATTCACCGTTCCTTCACTGTCATTGAGTCAAAAATCCGGAACTCCCTTCGTAACAGCACTCTAGGTGTACCTACACCAGATGGACTGCAGCGGTTCAATAAGGCGGCTCACCACCTTTTCTAAGGAAATTAGAGATGGGCAATAAATGCTGGCCTTGCCAAGGATGTTCACATTCCATGAACAAGTGAAAAAAGTCCACCCTTCCTACTGAGGGCTCCCAAATGCTATAAGATCCTGATCCAAACAATGGGAAAAAATCGCCACAACTGTTTGTTTATCGGTCATCAATGAGCTGAAAATGGCCGTCGAGATTCTCTGTGCAAAACTGAAATTTAATATTTTTTTGAAGAACCCCTGTGTTTGTGCATTATTTCAGAGTCTGAATGCAAGAAAATTCTAATTAACCCGCCCCCGCCCCTCCCTCTTTGGTTCTGGTTAATTTTTGCCCTGATTCCAACTCCTTCCCCATTGAGATCATGATTGTCATAATTTCATATAGTCCTTATGTCCTGCTGTTGCTATTTTCTACATCTCCGAATGGATGCCTCGACCCCTTTTTGAAGCTTGAGCTTTGTTTAAAGTTTCACTTAGGTATTTATTGCTTTTAGATGAACATTGTGATCTCCTTGTTGGTAGCAAGAATGTCCTGTGCCCCAACACAGAAGGAAGCCAAGAAAAGATCGATCCTGTGAGTAGTAAAAGAAACGCAGTAAAGTGAAACAGCTAACACTTGGCATTTTAATAGTGTTTTTAGATTTACTGCAGATGTTTCCACTGTTTTCTCAATTTGACTTTTATTCGTTTGCTTAGAGTTTTGTCATATGCTGAAGTAAGTGGGCTGTTCAAGCAGGCTTTCCACCCTGAGCATTTATAAAGGTGCATATCACCGGTAAATCCGAAAGAAAGGTTTAGAAATTGCAAACTTCGCCAGTGATGTACCTTGCAGCACCAGATAATGGAGTTATTGAAAATGGTGGGAATACTCAGCAGCTCTGGCAGCGTCTGTGGAGAGAGAAAAAGAGCTAACATTTCGAGTCTGTAATAGAGGAATTGAGATATATCAGACAAGTTGCTTCTGAAGAAGAGGTACACGAACTCAAAACATTAACTCTTTTTCTCTCTCCACAGATGCTGCCAGACCTGCTGAGTTTTTCCAACATTCTCTGTTTTTATTTCAGATTTCCAGCATTCGCAGTATTTTGCTTTTATCTTATTGAAAATGGTGATTTTTGCTGTCATTTAAAACGAAAACATAAGGCTTTGCAATAGTCCCACCCTGGAGTCAGTTTTAAACTCTTTGAGGAATATGTAAAGGCTCTCAATTGAGTCAAAAGGATATAACAGAGAGAGTGTGAGAGAGTAGATCAATGCTGATTAGGTAATAGCTGTTAAGAGGCATACTTCTGTTTTGCGAATCCCATCCCAAGGCTTAGGAAGTGGGTTTGAATGATGAAGCAGATTAGAACAGTGATAAATATATGATGCCTATATTTTACTACACACTCACTTGATAGGTGCACTGAGTAAAGTCTTCTTCCCTGGGAAAGATGATTTGAAATAGGATGAGACACAATTCATTCAACTTAGTGAAATATAAGGAGGACAAAAGTGCTCACTGTTAGATTTAAAGCTAAGAAGGACGATGAGAAGAAAGTTCAGGCGGACAATGACAATAATGGTGTTGATGAAATGGAAAGAAATGGGAAGTTGTAGTATGGAGAAGATTGTGAGCAAAGATGAGAGGAGATGAAATCTATCAGACAAGTTGTTTCCTTTGTGATATCACAAAGGCAACAGCGAGGTGATAATGACTGCCCTTGACATCAAGGGAGCATTTGACAGAGTGTGGCATCGAGGAGCCCTAGCAAAATTGGCGTAAATGGAATCAGGATGAAAACTCACCACTGGGTGGAGTCATACCTAGCACAAAGGAAGATGGTTGTGGTTGTTGGAGGTCAATCATCTCAATTCCAGGACATCACTGCAGGAGTTCTTCAGGGTGGTGCCCTAGGCCCAACCATCTTCAGCTGCTTCAACAACCGTCCTTCTATCATAAGGTCAAAAATAGGAATGTTCGCTGGTGATTACACAATGTTCAGCACCATTTGCGTTGACTCAGATACTGGAACAGTCCATGTCCAAATGCAGCAAGACCTGGTTAATATCCAGGTTTGGGCTGACAAGTGGCAAGTAACATTTGTGCCACACAAGTGCCAGGCAATGACCATCTCCAACAAGGGAGAATCTAGCCATCACCCCTTGATATTCAAAGGCATAACCATCACTGAATCACCCACTGTCACCATCCTGGGGTTGCCATTGACCAGAAACTGAATTGGACATACATAAGCAGGTCAGAGGCTTTTTTTAATTCATTCCTGTGGCGCGTAACTCACCTCTTGACTCCACAAACCTTGTCCACCATCTACAAGGCACAAGTCAGGAGTGTGATGGAATACTCTCCACTTGCCTGGATGAGTGGAGCTCCAACAATACTCAAGAAGCTTAACACCATCCAGGGCAAAGCATCCAGCTTGATTGGCACCCCACCCACAAACATTCACTCCCATCACTACTGATGCACAGTGGCAGCAGCGTGTCATCTACAAGATGCACTGCAGCAACTCACCACAGCTCCTTAGACAGCACCTTTCAAACCCACGACTGCTACCATCTAGAAGGACAAGGGCAACAGGCACATGGGAGCACCACCACCTGGAAGTTCCCCTCCAAGTCACTCACCATCCTGACTTGGAAATATATCGCTGTTCCTTCACTGTCTCTGGGTCAAAATCCTGAAACTCCCTCCCTAACAGCACTGTGGGTGTACCTATACCACATGGACTGTAGCAGTATAAAAGGAAGTTAATTTATATGTCCCCTCTGGGAATGTGAGAGAAATATTAAACAAACTACCCAAAATATGAGAACAGTTTTCAGTCAGAAAGATTTGAGCTCTGACTGGTTCCACTCTTGCATTTTCAATCATAGAGAGCTTCTTGCAATGGCTTCTCTTCGGGCTCCTGCTCTGTTACCTCTGAACTCCTCCAAGTTCTACCCCTGATTCCCAACTATTTCTCATCTGCATGCTGCCCATGGCAACATCATCTGAAGACATGATGTCAGGTTTCGTATGAAAGCCTCACCTCCACTTGTTTCAATCTCTGAATTTCTTTGTGTTGTCAGCTTGCTTGCCCAGTATTCATCCTGGAATATGTTGCTGTTTCCTCCAATTGACCATCAAGTGGCCAGGGATCATCGTCTTCGGCCTCCACCCCAAACTCCATTCCTTTCTTCCCCTGTCTAACCACTGTTTTGGGTTTCCTTTTCCACTTCTGTAACATCTCCCATAGCTGCCCTTGCCTCAGCTCACCTGCTGCTGAAACCATCATCCGTGCTTTTGTTAGCTCTAGACTCGCTTAGTCTAGTGCTGTTCTGGCTGACCACCTCATCTTCCACTGTTTGTAAATTTGAACTCAGCGAAAACTCTGCTGTCCAAACCCTAACTCGCACCAAGACCCGCTCATCCGTTACTCCTGCGCTTGTTAACCCACATTGGCTCCCAGTCTACCAACGTCTCAATTTTAAAGCTGAGAGACGACAGCTGTTAAGTTAGACTTGAGAGACTTCAAGAAAACTATAGGAGAAATGTTCTGCTTTTGCACTTCTGGCACAGAACTTGCCTACTGCAAATGTGCATTGGGAAAAAAGTTTATAGAGGATAGTGTGCCCACTATGCAACCCTTCGAGCTTTCCATCTGTTCATTTTAATGGACAAAAAATTGGGTGAATTATATATTGGGCGTGCTCTTCTCCATAGTATTCTGATATGCACCATGCTCCGCAATGGGATCACAAGATCAGCAAATGACCTTTTTCTTGAGAATCAAAAGAAAACAACTTTTCATCATCAGCCTCTGCTGCAAACTCTGTTCCCTGGCCCCTTTCCCAACCACTGTTGCATATTTATTTTTTGTTTAAAAATTAAATTATGTTTGACATGCTACAAATAGAATACACAGATGTCAGAAACAGCTCATCAGGGATTCCAACAAAATCATAAAATAATTATCAGGAAGGAAAATAAATTTTCAGCGATCATTTCCCAGTAGCTATAACATAAGCCTGCGAAGTTACAGCTCACTAAAGGAGTTAAAACTGACAGCATCGAGGCATCTGGGAGTGAGGCGAAGAATAATATTTCAAACCCACGAGCTGCCAGCTAACTTGATTTGAACAAAAAGTTAACTGTGTCATTTGAGCAATATAAGGGGGAAAAAAATAAAAGATTTTTCATTCACATGTTCATTCAAAGTACAAATTTTCAGCTGTCTTCCTCCATTTATGTCACATGAGCTTTGTATTGATTTTATTATTTCTTTCATTGAGTTTAGTTCATTATGAATATGTTTGCCTGTTAGTCTTCCTCTATTAATCCAAGTTTTATGCTCCCATTCTTCATTTTTATTTATATTTATTTTCTTCTTGAGTTTCTACCAATCCTTGTTCTCTTGCCCTTCTAATCTGCCAATCAATTTGTTGTGAAAGTGATGGCTTATTCGTGGAGATGATCAAACCAAGGACTGTGAAAATCTCAGTAACGCACCAAAAAGATTTGTTAATTTTTTGTATAATTTATACTGGACAATATCTTCCGCTGGACTCACTGCAGTTGGGAGGGCTTGAGGATGTTGGCTTCAGATCTTTATTCCAGAAGTGCCTTGTCTGTGATCTTTCTCCTTGGCCACACCTAACTATCACATGCTGCATCTACAGGTGCACTGATAAAATTCACCCAACTTGAGCCCATGAGAGACTGATAATTACCTGGACCTTGAATGGGTGCTGCAGCTTCACACTCTGAGCTTTCTAGCTGCCATCTTAGAATCTGCATGTTTTCCTTGCTGCCCTTGACTGAGATATACCTGTTGACCATCCAGAATTTTATGACAATAGATTTCTGATCTTTTTTTTCACCTGTTCAATGCAAAAACGGCATCTGGGTTCATTGTCCTCTGTATTGGGGATGTCCAAACTATTGCTCCTTGACATTTTAAACCTCAAAGCCTACACAACTCAATCTCATCTACTCTTATATTTCTTATGTTTTGATTCGTTCTGTTTTAATTATGTGGGTCTATAAGGTTGTTTTTAACACTTAGCTCAATAGTGGGAAAATGAAGATCTGTTCGTATCAGCAATTGTAAGAGATATAAATTAATGGTAATTAGATTTAAACTTCCATCTGGCCCATGAAACCAAAAGACCTGCTCTCAAAGACATCAACCAGTTGTCTGAGATACTGTTGTCACAGACTTGTTGTTTTAAGGAGCAGAGAGAGAGAGAAATGGGGATAAAATATGAGGAATAAACAGTTCAGAAATGTGTTCTGCAGTGCCATTTTCATGACATAAGATCACCAATGCTATTACTTGGATTTATACAGTATAATAGCACCACCTGGTACAAAGAAACAGCACTACATGAACAGAAAATACTCTGTTTTGCAGTTCGCCATTACCACCTTGTCCAAACTAGAGATTCGTTAAATCTTTTATTTTGTTCCCAGAGCACATCAACACAGACTGATTTCAGGAATTTGTGGGCTTGAGGCTAACATTTCTGCTAGAATAGTAGACAAAGGAATTTCAGGTGAACACAAAGATATTTGTAAGCTATTATGGAACAGCATAATTACATTGTCTATTAGTATTAATTATCCAGTTGCTGTTAAGGTTACGGACTGATTTTTCACAGGGTCTATGAGGCCTTCTGTTGATATCCCATTTTCCAAAAGGGGCTACTTTGATCAGTGAGGGTTTACTATTTGTTTGATTTTGTTTATGTTAATCATAGGAGGAGGTTATTGCTCATTCCTAATTTTCCATTTTTAAAGTTGTTGCAGTATTAAGTGTCATTTATATTATGTGGGCCTTTCAGTTTTTTCCTATCTCTCAAGATACCTGAAGTCATATAGTTACTACGGCACAGGAGGCCATTCAGCCCATCGTGTCCATGCTGGCTTTCTGTAGAGCAACCCAGTCAGTCCCATTCCCCTGCTATGTCCCTGTAACCCTGCAAGTTTATTTCTCTTAAGTGCCCATCCAATTTCCTTTTGAAATCATTCAATATCTCTCTTCCACCCCACCTCCTAGGCAGCAAGTTCAAGATCATTACCATTTGTTGCATAGAAATGTTCCTCCTCGCATCCCCCATGCAACCCTTGTGTAAAACCTTCATTCTGTCTCCCCTAGCCCTTGTACTATCAGCTAATGGGAACAGCTTTTCTTTGTTTACCTTAGCTAAACCTGTCATAATTTTGTACACCTGTACCAAACTTCTCCTCATCCTCCTTTGCTCCAATAAGCCATATCTGCAGGAAAACATTCAGCAAATGAACCTGTTTCTTTTTTTTTAGAAATGCACCCAAAATCAGTTTTGTGCAGCCTGTTGCTGAGATGTTACGCACCAGTTTTTATGCCTGAATATCATTCTTAGCAATTTAACATGTTCAAACCTCTTAACCACCAACATCAGAAGTAAGCAGTTATGATGAAGTCACTATTCCCAGCTGGTTTTTGAAACCTAGGCCCATAACTTCTGCTCTTTGAATCGTCCCTGACCTACATGGAAATTGCCTGGAAAGTTTCAGCTTCCGATGGGCAATTCTCCCACTGCCCGGAATCCTCCATGAATGCCTCCAATTCTTGAGTTAGAGTCAGAAACTTCAGACATGTACTTACCTGGATAGTTACTTAGGAAATGCAAGACAGATGAAAACCTAACTTCTGTGTAACTACAGTACCCACCCGACCCAACTACCCCCACCCACCCCCCACTGGCCCAACCCACCAACCACCCGACTATCTCGCAACCTGACTGCTACCCAGGGACAGGTCCTGTCTTCCACCCAACTCCACGGGCAGAATTTTGCTCTTGATAGGCAGGCGGGCCCCACCGGCTCAGCGGCGGGCAGGCAGCCGATCGCCGCCACCGAAACGGACCCCGCCGCCATTTTAAGTGGGCGGGCCAATTAAGGCCCTCCCAGCGGGCCGCCCAACAGGAAGTGCTATGCGCTTCCTGTGCGGGCAGAGGGGGTATTCCCCAACTGTCAGAATGCGCCCTTTCATGCATGTAAAAGTGCGCACTGCTCCCTGAGACTAAGTGCTGTCTCAGGGAGATCGGTGAAAGGTTTGTAAACTTCAAAAATAGAAAAATTAAATAATTATCAACATGTTCCCCTCATGTGACAATGTCACATGAGATGGAACATGTTAATAAAAAGCGCAGAAACTTTATTAAACTTTTTATAAACAGACATGAAACCTCATTCCACCGGTGGATGAGGTTTCATGTTTTTTCAGAAGCCCGCTGGGGCTCCTGGCCTGCCCGCTAGCCTTAAGGTTGGACAGGCAGGGCCTTTAATTGTTTTAACTACCCTGTCAATGGCCTCAATTGGCCATTGACAGGTCGGCAGGTGGACAGCTGATTTCGCAGTCTGCCTACCTTCCTGAATATTTAAATAGGGCAGGATGAGGTCGGGGGTTCCTCCTGACATCATCCCGCATCATTTTTCCGTCGGCAAACGGGCTCCAGCTCGCCAACGGAAAAATTCTGCCCCACTCCTCTGCAACAGAGCTTTCCGAGGGATGCTGTTCTCCCTATTTCTGGAAAAGCTGAGCTCAGAAGGTCCAGAAGAAATGTAGAGCACCATTGAGTTGGGGGGAATGTTCGAACAGAGTGGCAATCTGACAATGATTGCCACTTATCGGAAGATCTGGACCATAGTAACCATCCGTAGGATGACTTTACCTTCTCAATGTTCAAGCCTTTTTAATCTTGATTATTTTTACTGGATCTCCACTCTAGTTTGACTGAATTGTTGACTGACCATGCCATGACTGACTCTCTGCCATGCCCTTCATCTTGTCCTGAGCAACATTCAATAGAACAAATTGGGTGAAAAGAGAGATGCAGTATAATCTACAGTAAAATACCTGGGATATAATCAAAACCTGGAACAATTGTGTTGTGGGTTTTGATAAGAGGCTTGTTGGGCAAAGTGAACAATTGACATGCATTTTAGGAATAAGTACTTCTTTACTATGTCTTATTTGTTTGTTTACCTTAAGTCATATTTCATAAACCACTCCACTGCAAGCAGCCTTCCTTTGATTCTATTTGTTCTGAGGTCTGTCCTTGTAGGCCGGAGGGCAACATTGAGTGTATTTAAGACCGAGATAGATAGGTTCTTGATTGGTAAGGGGATCAAAGGTTACGGGGAGAAGGCGGGGGAATGGGGTTGAAAAACTTATCAGCCATGATTGAATGGCAGAGCAGACTCGATGGGCCGAATGGCCTAATTTCTGCTCCTATGTCTTATGGTCTTATTATGGTCTTAAAAGTTAGAAGAAATGCAAGCCAGCAAAATCAGTACTAATTTCTTATGGTAAATTGTTTTTGCCATGTTGGAGACTTAAGTAATTAAGTAATTACTGGGAGAAGAAGGAATTAGGAATACAATAAAGGAAACAAATAGTAGTTTGAAGAGTAACTGAATATTAAGACTGAATTTTGCATCTAGAATTTCCAAGTTGAAAGTAATGTTTTAAAACATCTTTTTCTTTAACCACAATTTTTAGTATGCTGCAGCTGAACAAATTGAAGTTTCAATTCTATGACTGTTCACCTCTTTCCAGCCACAATGTGCAATTTATCTTGTGTCTACTTGAGCAGTGATCCCCCCTGCAAAATCTTCTGGAAAGCTGGGTGTTCTCTGATATCTGTCCAGGCCTTAATTTTGTTTACATGCTTAGGGCTGCCAAGCGACGTGTGAGGAACTGGGACACCGGGATTAAACCTGGGCCCTACACAAACTACGATCTTATCAGTTCTCTGTGAGTAGATGCCATTTCCCCTGGGGTCCTGCCCCCCGCACCACCCACCTTCTCTCCCCCCCCCCCCCCCCCCCCACTTCATGACCCTTTTTCTCCCCCAAAAATAACCTGTCTCTGTATCTTCTTCCTGTTTGTCTCCCTGTGTTGTCTTCTCACCAGCAGACAACGTCTTCCAGCCAGAAGGATGGGTCAAATTGCCCTACATCATTTTTCGCATCTATGGTCAGCACCATCCCTATCAGGAAGCACAATTCAGATGATGTAACTTCATTCCCATACATGCAAGGTAGAATGTACCAATACCTTGTGGCATTCCATCCAATGATACCGTGCAAGAACTGAAGTAGCCAAGCTGACTGAGCTGAGAAGCATCGTTGAGTGTCAGGCAGGCTCAGAACTTGAACATGTGAATCCCTGGTCAGGAGACGTATAGCTTAGAGCTGCCTTTTCCGAACTGCACCATTCTTTTTAATTATAACGTATGTTTTTCTGTAACAACTGCTTAAATTCCCATATGTGCTCCTGAAATGTATCTTACCGACGGGCCTATATTTGTCCAGTTCCCTTGCCCCTGATTAAAAACAATTGGTACCTTTTCTCCTGTACTGAGCCTTTCCCGTTCACCCCTCACCAGCACATTTTTGTTTTAAACTCTGGCAGGTATGCTGTTTCTGCCAACATGCTATGTTGCTCCCCTGCTCTGTCTCATATGTAGGTTATTCTCTGGTTCTCTCTGTCTCTCTAGTACCACAATTCGAAGCGCCTTCATTCTGCTACTAATCGTTAGTGCCACCTGGCTTTTTGGGCTGATGGCCGTCAACAACAGCATCCTTGCTTTTCACTACCTCTACACTGTTCTCTGCTGTTTTCAGGTAAACGCTTACTCTCACTAACAGTCTGCATGTACTAAGATGTCCTGCCTGAATGGTGGAATTCAACCCATTGTTTCTCATTGTTGAAAATTGTTTTTAAAATTTGCGGCTAGTGCGCAGCTTTAGCTTGTCTCAAATTTCACGACTTCTTTGAAACTCTCATATAGATTTGAAACTGATATTTGGATGCATGTCTGTGTCACAGTGTCTTCTGTTACAGAATCAGCATTATTAACACAGGTTCCCATACTAAGCAAAAGTTGAGAAATCACTTGTGTGGTGCTAATGTGTAAAGTATAAATTGTGTAACATTACATTTACTTCCAGTCCTGAATGTTTTGTGTCTCTGCGCCACATAGGTGCCAAATGTGGTAAATCTTATGTCACCTGGGGTAGAAAGGAGTTGACATCCAAAAGCTGTGTTGGTGTCTGGTGTTATTTGTCTTGCATCAGATGAATACAACTATATAAATGCATATCTTTTTTACAAATCATGTACCATTCTAATATGATATACATACAATGCACATGGGAGCGCTGCTTTACACACAATGCGCTGTACCTGCGTCATCTGAGGCAACTGGGGTAGGATATCTATCTAGATAAATAGCATTTGTCTGACATCTATCAATATCGATGCTGCACTGATTTATTGTGAGTATTCCCTATCAATGTTATAGATATCGATGCAATAGAAGATAATGGAACTTAAATGAAAGTGATTGCCTTTAAGACTGAAGCTAGAGCTCGTTGCTCCATGGAAGTGAGAGTTGAAACCACAGTGCAGTTCGGCTTGAGATTAAAATTAGCAGTGCAGCGGCAATTTCAAAGTTAATTTCTCCAACAAATTCATATTTGCTTGTGTGTTCAAATTACTCTTCTTAATATGTTCATCCTTGGGGATAGTTAAATCAGTATCAGAGTGAAATCAATTTGTAAGGTACTCAAAGGGAGGAAATCTCATTGTGTACTTCACCTTTTTGCCAGAATTATCAATCAAAGGAATTTCAGCCCTATGTCTATTTTGCAGGATTTAAAAAGAAAAACAGCAAGGCAACTGTTTACATTTATAAAGGTCCTATTTGGCTGCTTTGTTACAAAATCACCACTCAGGAAGTTACTTAATTGTTCATCTGGACTACCACCACAGGGTTTTAACTAACTGCTTCAGTATGCAAATGAAGTAGTTAAGTAACTAGCTTTAAAGCATCCTCCACACCCCCCCCCCCCACCTGAAACTAGCTTCTGAATATGTATGCCTCCCAATATGAGGATATATGTATAAACCATAGAATCATAGAACATTTACGGCACAGAAAGAGGCCACTTGGCCCATCGTGTCTGCACCGGTCAAGAAACAAGCCACCCAACCAAATCCCACTTTCCAGCATTTGGTCCATAGTCCTGCAGGTTACAGCACTTGAGGTGCATATCCAGACACCTTTTAAATAAGTTGAGGGTTTCTGCCTCTACCACCCTTTCAGGCAGTGAGTTCCAGACCCCTACCACCCTCTGGGTGAAAAAGTTTTCCTCACCGCCCCTCTAATCTTTCTACCAATCACTTTAAATCTATGCCCCCCTAGTCACTGACCTCTCGCTAAAATAAATAGGCCCTTCCCATCCACACTATCCTTGCCCGCTATAATTTTGTACATCTCAATCAAATCTCCCCTCAGCCTCCTCTGTTCCAAGGAGAACAACCCCAGCCTATCCCATCTTTCCTCATAGCTGCAATTTTCCAGTCCTGGCACCATCCTCGTAAATCTCCTCTGTACCCTCTCTAGTACAATTACATCCTTTCTGTAATGAGGTGACCAGAACTGCACACAGTACTCAAGTTGTGGTCTAACTAATGATTTATACAGTTCCAGCATAACCTCCCTGCTCTTATATTCTGTACCTTGGCTAATAAAGGAAAGGATTTCACGTGCCTTCTTACCCACCTTATCGACCTGTCCTGCTACCTTCAGGGATCTGTGCACATTCACTCCAAAGTCCCCCACTTCCTCTACACCTCTCGGTATTTTCCCATTAATTGTGAATTCCTTAGCCTTGTTTGACATCCCCAGACACACCTCATTAAATAGCAAAAGTGACTACACTTCAAAACTACTTAATTGATTCTAAAGGGCTTTGGTGAGGCCATGACAGGCACTATACAAATACAAGTACTTCATTTTCTTTATCTAGCAAGATAGTCATTGATGAAGTAAAAATAAGGTCTGCAGTCCCACTCCTGGCACATGCTGGGAACACGCGCTGGGAAGAGTTCAATTCCTAGATATGATTTTTTTTCTCTCCATTAACTTTAATCAATAGAAGATTGCAGGCTTGGGAGATGTCCCAATATTCCAGTCTAGCATGCATCAGGTACAGAGTAGTGGAATCTTTATTTCCTACCTGGCTCCTATGTCTTTAAAGAACTGATGATGCGATTATAAGAAATAGGAGCAAGAGTAGGCCATACAGCCCCTCAAGTATGCTCCATCATTTAATATGATCATGGTTGATTTTCTACATCAACTCCAGTTTCCTGACCTATCCCCATATCCCTCAATTCCCTTAGTATCCTAAAATCTATTGATCTCGGTTTTGAATATACACACTGACTGAGTATCCACAGTCCTGTGGGTTAGAGAATTCCAAATATTCAAAACCACCTGAGTAGCGAAATGTCTTCTCATCTCAGTCCTAAATGGCCAACCCCTTATCCTGAGATTATGATCTCTAGTTCTAGATTCTCCAGCTAAGGCAAATGGCTGTTAGCATCTACCCTGTCAAGCCCTCTAAGAATTTTATGGGCAGAATACCCTTGACACGCCCGAGCGTAAAATGACGGACGATGACGGGCATGCGTCCTGAAGTCATCGCGCAGTCTTGCGATATTTCGTTCGTGGGCATGCGCCAGAGTCAGCTGCACACCCGCCGATAAGACAGGGGAAGAGGTGTGGGGAGAGGGGTGGACGGAGGGGAGGACAGGGGGTTGGGGAAGGGCAGTGAGCGGAGGGGGGGAACAGGAGGGGGGGGTCAAGGGGTGGTCAGGAGAGGAGGGGTCAAGGGGAGACGGAGGGGTGGGAGGGGGAGGAGTAGATGGGGAGGGAGAGGAGGGGAGCGGGGAGGGCCAAGGGGGGGATGGGGAGTGCAATGGGGGTGCGGGAGGGCGATGGAGGAGATGGGAATGAGAGAGTCCAAGGTCTGTGCCTCAGGGAGATTGAAGCAGTCTTTCATGCACGAAGATTGCGCTAGGCCCGCTCTCCCTCCTGCCCCCACCTGCACAGGCAGTGCTCAGCGCTGCCATTCGTGATCCACGCAGGGAAGGCCTTAATTGGCCCACCCGCATGAAATCGCGGTGCAGAGCCAATCGCAGGCGGCGGTCAGTTTCCCGACTGCCTCTGCCCGCCCCCGCTGAGCACCCCCGCCAAGGGCAAAATCCTGCTCTATATATTTCAGTGAGACCATCTCTCATTCCTCTAAGCAACAGAGCATGCAGGCCCATTCTACTCAACGGTAATGTCACGTGCAAATTTTCGGGCATGATGCTAAGTCCTTTACAGTACATGACATTACCAATAGGGAGCAGGTGATAGCTATTTAACACTAGACTTTAATAAACAATCATTCCTATAAAAAGTTCAGTTAGCTTCAATTCCAAGGTTTATTTCATTTATCTATCAGTCAGCTCAGATTTGTTGTTAGTTGAGTGGGGCTGTACTCCATCAAGTTTCTCAACTCTTCTTTCAAACCTGTTCTCTCTCTCTAAAAATGTGCCTGATCACTCCGATTTGCTCTTCCCTTAATAGCGAGTTTGACTGTTATACTCTCTCCCTCCATCTTCCCAAGATGTGCTTATTTGTGACAGAAACATGTACTGAATTTGAAGTGAATCTGAAACTCGAATACCAGATTTATTCTGAGCTGCTTCTAGAATAAACCTGAATAGAAATGGAAGCGTGATTGAAAATGCTGTTGACCTTATAATTCCATAGTGCGTCACAATCATTACCAAGGCCCTCTTGCACATACTCAATGCGTTTAGGATTTCAGTTTAAGGTGTAAAGGTGGTCCTGATATCAGACCTGCTGCAGAATAAATGGAATTTTGTGCTTACATTTCTCATGTACATGTTGCTTTCTAATCTTCTGCAGGGATTGGCTGTCCTGGTATTGTTCTGTATCCTTAGTGAAGAAGTTCAGGAAGCCTGGAAGTTGGCTTGCCTTGGGAAAAGAAACCAGGGTGATGATACAACACGAGCACCTCAGCTCTCGGTAAATATAACTTAACTGTTAAATAGTGGGCCTATTCCAGTAACTGGAAATTGTGTTAAAATTCTAAAGTATTTTTCATTTTCTGCTGGTGCACCTCTGATGTGTAGCATTTATTTTCTGTTTGACCAATCATTCCTGAGGGCAGATACCCCTTCCCCTATTTTCTCCTTCCACATGTATCAATGGACCACCTGGCCAATAAGGTGAGTATGATAAGCTACGACAAAACCATTATCAAAATCACTGTTAACCCACATCCAGAAGACACATGGCAGTGGTCCAGATTTTCTCTCTCCTCCACTTGCTGTCTCTATTTACAATATGGCTGGGTCAAGGAATACCAAGTGAATGAGGCTTTGAACCTGCATAACATTAGTTTTTATTACTTTCTCAAATGTAACGTTTGTATTTGTTATTTCCTTATACTGAAACAAAACATGTGATTAGCCAGACTGATTGCATATGTGAATAAGCTAGTTTCTCTTGGAAACGAGTTGTTGTCAGTGAGTAAATAACACTCAGTTAAGATGTTACAAAGCCCGCACAAAAAGGACATATGCTGTCATTCTTTCATCATTATATTCCACATCTCCAATTTTGCTGCTTCAATTAGTCAATTGGGAAATATAAGTACAGCATATTGAACTGACATGTTATTTCTGGGGAAACAACTCGCCTGAGACTGGGAACTAACTGCAACAATAATAAAAGGCATATTCTGTTGTTCCATTGTCTCGTATATAAGGGTACTAATATACCAGGGTTATTGGTAAAGTAACCCTAACATTGTTGTCAAATTGCTGGACCAGCATCCAGTCCTGGATCAGTCATAATTGCTTCAAGCTCAACTTTGGAAAGATCAAAGCTATTATCTTCAGCCATTACCACAAGCTCCAATCTCTTGCCACGGACTCCATTCCTCCTCTCTCGCCACAGGTCCTGGCTGAACCAGATTGTCACTGGTAATGGCATTCTGTTACACCCTGAGTTGAAAATCCAATTCTTTATTCTCTCCCTCACAAGGGCTGCCTACTTCCAGCTCCGTAGCATCATCTGCCTCCAACTGTACTTTAATCCATCCACTATCAAAACCGTCATACACACCTCAGTCACCTCTGGATTCAGTTACTCAAATGCCTAGCCTCCTTCCATCCACTGACTGATATTGATTCCCAATCTCTCGGGTTCAGAGTTCTTATCCTTGTTGTTAATTCCCTCTATGTCCTCATCCCTCCCTACTTCCGTAACCTTCTTCCCTTCGGCCTCCCCAAACCCAGCCCAAAACCCTGACCTCTGAGTTTACCTGTTGTACAGCACCTCTCCCTTCAGCCCACCATAACCTTCAGCTGACTGGGTCTAGCTTTCTGGATTTCCCCTCCACCACTTTCAGGTCGCGCCCTGCCTCCCCCACCCCACTTTAGAACCTGTTTAAAACCTGAGTTTTCAACCTAGCCTTCAATCACCCTTCTCAACCTTTCATGGCGTGGCTTCCATTTTCCAAAAACCTATCCGTGAAGTATCTTGAGATGCTTTCTATGTCAAAGGTGCAAAGTCCTTATTGTATTAAGAGGTGAGTAATGAATGTGATTGAATATCATTTGAACTATAGCACTAGTGTGTATAACCTGAATATGTTACATATGTGCAGGGTGTATTTTCTCTCCTTGGTAATACCTGCAAGTATCTTTTTGATTGAACAATATAAATGACTTTATAAGTTTGTATCACCCTCTTCCCCAGTAACCGGTTTCAATTCAACTGCAGGTTGTTTGCAACATTGATATGGCTGGAATGTACAGCCAATGGTTACAAATGATAGAGTTGTCCTGAATTCTTTCGGAAAGCACCAAGGCACAAGACAAACATTATAAATGGCGACAACGCATCAGGAATTTTTTTTGTCTCAAATATAAACCTGGAAGTCATGAAGTAAGGAAGATAAATATACTAAAAAGAAGCAGGTTACATTATTTCTGTTCTATGGATGTAGTGGGTTGCATTTGCGTTGACAAATAATGCAAGGGCCATAATGGGAATCACCTTCCACTGAAAAGTTCAATTTCAAAACTTCAAAATTGATCTTTGTGTTTGTGTTACACCATCTTCCTTGGGTGCCAAGCATTTTGTTCATAAAAATTAAGTATGTACCAACATGACTGTCCCATAACAGAGTACGTATAGTGTATAAAAGAGAGCAGGATTGTTGAACTGAAATTTTATAATGAGAGTGGATTGTATAACAGACTTAAATTGGCATTTTACCTGAGTTTGCCACAATGTTCAAAGGATTCTGGGTGTTTCATTTGAATTCCCCTATTTACCTGTGAATTCCATTCATTTGCAGGGACACTAAGTTCCTACCTATGAGGCACTAATGTGTAGACAATATTTCTTCATATGATCCTAGGGCTCCCACCCATACAATAACACATCACTGTTTGAGGAGAGCGGACTGCATCGGATAACACTTGGAACATCAACAATATCATCAGTAAGCACTGCCCGATCTGCACGGACTCACTCCAGCCAGCCTGGGTATCTCAGGTATGCCACCAGGAAATAGCCATTAGAAAAAGCTACATCATGCTTTTACACTGGAGAATACAGAAGCCTTTAAGTAGAGTTCTATCATGGAAAGAATTAAGTCAGCAGAAATGTAAATTGCACTTGTCTGACAATTTCGAAACAAAAAGAATGGACCCCATATTCAGACTGGCGATACTGTGACCCAGTTACCATCAAGTGGAAATTGCAATTTGGGCAGTAAGGGTACTTTTAGCTGCTGCTCCTTATATTTTAATAACGCACCAGCACAAGGGTGCTAATGCCTGTAAGAGACACAAGCAAAGACAGCCATGTGATTGAGATATCAGAGACGCAACTTGCTCACTTTCTCTATCCAATGCAAGAAGGGAGCCCAGAAGAAACAACTTTAGATCCTGGAGTCAGTCCCTCTCCAATCCTCTGTAGCGAGAAGCAGGCAGTAGAGTTTTAGAGGCATGGCAGGTTAGAGATGGAGGCATCTGGCCACTGTTTTTGGACTACAGTAAGAAGCTCTGAGTTTGGGGGCTATTAGCACTGAAGTAGTTATAATTCCACATTCATTTTCAGGAATGAGGTCAAGTTGGGGAGTGCCATCTAAATCCTTCTGTGTTATCTTGCAATGCATTCCACCTGGTTTGTTATCATAAGTGTGTTTTTTTTCTCCATTACACTTTCCTCCTCAAGGTGTTGACATCTTCTTGCTAGAGTACAATTTTACAGGTGTTGCAGTACTCGCCATGCAGTCATTTTTTGACAAGAAGTTGCATCACAACTGTGTCCAAATCTGTTCTCACCCAGTGGGCACGCATTCACTTCTAGCACAAGGAAATGAATTACTTTCCCTTTTTGAACCAGTGACCAAATTGTGCACTCCCGGCTCAGGTTTGGCGGAGGCTCAACGTAATTCAGAGCTTCCAAAAAATGTACAAATGCTAAGCTTATGGTAAATTGTCTTTCACTGTGTCTTTTTCGATCCGAATTTCAATTTAGATTCCAAATGTGAAAGTTCGGTTTTGAAAAGACACACTAAAACTTATTTTCATTGCGCATTCTTCTCAATAATCCTTTTCCTTTTTGCTTTCCTCAGAGAAAATTTGCTGGCACGACAGGGCTCAGCCCTGGATCAAACCTTATTGGGTCACACTGGGCCCACTGACATAGACGTTGCGATGTTTCATCGACCACAAGATGCAGGTGGAGGAGGAGGTGAGATTATTACAAAATGTCGCTGTGTGTCAATGGAAACATTTAATTTAATCTCCCTTTGTTACGTTAGTTTATTTTCAAATACATTTTTTTCAACAGGTTTCATATTTGCGCCACATAGATTACTGCTGATCTGTGAAGGTTTCTATGATTTACTTAATTGCTCACTTTGGCAGATAGCAGTGTCAGCTTTTCCTCATTATAGTCATCAGCAGGGCACCAGGCCATGTTTAACAAAATAAAAACCTTAAAATAAAGAAAACTCATTCAGTCCATCAAACCGCTCCTTTCATGTGCCCCACACAGTCTATCTCACCATTGACTCTACCCAACTGTTTCTTTTATTCTTTTATGCGATGCGAGTGTCGCTGGCTAGGCCAACATTTGTTGCCCATCCTGAATTGCCCTTGACAAGATGGTGGTGAGCCACTTTCATGAACCGCTGCAGTCCATGTGGTGCAGGTACACCCACAGTGCCGCTGGAAAGGGAGTTCCAGGATTTTGACCCAGCGACAGTGAAGGAACGCCAATATATTTCCAAGTCAGGATGGTGTGTGGCTTGGAGGGGAACTTGCAGGTGGTAGTGCTCCCATGCATCTGTTGTCCTTCTGCCCCACTCGTCAATGGTACACAGGTTTATTGACTGTTTGGCCAACCACAGTAGGCAGGTAGGGGAGCAGCTGAGTTTTTTGGAAAAAGGATAACAGGAGAGGAAATTCAGCCCCTTCATTTCATGGCATTTGAAACTGCACATTATCATTGATATCTATGCAGACAATATCTGGAACAAGTACCTTATTTAGTCCAGAGTATTTTCTCTGATGTTATTACATGCAGTTGGAAACAAACATGTAAACAAAGCAATACTAGTGTTGACTTTAAGAGGCACTAAGAATCCTCTTGAGAGGGGATTTCTCATAGAACCTTCAATGATTTGGGTGCTGATGGAAATGAGTTAAAACGATGGCCACTGGCATGGCTTCTTGGGTTTGGTTTGCTATTTTGTGTCTGACTGAAGGAAGGCTGACCTGTCAATCCAAACATATGGATCAAAAGCACTTCCCCAGGGAAGGTAGCAGTTAGAGCGGCAAAGTGCTTTGCTCCAGCTGATCATTCTCGACTTTTGAGCAGTTGAGTAACCATAAAGCTGTCTTTGCTGAATTCACCCAGGCCATAAAAGGGGCAGGTTCAGCATCAAGGGCAGAGGTCTCCGTGCCTACGGCTGCATCTTTAATTAAAGTATATATACAGTATATACTTGAAAATTGCATAACAGTGGACATCTGTTGCAGGACAAATGTATACCTGGCTCCAACATGGCAGCTTTGAAGTATAGTTTTCAGTGCAGGTATATTCCTGTCTGTTGTAGAAATTGAGCCATATCCAATGGTATATACAAACATACAGATTAGGAGCAGGAATAGGCCATTTGGCCCCTCAAGCCTGCTCCGCTATTGGATAAGATCATGGCTGATCTGATTGTGGCCTCAGCACCACTTTCCTGTCTACCTCCTATAACCTTTGACTCCCTTGTTAATCAAGAATCTATCTAACTCAACCTTAAAAATATTCAATGACCCTGCTTCCACTGCTCTCTGGGAAAGAGACCCTCTGAGAGAAAAAAATTCTCATCATCTTTAAACATGAGCAAAAGAGCTGAACTCCACTGGTGAGGTGAGAGCAACTGTCCTTGGCATCAAGGAGCCCTAACAAAATTGGAGTCAATGGGAATCAGGGGGAAAACACTCCACTGGCTTGAGGCATACCTAGCACAAAGGCAGATGGTTGTGGTTGTTGGAGGTCAATCATCTCTGTCCCAGGACATCACTGCAGAAGTTCCTAAGGATAGTGTCCTAGGCCTAACCATCTTCAGCTGCTTCATCGTTGACCTTCCATCATAAGGTCAGAAGTGGGGATGTTCGCTGATGATTGCACAATGTTCAGCAGCATTCGTGACTCCTCAGATACTGAAGCTGTCCATGTCCAAATCCAGCAAGACCTGGGCAACATTCAGGCTTGGGCTGACAAGTAACAAGTAACATTTGCTCTACACAAGTGCTAGGCAATGACCACCTCCAACAAGAGAGAATTTAGCCATCGCCTCTTGACATTTAATGGCATTACAATTGCTGAATCCCCCACTGTCAACATCCTGGGGGTTACCATTGACCAGAAACTGAACTGGACTAGCCATATAAATACTGTGGCTACAAGAGCAGGTCAGAGGCTAGAAATCCTGCGATGAGTAAATCACTTCCTGACTCCCCAAAGCCTGTCCACCATTTACAAGGCCCAAGTCAGGAGTGTGATGGAATACTCTTCACTTGCCTGGATGAGTGCAGCTCCAACAACACTCAAGAAGCTTGACACCATCCAGGACAAAGCAACCGTAAACATGCACTCCCCCTACCACCGACGCACAGTGGCAGCCGTGTGTACCATCTGCACTGCAGGAACTCACCAAGACTCTTTAGTTAGCATCTTCTAAACCCACGACCACAATCATCTAGTAGGACAAGCAGACAGATGGGAACACCACCACCTGGAAGTTCCCCTCCAAGCCACTCACCATCCTGACTAGGAAATATATCACCGTTCCTTCACTGTCACTGGGTCAAAATCCTATAACCCTCACTAACAGCACTGTGGGTGTACCTACACCACATGGATTGCAGCGGTTCAAGAAGGCAGCTCACCACCTCCTTCTCAAGGGCAGCTAGGGATGGCAGCAACCCCCACATCCAATGAATGAATGAAAAAAACCCTCTCAACATCCATCCTGTTAAGTCCCCTCAGGATCTTACATGTTTCAATAAGATCACCTCTCATTCTTCTAAACTCCAACAGATACCCTCTCCTCATAAGATAACACCTTCATCCCAGCAATTAATCAAGTGAACTTTCTTGGATCTGCTTCTAATACAGTTATATACTTTTTCAAATAAGGAGACCAATACTTTAAGCAGTACTCCAGATGTAGTGTCACCCACGCCCTGTGCAACTGTAGCAAAACTTCCCTATTTTATACATTTTCCCACATTATACTCCATCTGCCAATTTTTAAAAAAATCTTTATATTCAGCTGAGTATCAGTTGAGCAAGGGCAGTGGCCTGGCAGGCTAAGCGCCGTACAGATTCAAGTTAAATGAGATGCTCATAAGTGAACCTACATAGCGGTAGTTTCAGCTGTGGCTTAGTTACTGATGCTTTTGCTTATGAGTCAGAAGGTTCCATGACTAAAGTCCACACCAGCATTTAAGCACAAAAATCAAGGCTGACACTCCGATGAAGTACTGAGAGAGAAACAAAAACAGAAAATGCTGGAAAAACTCAGCAGGTCTAACAGAATCTGTGGAGAGAAAAACAAAGTTAACGTTTCAAGTCCGTATGACTCTTCTTCAGAGCGAAAGAGAAGTAAAAATGTGTGAAATTTATGCTGTTTAAGGGGAGTGGAGCAGGTGAAGTTGGATAGAAGGCCAGCGATAGGTGGGGGCAAAGGAAAGATTGACAAAGATGTCATGAACAAAAGGACAAAGAGGGTGTTAATGGTAGTGGTAAGGGCTAAAGGAGGTGCTGATAGTGGCATTAAGGTAAGAAAGCAGAATGTGATAATAGCAGGACAAGGGTAGGCACTCTGAAAAGAACAACATGAACAAGTAACAGATGGCCCTTGGGGGCAGGGTGAGGGGAGGGGATGGTGGCGGGGAGAGAGGAACAGAGTTGTTTCAGGTCGATGACTTTTCATCAGATTTATAATGTTGGCCAAAAACAAGCTGTAAATCTATGACCAGAAAGTATGAAACTGTTCATTTACTCACAGTAAAAACAGGAACAACCATTCAGGTTGATCAATATTAAACAGGTTGAGGAATTAACATTAACAGCATTGCATGTTGAATTTTTAAACAAGTTTTATTGACTCCACCTACACACCTGCTATCAACTGCATGCAGCATTCTCTTGCTAAGACCAGTTAGCAACCCTCTGTGAAGATTGTTCTCGAATTGTCACAGGAAAAGTATGCAACTAGAATGAAAGCGCCATGTGTACCACCTACTATAGCTTTTTCAGTCTTGCCCTATAGAGAACAAGTATTAAAGAAGCCTGATACAAAAGCAAAATGCTGCACATGCTGGAATCCTGAAATAAAAACAGAAAATGCTGGAAATACCCAGCAGGTCAGGCAGCATCTGTGGCCAGAAAGAGTTAACGTTTCAGGTCGATGATGACCCTTCATCAGAACGTTTCATATGTTTTGATGAAGGATCATTATCCACCTGAAACATTAACTCTATTTCTCTGCAAAGATGCTGCCTAACCTGCTGAGCATTTCCAGCATTTTCTGTTATTATTTCTTAAAGAAACGTGACCTTAGTACAGCTGATGTTAGGTAGCAAGGGCATGGAAACAAAATTATATCAACATCAAGCAGGTGATATGACTCAGGATTTCAAAGGCCACCTGCCTCCAAAGCACATTATTAAAAATTCATTCTTCAAATATGAGCATTGCTGTCAAAACCGGCTTTTAGCCCCCATCCCTAGTTGTCTACTGTGTGGCTTGTTAGCCAGAGTGCAGCTAAGACCCGACCACAGTGTTGTGGGACTGAAGTCACAGACCAGATTGGTAAAGATAGCAGATTTCCTTCCATAAAGAATATAAGTGAACCAGTTGGGTTTTTAACAACAAACTGACAGCTACATGTCACTTTTACTGATACCAAATTTTTACTTTCAGATTTTTCAAACTGTATTCAAATTCTCAAATTTCCATGATAGGCTTTGAACTGATGTTCTCTGGATTATTAGTCCAGATTACTAGTCCAGTAGCACATAACCATTAAAGTAGGGGGAGTGAAACCCACTTGAGTAGATCATTTCGCACCTGTTCTGCTTTAGCAGTAGCCTAGGCGGCAGTTAAACTCAACACCCTGTTTTCAAGAGTCTAGGAATGAATTATAGAACCATAGAAATTTATGGCACAGAAGGAGGCCATTTGATCCATTGTGTCCACACCAGCTGAAAAGGAGCTATTTTATTTAATCCCACTTTCTGGTTCTTGTTCCAAAGCCTTCTAAGTTACGGTACTTCAAGTGAATATCCAGCACTTTTTAAATGTGAGTAGACTATTCACAGATGACTCATTCACATTATTAATATGATGTTAAAGTAAATGATTACTGTTAGCATTAAAATAGCGGACAAGGAATGACACGTGGATGCATCTATTAAGAATTCATCCACTTATATCGCCAGCAATAATTTCTAGGTCATGGGGATAAGGAAACTGAAATTTATTCTATAGTCCTCAACAGCATACCACTTGCCTTGCTGGTGAGCTAAAACAAATTCTCCTGTCTAGTCTTTAATTTTGAATGATTTTTGTCATTCCTGTGCACAGACCAGGATTCCGACACTGATAGTGATCTGTCACTGGATGAGGAGCGTAGCCTTTCTTTAGCATCGTCAGAGAGCGAGGAGAATGAACGATATCGAGGGCGGTTTCCACGCCGATTTAAAGGGGCAGCAAACAGTGAACGGCTGCTTACTGACCCCCTGCACACAACCCCTAAAGGTGAGTAGAAAATGGCAAAGGAAAGCACAATGTTTTGTTGGATTTAACACAAATACCGTGAATTTTAGCTGGAAAGATGGATTAGAAGAGAAACACTCCCTTTTGATAGAGGAGATGATGTTCTCCTTTCTGTCATGGGCATTTTATCACAACACTGTCATTTAACCTCTGAGGCTTGCGATCAAATACAACTCTGACAGATGAAATCTAGATCTTGTTTCTCTGTAAAATTGGGTAAAGAAACAACCTTTTTAACTTTGAGACCTATGTTTGAATCAATGCAACTTTCACACTAGAGCATTTAACTCTGCACGTCTATGTCCATGAAAGTGACTTTGGTCTTTGCGCTGAAACTGAACTAGGAAAGCCAGGGCCCAAGCTGATTCTGATTAAACCAAAAACAGAAAATGCTGGAAAAACTCAGCAGGTCTGACAGCAACTGTGGAGAGACAAACAGGGTTAACGTTTCGAGTCTGTGTATTCCTTCTTCAGAGCTAATGAGAAGTAGAAATGTGATGAAACTTATACTATTTAAGGTGAGGTGGAGCAGGTGAAGCTGGATAGAAGGCCAGCATTGGGGGTGGGCTAAGGAGAGATTGACAACGATGTCATGGACAAAAAGACAAAGGGAGTGTTAATGGTAGTGGTAAGGGCTAAAGAAGGTGCTGTTGTGGCATAAAGATAAGAAAGGAGAATGCGTTATTAATTGTCTCTCTTGTTATTGTCAATCTCTCCTTAGCCCCCATCTATCGTTGGCCTTCTATCCAGCTTCACCTCCCTTAAACAGTATAAGTTTCATCACATTTCTACTCTTTAGCTCTGAAGAAGGATTATACAGACTCGAAACTTTAACTCTGCTTCTCTCTCCACAAATGCTGTCAGACCTGCTGGACAGGGCTTTCCGGTGGTCGGGCGGGAGCAGCCGGGAAATGGCCCGCTGCCCGCGATTTTACTCTGGCTGGCCAATTAACGGGCAGCCAGCGTGAAAGGCACGCTGAGGAGCTCAGCGCTGTGGGGGTGGGAGGAGCACAAGCGCTAAAGTCTGCACATGCATGGGGGAGCGTGCACTGAAAGCTCCCTGAAGGCACAGAGCTGCCAAAGGGAGCTGAAGAATTGTGGAGACAAAAATAAAGTTTTTAAAAAATGAGAGAAACATGTCTCCACATGTGACACAGTCACATGAACAGGAACATATTAAAAATGATGTGTACAAATTTTTTTTTAACTACTACCGGAAACTTCACCCCACTCATAAAAATCCAAACGCCACCTTGCCAATTCGCCCGCTCACCAACTGTAAGATTGGACGGGCAGCAAAAAATAGCTTTCATTTATTTGATTAAGGGCCTTAAAAGGCCTCTTAATTGTCAGTGGGTGCACTGCCGACTGAAATATCGCACAAGTGCGCGATGAGACGTCGGGACACTCGCCCGACATTATCACGCGGTATTTTACACCCGATTGGGTCGGGCACGTGCCCGTCGCGGGATGTAAAACCCTGCCCGCTGAGTTTTTCCAGCACTTTATTTTTATTTCAGATTTCCAGCATCCACAGTCTTTTGCTTTTATCTTATTCTGTTTGAAACTTGATTGAGACTCCCCTGAGTGCGTGGTTTCACACCACTTTGGATTCACACTAGACATGATATCAAACCAATGCAAGATCAAATCTGCATTACTCCCTTTGGATTTTGGGCACTTACAAACTGACCGAACCTCAATGTAGAGCACAGGGTCTTTCTCTACTTGACTTTCTAAATATTTAAGCGTTTAACTGTTGGGATCAAACTCTACATCACCTGTATCCAGGCTGGTACACAATTCTAAAACAAGACTTGCAGTTCCATCTGGGCAGCCTGTGTAAATCCAGGTCTCCTGGAAGCAGAACTGTTTTAGTACAATCTCAAGCTGTTGCTTGTTGCCAAGTTCTACATCTATAGTTTAGTCCTAATTGCACAGAGAAGTCACAGGATGTTTGGTTTCAGGAATAGATGTGTCACAATGAGATTTGTAGAGGATATGAATGGTCCTGCATTGATAGTAGAAAGGAACTTGGGCAAAAAAATATCTAGTCCAAGTAAAGTTATTGAAAACTTGATTAATACAGTGCTAAATATATATAGTATCAGATCCTGCCATCTTCGCCTCCCCAATTGATACCATAATGTTTTATCTCAGTTATATCATGAGCAGTAGTCCCAATTAAAGTTGCAAGCCTGGGACATCATTAAATTCTGCATAAAGCACCTGCTAGACTGCAGTTCTAAACCATAAAGCATAGTAAGCAGTAGCAGTTGTGAAACATCAGTAATTGTACAGATACTGCCATTCCTGTGACCTGTGGCTATTGTGTTGCCTGGGTGCAATACAAGAGGAAAACTGCAGAAGGAGAAGCACACCTCACCCCACCCCCTTAACGGAGCCGCTCTAATTTTCTAAGATAAAGGCAAAATGCTGCGGATGCTGGAAATCTGAAACAAAAACAAAAAATGCCGAAAAAACTCAGCAGGTCTGACAGCATCTGTGGAGAGGAACACAGTCAACGTTTCGAGTCCGTATGACTCTTCATCAGAACTAAAGAAATATAGAAATGTGATGAAATATAAGCTGGTAGAGGGGGTGGGACGAAGAAGAGTCATACGGACTTGAAACATTAACTGTGTTCCTCTCCGCAGATGCTGTCAGACCTGCTGAGTTTTTCCAGCTATTTTTGTTTTTGTACTATTGTCCTTTCTTTGGTTTCAGTAATAGCTGAATACATTGGGTGTATAATAAAGAATATAATTTTCTAAATACACATGAGCAGCTGATTAATCACTCACATCCCCCCTTTGTAAATGCTAATCTGTTAATTGTTCATCTGAGCAGATGCATTTAGCACCTCATTATTCACTCGCTAGTGTACGCAGTGTTTTGAGTGTCTCGACACCCTCATAAATGCTCCTATTACCAGAATGTAAAACAGCTCTTGTAAATAAATTATGGTAAACTGTATGGGGCCTCTTGAGAAAAGAAATTATACCCTGCAAGTATTATTGCACAAACGTTTAACATGTTTGGATCAAATTCGTATGTGGACATTAGCCGAGAGCAGGATTGGGCTCCATGGTCTAATACCTACTGAGATGAACTCGACTTATGCATGAAGAATAACTACTTGGACCAACTACCGAAGGCCACTGGAACCTGTGCCGCAGCTGGATTCAGAGCACTCGGTGGAGTTGGATGAATCAAAAGCAACAGGAAAAATATAGGCTGCCAAGTTACAGCCAATTTGGCAGTGTGGACTAACCCACTGGTTGGTAGATTGGTACCACTCAAACGTATTTCACTTCATTACCTTGCAGCCAACAGGGAAAGCATGCATTCATTCTATTGTCTGTGCTGGATTCAAATCCTGGACAAAGAGATATAGAAAAGGAACTTTTATACAAAGAGAATTTTAATATAGTTATATTATGCATACCTCCTAATATCACAGTCTGAAATTATTCATAGTTAATATAAATGATGTATTTGTGCAAGTTCCGGATCTAGTTCTCGGCAATGAAGTAGAACAGGTGGCGTGATTTTCAGTAGGAGAACATCTGGGGAATAGCGATCATGAAATAATTATGTTAAAAGTAGCAATGAAAAGAGACAAAGGAAAATCAAAGGTGAAAATATCTGACTGAGAGGTCATTTCCCCTGGCTGGGGAATCTAGAACATGGCACAGTCTCAGTTTAAGGGGGCAATCATTTAGGACTGAGATGAGAAATTTCTTCACTCAAAGCATTGTGAATCTTTAGAATTCTGCACCCCATCATTGAACATATTTAAGGCTAGACAGATAGACCAAAAACCTGTCTACCAGGGAATCAAAGGATATGGAGAACAGGTGGGAAAGTGGAGTTGAAGTCCATGATCAGCCATTATTGTATTGAATGGAGGAGTATGCTTGACGGGTCAGATAGGAGGTCTACTCCTCCTATTTCTTATATTCAATGGGGACGATTTCTCACTATCTACTCTGCTTAGAACCCTCATGATTTTGAACACCTCCATCAAATCTCCTCTCAACTTAGTCTTCTTTAAGGCAAACTGCCCCAGTTTCTTCAATAGATCCACAGAACTAAATTCCCTTATCCCTGGAACCAGTTTCATAAATTTTTTCTGTGCCCTCTCTAATGCCTAAATGTTGTGACCAGAATTGCCCACAATCTCAAGTTAAGGTTGAACGAGTATTTTATGAATGTTCAGAAAACCTTCCTTGTTTATGTAATTTGTGACCCCGTTTATAAAGCCCAATATCCTGCTTGTCTTAATAACCACTTTCTTAACTTGCGTTGCTGCCTTCAATGATGTGTGCAGATATCCCCCAGGTCCCTCTGCTCCTGCACCCCCTTTAGCATTGTATACTTTATTTTATATCACCTCTCCTCATTCTTCCTGCCAAAATATATAATCTTACACTTCTCTACATTAAATTTCATCTGCCACTTTTCTGTCTACACCAGCAGCCTGTCTATGCTTTCTTGAAGTCTATCACTATCCTCCTTACAGTTGTTATAAATGCTTATTAGTTCATGGTTCATAGTGATATTTTAGAGGTAATTTTTAGTTTTGGGAAGATTAAAGTCAAACTGTAGAAAATGGGATAAATGCAACTAAAGCAGCTTGAAGACTATTGCATTTAAAAGGCTGGGGCCATGTTGACCTAAGGGGTTAACAGCTAGAAAAGCAAGATCATAAAAGATCAGGTGGGCTTACTTAGCTGGAGAATTGGAGACAAAGGGCAGAATTTTGTCCTCGGATGGCAGCCGGGCCCCACCGGCTCGACAGTGGGCAGACAGCCGACCCCCACCATAGCGGGGCCCGCCGCCATTTTGAGTGGGTGGGCCAATTAAGGCCCGCACAGCAGCCTACCCGACAGGAAGTGCTATGCTGTTTTCTGGCACTGTGTGGTTAGGGCTCAGGTGAAGTCCCAGGAGCCGTTCGATGCTCTGTCCTGTTAGGGCTCTGAAGAAGTCTTGGGAAGCTGAGAAGGTGGCAGAAGATCACTGGCTTCATGATTGAGGGCTAGGGCTCAGAAGAAGATCAGGGAGCCATTTATAGCTTTGTGTAGTTGAGGAGATTGGAGCTTCATGAAATCCAGCGGCAGTGCCAGCCCAGTGAAGCTAGCCGGCTATTAGAAAGCTGAAATTGTGCAAGTAAGTAGAGGCTGGAGTGCAGACTTGGAAATCCAGGGGAACAGAGTCACGAGAGACAAGATTGAAACCCTGGGAGTTGGCCAGTTGTTGAGGCAGTCTGAGTTAGAGTGGCTTTGAGGGAATTTGGAGGCTTCATCTTCGAAAGTGAAAAGTTTGGAGTCCCTCATGAGGGAGACAGAGTTTAAACGAGATTGGTTGACTCTCAATGTTTACTGATGTCTGGGTGGGTTGTTGAGAAATCCATGTAATCTGCCTTGGTCACATCTGCCACTTACTGTGCACTATGGTGTTCGACTACAGTTTGCCTGTTAATTCACATGCACCTCATATTAACCCTGAATGTTAGAGTAAAAGATAGAGATTATAAATAGTTTTATCTTTCTGACCTTGCATGATAAAGTTTATTTTTGTTTGTTCAAAGCCCATGGAACCTTTATTCTCTTAGCAAGTGTCTTGAATCTCAAACTTTGTCCACTTTAAACAAAATGTTATTGATCCCTAACTGTATCGTAACAAAAACTTGGGGCCCTGGTGGTCAAGGATCATAACGCAGTTTACAATACTTCCAAGTTTTGTGTCATCTGCATATTTTGAAACTGTGCCCTGCACACTCTAGTTTGGGTCATTACTATCAACCAAGAAAAGCTGTGATCTGAGTACTGGCTCCCAAGGAATTCTGCTATATACCTTCCTCCAGTCTAAGAAACAACCGTTCACCGCTACTCTTTGTTTCTTGTCACTGCCAGTTTTGTATTAATGCCACCACTGTCCCTTTTATTCCATGGGCTTTAACTTTGTTGACAAGAGTGCAAGGCACTTTGTAAAGAATTTTTTTGCAAGTCCATGTTCACCACATCATCAGCATTACCCTCATCAACCCTCTCTGTTCATTCATTCATTCATTCATCTATGTGTGCTGTTCCTAAAGGCAGTTCCTTGACTCGTTGACTGCTGATGCTTTATCCGGAGCTGTTTTCTTCACAGTTTTTGTCAGCAGTGGTTTGTGATTCCACTCTCGGGCAGGGCGAGGAAGCAGGTCCTAATGTCTACCTCAGCCAGAATGGGAATCAAGCCTATGATACTCTTTCGAGTTATCAACAGTCACAGATTGCAACTCTTTCGAGAACAATCACAGTTCTTGGTTTTTCCAGGAGTGGGACATGAACCCACAACCCTCTGATTCAAAGGCGAGGGTGCTATGAACTGAGCCACAGCTGATGTTGGAGTTATTCTGAACCACATCTCATTAAAAGCAGATCCTATTACACTCAATCAATTTGAACACAACTTGCCTTAAACACAATTTGCCTTTATCAAATCCATGCTAGCTTTCCCTAATTAATCCGCGTTTGTCCAAGTGATTGGCCATTTTGTTCCAGATTATTATTTTTAAAGCTTTCCCACCACCAATGTTAAACTGAAGGGCATTATCTTTACATCCTTTTTTGAACAGGGGGTAACATTTGCAATTCTCCGGCACCACCTCTATATCTAAGGAGAATTGGAAGATTATGCCAGCATCTCCACAATTTCTACCTTTTCCCTCAGAATCCTGGGATGCCTCTCATCCAGTCCTGGATAAGTGTAACCGGCCTTTCTAATACCTCCTCCTTATCAATTTTGAGCCCATCCAATGTCTCAACTAGCTCCTCTTTCACTATGATTTCAAAGGCATCTTCCCCCTTGGTAAAGAGAGATACAAAGTATTCATTTAGTACCTCAGCCTTGCCCTCTGTCTCCGTGCAAAAATCCCTTTTTGAATCCTAATTGGCCTCACCAGTTCATTTACTACCTGCTACTATTTATATGTTTATTGAAAACTTCTGGATTCCTTTTTATGTTAGCTGCCAATCCCTTTTCATACTGCCTCTTTGTTTCTCTTATTTCTTTTTTCATTTTCCATATTCAGCCTGATTTTAACTTGTATTGTCAATCTGATATCTGTCATAGGCATTCTTTTTCTGCTTCATCTTGCTTTCTCGTCCCTTTTGACATCCAAGGAGCCCTGGCTTGTTTGTCTTACCATTCCCCTTCTTCAGAATGTACCTCAACTATATCCGAGCCATCTCCTTTTTAAATGTGGTCATTGTCCCGTTATGGTTCAGCCGCCAACCTTTAATTCTAATTTACCTGGGCCAAATAATTGCTTAGCCATAACCTGCTCACTGATGCTCAGTTTGGGTTCTGCCAGGGCCACTTAGCTCCTGACCTCAGTACAGCCTTGGTTCAAACATGGAAAAAAGAGCTGAACTCCTGAGGTGTGGTGAGAGTGACTGCCCTTGACATCAAGGCAGCATTTGACTGAGTGTGGCATCAAGGAGCCCTAGCAAAACTGGAGTCAATGGGAATTAGGGGGAAAACTCACCACTGGTTGGAATCATACTTAGTACAAAGAAAGATGGTTGTGGTTGTTGGAGGTCAGTCATCTCAGCTCCAGGACATCACCGCAGGAGTTCCTCAGGCTAGTGTCTTCAGCCCAACCATCTTCAGCTGCTTCATCAATTACCTTCCTTCTGTCATAAGGTCAGAAGTGGGGATGTTCACTGACGATTGCACAATGTTCAGCAGCATTCGCGACTCCTCAGATACTGAAGCAGTCCATGTCCAAATGCAGCAAGACCTGGACAATATCCAGGATTGGGCTGACAAGTGGCAAGTAACATTCATGCCACGCAAATGTCAGGCAATAACCATGTCCAACAAGAGAGAATCCAACCAATTGCTCCTTGATGTTCAATGGCATTACCGTCACTGAATCCCCCACTGTCAACACCCTCGGGGTTATCATTGACCAGGAACTGAACTGGACTAGCCATATAAATACTGTGGCAGCAAGAGCTGGTCAGAGGCTAGGAATTATGCAACGAGTAACTCACCTCCTGACTCCCCAAAGCCTGTCCGCCATCTACAAAGCACAAATCAGGAGTGTAATGGAATAGTCCTCACTTGCCTGGATGAGTGCAGCCCCCACAACACTCAAGAAGCTTGACACCGTCAAGGACAAAGTAACCTGCTTGATTGGCACCACATCCACAAACATTCACTCCCTCCACCACCGACACACAATAGCAGTGGTGTGTACCATCTAGAAGATGCACTGTAGGAATTCACCAAGGCCCCTTAGACAGTACCTTTCAAACCCTACTACTATCTAGACCACTACCATCTAGAAGGATAAGGGCAGCAGATGGATGGGAACACCACCACCTGGGAGTTCCCCCCGCAAGTCACTCACCATCTTGACTTGGAAATATATCGCCATTCCTTCACTGTCGCTGGGTCAAAATCCTGCAACTCCCTCCCTAACAGCACTGTGGGTGTACCTGCACCACAGGGACTGCAGTGGCTCAAGAAGGAAGCTCACCACCACCTTCTCAAGAGCAACTAGGGATGGGCAATAAATGCTGGACCAGCCATTGAAGCCTACATCCTGTGAATAAATAATAAAACAAATTTGTTCTTACCCCACTGAAACTAGTCATCCCCCAATTAATTACTTTTTTCTGGATTGCTCTTGTCCTTTTCCATAGCGAACCTAAACTTTATGGTACTGTGATCATTGTCCTCCAGATGTTTCCCTGACGCTTGCTTCACTTGACCCGCCACATTCCTCAGAACCAGCTCCAGCAATGCTCCCTTCCTCATTGGGTCCAAAACACTGACCTAGAAATTCCCCTGAACACACTTAAGAAACTTTTTGCCATTTACACTATTTTTTTAATACACTTTCATGTGATGTGGGCATCACTGGCTGGGCCGCATTTGTTGCACACCACTAACTGCCCTTGAAAAGGTGGTGATGAAACCACCTTCTTGAACCATCTCAGTCCATGTGGTGTAGGTACACCCACAGTGCTGTTAGGAAGGGAGTTCCATGATTTTGACCCAGTGACTGTGAAGGAACGGTGGCTATATAGTTAGAAATCAGGATAGTATGTAGGTTGGAGGGAAACTTGCAGGTAGTGGTGTTCCCATGTGCTGCCCTTGGCCTTCTTGGCGGTAGAGGTCGTGGGTTTGGAAGGTGCTGTTGAAGGAGCTTTGCTGAGTTACTACAGTGCATCTTGTAGATTGTACACACTGCTGCCAATGTGCGACAGTGGTGGAAGTGGTGAATTGTTAAGGTAGTGGATGGGGTGCCAATCAAGCAGACTGCTTTGTCCTGGATGGTGTTGAGCTTTTTGAATTGATGCTGCACTCATCCAGGCAAGTGGAGAGTATTCCATCACACTCCTGACTTTTGCCTTGTATCTGGTGGGCAGGGGCAGGCATTGGGGAGTAAGCAGGTGAGTTACTTGCCACAGAATTCCCAGTCTCTGCCTGCTGTTGTAGCCACAGTATTTATATGCTGGTCCAGTTCTGTTTCTGGTCATGGTAACCTCCAGGATGTTGATAGTGGGGGATTCAGTGAGGTTAATGTCATTGAACGTCAAGGGGAGATGGTTGGATTCTCTCTTGTTGAAGATGGTCATTGCCTGGCACTTGTGTGGCACAAATGTAACTTGCCACTTATCAGCCCAAGCCTGAATATTGTCCAGGTCTTGCTGAATATGGACATGGACTTATTTCAGCATCTGAGGAGTCTTGAATGATACTGAACATTGTGCAATCATCAGGAAACATCCTCACTTCCGACCTTATGATGGAAGGAAGGTCATTAGTGAAGCAGCTGAAGATGGTTGGGCCTAGGACGGTACCTTGAGGAACTCCTGCAGTGATGTTCTGGAACTGAGATGATTGACCTCTAACAACCACAACTATCTTCCTTTGTGCTAGGTATGGCTCCAACCGATTGAGAGTTTTCCCCCTGATTCCCATTGACTCCGGCTTTGCTAGGTCACATTCGGTCAAATGCTGCCTTGATATCAAGGGCAGTCACTCTCGCCTCACCTCACCTCTGGAGTTCAACTCTTTTGTCCATTTTTGGACCAACATTGTAATGAGGTCAGGAGCTGAGTGGCCCTGGCGGAACCCAAACTGAACATCACTGAACAGGTTTTTTGTGAGTAAGTGTCGCATGATAACACTGTCGACGACCCCTTCCATCACTTTGCTGTTGATCAAGAGTAGACTGATGGAGCAGTCATTGTCTGGGTTAGATTTGTCCTGCTTTTTGTGTACAGGACATACCTGGACAATTTTCCACATTGTAGGGTAGATGCCAGTGTTGTAGCTGTACTGGAACAGCTTGGCTGGGTGTGCAGCTGGTTCTGGAGCACAAGTCTTCAGTACTATTGCTAGAATGTTGTCAGGGCCCATAGCCTTTGCAGTATCCAGTGCCTTCAGCCATTTCTTGATATCATGTGGAGTGAATTGGATTCGCTGAAGACTGGCATTTGTGATGGGGACCACAGTAGGTGGTTAGACTCTATCTAGCTAGAGCTGGTCATTGCCATGCACTATGTGACCTGAATGTTACTTGCCCAAGTCTCAATGTTGCCCAGGTCTTGCTGCGTGCAAACACAGATAGCTTGAGTATCTGGGGACTTGCGAATGGAGCCGAGCAGTGTGCAATCTGCAGTATGCTTACAAATTCTGATCTTTTTTAAAAGAACGTTATTGATGAAGATGGTTGGTCCTAGGACACTCTCTTGAGGAACTCCTGAAATGACATCTTGGGGCTAAAATTATTGGCCTCCAGCACCACAACCATCTTCAGTTGAGCTAGGTATGACTCCAGGCAGTGCAGAGTTTTCCTGCGATTCCCATTGACTTCAGTTTTGTTAGGGTCGTACTCGGTCAAATACTGCCTTGTAAAGGACAAACACTCTTACCTTGCCAATGGAAGTGAGCTCTTTTGTCCATATTTGGATCAAGGCTATACAGAGGCCTGGAAACAAGTGGTCTTGGCAGGAACTGAACTATGTATTGGTGAGCAAGCTATTGCAAATAAATGCTGCTTGATAGCACTAATGATGACAACTTCTATCACTTTGCTGATGATTAAGAGCAGACTGATGAGGCAGTAGCTGGCCAAATTGGCTTTGTCTACCTGTGCAGTTTTCCACTTTGTCGAGCAGTTGCCAGTCTTGTAACTGTACTGGAACAGCTTAGTTTTGAGGTGCAGCTGGTTCTGGAGCATGAGTCTTCAATTTGTGATGCCCATATAGTCTTTGCTGTATCCAATGCACTCAGCTATTTCTTGATATTGTGTGGAGTGAATTGATTTGGCTGAAGACAGACTTATGACATGGTGGAGGCAGAGATGAATAATTCATTTGGCACTTCTGGCTAATTGTGTTTGCACATGTGTTAGCCTTGTCTTTTGCACTCACATACTGGACTCTGCCATTCTTGAGGATACAGATGTCTGTGGACTCTCCTCCTCCTCCTCCTCCACCTCTTCCTCCTCCAGTTAGTTACTTACTTGCCCATCATCATTCATGACTGGATGGACCAGGACTGGAGTCCTTTAATCTGATCAATTGGTTGTGGGATCGTTTAGCTCTGCCTATAGCACCCTGTTCTGCTGTTTACCATACATGTCCTATATTGTGACTTCTCCAGATCGGTGCCTCATTTTTAGATATGCCTTTTGGTACTATATGCTCCTCATTGCACCAGGATTAATTCCTTGCTTGAAGGGAATTGAAGAGTGTGGGCTATGCAGACCATGAGGTTACATTTTGGGTTGGAATATAATTCTGCTGTAGCTGATGGCCCACACCATCTCATGGATGCCAATTTTGAGCAGTTCTGTTCTTAATCTATTCCATTTAGCACTGTTGTAGTGCTACATGACACAATAGAGGGCATCCTCAGTCTGAAGACAGGATTTCATCTCCACAAGGACTCTGCAGTGGTCACACTCATGAACAGATGCATCTGCAACAAAACAGGTAAATTGGTGAAGATGAGGTCAAATAGTTTTTTCCCTCCTGTTGGTTCTTTCATCATTTGCTGGAGGCCCTAGCTTGGAAGCTATGTTCTTCAGGACTTGGACCGTAGTGGTGCCACTATGCCACGGACATTGAAATTCTCCACCCAGTGTACTTTCTGTGTCCTTGTCAGCATTATGTTTCTTCCAAGTGGTGTTCAACATGGTGTACTGATCCATAAACTGAGGGAGGGTAGTAAGCGGGTAATCAGGAAGTTTCCTTGTCCATAATTGCCCTAGTATTTGGAGCCAATGTTGAGGGCTCCCAGGTCGACTCCCTCCCCACTGTGCCACCACCTCTAGGTTGGGGAGCGGGGGGGTCCATCTTGCTTGTGAAACAGGATATACCCAGGGATGATGATGGTAAACTAATGTGCTGTGCCACTAGTTCACCTATTGAATGGCATCTTGTGTTTGCTTTGGTGTTTAGTACTCATCAAACTCTTGTCTGTTCCCCTTTACCTTTCAAAATATGTGGACAGCAAAATTCTTGTACTGTAAAATGCCCCAGTAGAAGTAATTATTCAACATGATGGCCTGGTAACAGTCATTCCAGTTGACAATATTCCATTTGATAACTCGTTAACAGTTTTGTGAATTCTTAATAGGCTTCTCAAGTGAACTTTTCTGCAGTCTGTAGTAACTGGAGGAGGAGGAGGATTAATTACATGTATTTATCAAAGAAGTATGTGTATGAAGAAGGTTAAGGAACCTCTCCATATGTCTCGTTGAATTGAAGAATAGGAAAGATTATGTTGAATTATATTTCGACAACTTAATTAAAGGTTTGTTTTAGGGGTGACAGTGATGTCTGTGTCAAACCTGCAGCATTTCCATGTTACTGGTTAACACACTACTACATGTACGTTCTCTTCCTCTTAGAATACTACAGCTAACTACCACAAACAAAATATTATGAAGGAAGAAAAATATTTGCTGTAAATATAAATGGTACAAAGTATCATCAGTGCTGTTTGGAAATCCCTGTCACATTTGAGATTAGCACTGAATGATCAATTAAAGAGCCAGAGTTGTAAGGACACTTTTTACCCCTTATTTTGCAAGTCTGGTAAAACCTGTGGAAAATAGAGTTAACCTACAGCACATTGGGGTGACAGCACAATTTTGTATTACTTAGCGTAACATGTCAACACAGCTTTGGCATTGAACCAGCTAACCCAAGGGACCATATCTTATACACAAATTTGACCAGTAGCTCAAACATGAAGAGACATGCACACACAAGGTGGCAAAAATTGTTTCAGTCTTTATTGTGCCTCTGGATGAATCTGAACTATTTGTGAACTCTTGAACAGCTGCAGGTTGTGCACAGGAGAAGAAATATCAGACAGAAATGAACAGAAACCCAAATGTGGAGGCAGTAAAACAGAATCTGGGCAAGTGTCAGTGGTTCAGAGACAGCCCCCTGCTTGATGGCAAAGTACATATATTGCTGCTCCATGACGGGATGGGTGCAAGGCAAGCCTTATTTGAGACTCCAGGATAGACTTTCCACAAGACAGCATTGCTTATTACCTGTCAGAGATGGCAGCATAGTTCAATAATCTGAACAATTCTTGGGTGCTGCTTACTACACCCTATATATGTAAGGATGTTGGCATCCAGCAACATTCTATGTTCAGTTGAGTAGATGGATCTTCCGAAAGGAAAGTGAACTGTGTTGCCTTCAGCAAACACAACCACTCACTCGTTTTTTTTTCTGTGGAAAGGTGAATCACGGATTTGACATAGTTACCAGAGGAGGGCTGAAAGGATCCAGAGGTGTAAATACCCAGATTGCCATTTGAAGAGCGTTCCTTTGGGACAAGCAATCTGCAAGATATCTTGGTCTGTAAATGTGGGTGTATCCTTACATTTATTGCCCTGATGAATTCATCTTTCTCATTCAAATGGTGCTATGTCATCAGTAGCCCCCAAAGGAATTTCCATCCTCACTATTGTGCCTACTGCTAATTCAGTGCTGAATAAGAAAACTGTAGAAAAGCATTACCAAAACAAGTATCTAAAAATGCAGAAATGTTGCACTCGGCAACAAACAATAATGTAGGGAACAAAACTCAAATGAATATCAATGCTAAATGGAAAAAGAAATCTTGCTATCAGCATCAGCTTCTGCCAAATAGGTCAAAGGGATTGTTATGAGCCCATTTTATATGGACACCTCAAGAGGGCTGGGAAAGGCCAAAGGCCAGTGAGGAATCTATTCTCATAATTCTTAAGGATTAAACTCACCCACAGCGCAGCCTTTCCCAAAGTCTGAAATTTATTTTCCACACACAGTGTGGTATACATTGAGCAAACAAGCCTGCTAGCTGAAATTTACAACCTCCTCTCGACTCAACAGAGGCTCTGCATGCAGAGCGGGAACTCCGAATATCAGCCTTTTTGTGCTAATTCCCAACTCTTTGCTGTGGTAAAATTTTCACAGAACTTGCACTTTGCTTTGTTTGATGCAGGCAGAGCATGTAAAATGCTTCGTTATATTTTACAGATTGTGATGGCAATGATTTAATATCCTATTGGCCAGCACTGGGTGAGTGTGAAGTTCATGCCTGCTCACTGCAGAAGTGGGGCTCAGAAAGAAAACTGGGCCTTGATTTCAATAAGGATGCCACTAACAACAACCAACCTGACATGTCCATTACGAGCGGTGATGAGAATACATCAACCCATCTATTCAAACAAGAGCGACAGAGGAAAGGTAAAGAGTCACAAAGAAAAGCGTGTGAAAAGAGTCCTCAGCATTAGTGAAGAATTAGTGAAATGATATTGTAAATATGGGATCCACTTAAGGGGACCAGTAAAGAAGATCCACAGGATAGCCAGCTGAGAGCTCTGGGATATGTAATGAGAAATGATGGGAAAAATCAAGATGCAAAGTACTGAGCAATGGGATACGTCAGAAATAGGAAAAAGCTTGCCATTATATAGTGCCTTTTGTGTCCTCAGTACATCCCAAAGCACATCACAGAAGCACTTTGGAGTATAGTCACTGTTGTATTATAAAGAAATGTGACAGCTAATTTGTGCACAGTAAGATTCCACAAACAACAATGTGATAACCAAATAATACATGTTTTACTGATGTTGATTGCTGAATAAATATTGGACAGGACATGCACAATAAACATTGGCATACATCAAAGATAACACCAGGGCTCCAGTGTGTTCTGGTTTTGTATCAATCTCTGCTATAAATGCAAGTGTAGGAATTGGAAAAGATTATTGCATTTCCTTCAGATTTCTGTTTGCCTGACATATACCTGTAGTCAGGCTCGCATTGAATCCCAAAACTTAAACAGATATGAATTTTACAGATTTATTGGACTCCTGCATGTATGAGGTTGTGATGCACTCAGTTTGGATTATGTCATCCAAATTCCTGGAACTGTGTTAGTCTTGTGACAAAGCTTTTCTTTGGCAAAGTGTTCAGAGTAAATTTAAAGGTGAAAGCTTAAAGCTTTTCTGTAATGGCAAATGGTGTTAATTTAACTGATCTGAATGTTATGGTTGCTATATTTCATCATACTGAATAGCACTTTCTGATATGGAATTGTCATATTGCATAACAATGCCCTGATATGGAGTGTCAGAATGAACCCAGTTAATTTTTATTTAAAATATATTATCAATAGCTTGCCAAAATAAGTACTACATGAGCATTAAAATCAGTGACTTGAAATTAAGAGTGCTAACCTCCATGCTCATTTCTTCGATATGCATTCCCTTTGAGCGAGAGATTGCTGTGTAAGGAGTGAAGTCTCTCTTTTTTGGGCCTAATTTTTCTTTAGCATTGAAAATTCTGATGTACCTTTCTGGCCATCAGACCTCTGCTTACTGAAGAATTGCAAGTGTGATTCCAGACAGTGAATACTGGCAAACTATCTGACTTTGTGAGAACAAGATGTGATCACTCACAATATGGTCCAGATTTTGTGACCAGCAACGAAGTGACAGTGCTCACTGCTGACTGCAAAGAAAGCTGTCCAATAAAAAGATCTAGTGAGCTCTGTGGCGTGGATTACGCCTTTCTGGCATTAATTTCATTCTGGCGCCAGCTGTAGGGGATCTTTGATGTCCAGCAACTGAGACGTCATCAAGTATTTACAGTAGCCAATTCTCTCAGATGTCAAATCAGGAAGCAACATGCAGGTTTTCATTCATTTTTTATAACTTTACAGAAAGTGAAATAAAGTTTGAGGCATACTTGGGATTAAGGTAGAACCTAAAATATCATAAGTGTTAACTTTTTTTTATTATTTTAAAAATCTGTGGAATTTTTATCATGGCATGGTGAAACTTGATGCCACATAAATATAAAATTAGTTTTTCAGGACCAGAGAGGTTGTTCATCAATGAAAGCCCCCGTTACATCTCATTCAACTTTTTAAAGGGTTTTTACATTGCGAATAATAGCATAAAGTGAGGAAGTTCGCATCAATTCAGTAATTTCTAATTGTTTTCCATCTGCAAGGACTTCAACAGCGCACCCTGTGGAGGACCTGGGAATTGCATGTGCAGACACCAGAAGTTGCTGTCAGTTTCACTGAGTGATGATGGTAAACACTGACAGTTTTGCCATCATTACAACCGCAAAGTCCAGCCATGCTTTTTAGATTAGAGGTTAGCAGCTAGCAATCAGTGGGTATCCCGGGCAAATTTCATGTCCACCTAACACGGGAACACCGAATTCAATAATTGTGCCCCTACAGTTGTCTGACTTGCAATTGGGGCAGTTGCAAAATGGGATTAATTTAATTTGCCTGTGTTATCACCTTTATGAGCATAAAATCATGAAATAATGTGCGCTATGTTTACTTGTTTTGTCCAGGTATTCTGAAAAACAGAATGCAGTACCCATCTGCAACATTGAAGAATGAAAGCTCAACTTCCATCAACAGAATGCAGATCGAGTTACCTTGGTACAATACTTCAACGCTAGGTCCCAGGGTCGTTCCGGCAGCCTCCTATGGCCGTATGTACTCAGGCGCTGGAAGTCTGTCTCAACCGGCCAGCCGATATTCATCCCGCGAACAGTTGGACATGCTAGTTAGGAGACAAATGTCCAAGGAACAGCTGGATGCACTCTCCAGCAGGCATGCATCTCGAGAACGACTTGAAACTGTTCCCAGCCGACATGGGTCCAGGGAACAGCTAGACACAATCCCAAGTAGGCATGCTTCCAGAGAACATCAGGACAGATTACCCAGTCGACATGGGTCCAGAGAACAGCTAGACACAATACCAAGGAGGCATGGTTCCAGAGAACATCTAGATGCATTACCTGTGAGACAAATGTCCAGGGAATGGCTAAACACAGTGCCCAATAGACAGATGTCTAGAGAGCAGGTGGACACTGTTCCCAGTCGGCATGCATCCAGGGAACATTTGGAGGCACTGTCAAATAGACAACCCTCCAGGGAACATCTAGATACACTGTCTAGAAGACAACCATCTAGGGAGCAACTAGGTCTAACATCAAGTCGGCAGTCTTCACGAGAGCAACTCGACTTAATGTCTCGCAGGCACTTATCCAGAGAGCGTTTAGACACAGTGCCCAGCAGGCATCCCTCCAGAGAACAACTAAATACTCTTCCCAGAAGGCAGCCTTCCAGAGAGCAATTAGGGCCCTTGCCTAGCCGACAGCCTTCTACAGAGCAGTTGGATATTCTGTCCTCCATCCTTGCTTCTTTTAATTCTTCTGCCCTTTCTTCTGCTCCCTCCACCACCACTCCTTCCGCCCCACAGACTACTTTTACCCCTTCTGGGGCACAGACATCCTCAATGACGTCTGCCCCATGCCCTTCAACCCCACACTCTGCAACATCACATAGCATCTCGGAGATCTCGCCAGATTCAGAGTAAGTACAGACATAAGAGTACAAATTGTGATGGCTAATGGACTGATACCAGTGTGGCAATGACGTATGTAATATGAATCGCAGGTTCAAGTGTCTCTAGTTGTGACCAACAGTACGAAAATACTAATAGCCTGTAATTGGGGCAGTACCAACTTGTCTTATTGGGCACCTCAAAACGATCAAACCTCTCAGCATTTCTTTCTCCAGACTTTTAAAATCCAAGCCTGGTGTTGATTAATTATTTCTCCCTAATTTACTTCTTGTCATTTAACGTTGGACATTCCTTTCATTATGGCTTTTGCCTAAGAATATAAGTGAAAAAGGAAAATAAAGGGCCAAGACCCATAGTAAAGCACACCGTCAAGACCAAAGAGAGTGAAATAAAAGACAAGATAAATCGAGAAGTAGCCATCAACCATGCTTGAATTTTTAAAGCCTGTCGATTATAGAAGGAAGGGGAAGACTGAAGGAGGTGAGGTGTTCCACAGTTTTGAAGATCTGAAGCAATGAAGTAGAGTAGGAGACAGTACAGTATGTCTTTCTTGACCTTCTGTGGAATTTAAATCTCATGTCACGATCTTGGATCAAAACCCATCCTGGCAAATACATAGGTAACAAGTTTACAGTTCCAAGATCAAGAGGTATGGTTGAGAAGGTAAGTGATAATTGAAGACAGTCCAACACTTCGAGGCCTCTGAAATGTAAGCTTTTAGTTTTTAGTTTTAGTTTAGATGAAGAAGGGTGGGAGGAGGCTTGTGTGGCGCATAAACAGCGGCATGGACCACTTGAGGCAAATAGCTGCTTTCTTTGCTGTTAATTCTATATAATACATGTATACGATAATACAGCACAGGGGGATGATGAGTGTTTCTCAACTGGTACATTGTATCACAGTGTAAAGATGTGGTTCCCACATAGTGAGTTTCTGGTTTCACCTGAGGTATTATAAGTCTCTTCTATCAAATGTAAGAGGCATGAGTAAAATGAGATCTGGCATTTTAATCCCATTTAATTAAATTAGTTAGTAAAAAAAAAATACATCTAATAAATATTTTAACTATACTGCTACTAATTCTGAAAACACAACTTTTGATTACAAAAAAAAAATTCCTTGGATTTCAAGGAAATGATTTCTTAAAGCCATAAAATGGTATTTGGCATAGATAAAGAGGAAAAGATATGCCAGGAAACAAATGATGTTGGGTTGGAATTTGAAAGAATGAAGCACTGGATTGAATGCTGCACTTTCAGCTCTGGGATCTGCATTGGATCAGTCTTTGGTTAAATTAAGTTGCATACATCCCAAGTACAATGAATTTGGGTATCTCTAACTTGATTCCCACTGGGAACAAAAAGTGCCCCTATTTTTAATTGTCAGTTTCACTTGAAAAGCCAGGTACCATATTTATTTATTTTATTTGTTCATGGGATGTGAGCATCGCTGACTAGGACAGCATTTATTGCCCATCCCTAATTGCCCTTGTTCAGAGGACATTTAAGAATCAACCACATTGCTGTGGGTCTGTGAGTCTGAAGGCCAGACCAGGTAAGGACGGCAGATTTCCTTCCCTAAAGGACATTAGTGAGCCAGATAGATTTTTACAACAATCAGCAATGGTTTCATGGTCATCAGACTTTTTTTAATTACAAATTTTAATTTAAATTTATGCAGTATCTTTCTGCGTTTACTATACATTTGGCCCCTATTGTGTCTGAGGGCGGAATTTTCCTCTCCCGTTGGCAGGGGTGTGAGCTGACAATATGGCGAGAAGGCCAAAAATCGGTTTTACGCCATCATGAAACCCGCTTGCAATCGTCCGCTCCACCTGTCAATGGCGGGCCGCATTTCCTGCCCCTGCACATTGGGAACCTAATTTCAATACTTTAGCATCTCATTATAAACCCTGCTTGTTGGAATTACCGCCCACACTGGATCATCCAGGCACATCGGTGTGCTGATGTGTTTCAAAACTGCACATAAGAAAGGAGAAATACACTTCACTCTGGACACCAAGGTTTGTTTGCCTACCTTGCTTTGGGCAGCCCTCACAGTCATCAGCGGCATGCTTTGCGGCAGCACCACTTCACTCTTAGGGGGACTCACGGGCAGGTCTCTACCTACCAGACCAGCTGTAAGGTGGGGGTGGTTTTTCAACAGTTGCAGGGCTAAGGCTTTCCTGGGGAAGGGGGAGAAGTGGCCTCAAGCAAAGGAGGAGGCTGCAGGGTGAGGGCTTTACTAAAGAAGGGGATGTATGTGTTTGTGGGGGCACATGTTCATCTGTGCAAGTGGCCTCAAGATGGTGAGGGCTAAGGAATCAGTCTCCAGAGGAGATGAGACCAGATGGAGATGTGAGGGTGCGCGTGAGAGAGTGAGCGGTAGTGAGTGAAATGCCAGTGAATAAATGATGGACTTGTGAGTGTGTGAGTTTAGAGTGATGAGATGGTTGCTTTACCCTGGTGGCATGGAGGAGATCACTCACCCTCTTCTGCACTGGATGGCCAACATCTTCTGTGCAGCACTGGCACTGATCACCACTGCCACAGCCTCCCAAGCCAGAGTAGTGAGATTGCTGGACCTTTTGCGGCCAGAGCAAGGGTGGAGGACATCACGGTGGGCCTCCAAAAGGCATTGCAGTGACAGGTCACTGAACTCTTCTTGGCATTCAGGGCCATGTCTTCACTGGAGCAATCCTGGGCTGCAAACATTGAGAACTGTGTGCGCGGCTGCAGTTTAGATATGGCACCTAGAGTGAGAAAATGGCGAGATAATGGTGTGGCAGGTGATCCAGATGCCGCCCGCCAGCAAGATGGCATGTTTCCTGTGGTTGCATAATTAATGAGGAGAAAAGCAAACAATATGGCACGAAAACCCGCCATTGCAGCCAGCAGGTAAATGTTGTTTTTCACGCCCACTACCGCACTTAGTACAATTCTGGGATATACCTCACTAAGAATGTTTGATGTGAATACTGAAATACAGAAAATATTAAATTTTTAGCACTACTGTTGCTCAAGTAACTAAGATTCACAACCAGGTTAAAGTTGCTGTAATAAAACATGTTTCCTTGGAATGAATGTGTTTCAGTCTTTGGTTGTGAATCTGTTTTGGGTATGAGATCAATAACTAACAGCCTGTTGCAAGTAAATTTCAGTGAACTTTGAACTTCATAACCTTTTTTGGAGTTTTCACCTGGGACCAAGCTCTGTGCATTGTTATGGTTTGCAACTAACTTCATTAAGATGGGGTTTGACTTTCAGTTTACACTCCCAAAGTTGTGCAGTTTCATAGTTGTGAAAATAAAATAAGTATATATTGTTATTTAGGGGTGTACAATAGTTCAGCATGAGGTCTTGTGGTGCAGTCAGTAGCGTCCCTGCTTCTGAGCCAGAAGCTTCAGGTTCAAGTCCCACTCCAGGACTTGATGGCCAAGAAAGGTGCATTCATAACGCAGCCAAACAGGTTGAGTATCAACTTATAAATGCTTTGAATATACGCCAATAGCAGGCAGTAAAAGCGAGAGAGATTTCTTGGTCAGCCATGTGATGGAAAAATTGTTGGAGCCTCTACCATCACTATCCATAGCTCCAGACTACAACATGCATGTAAAAGTGTATGTTGCCTCAGCAATTCGGATTCCTTAGATTGGGTGCTGGTTGGCTTAGTTGGTTTAACAGCCGGTGTGGATCAGATTGGTGCCAACAACATGGGGTTTGATCCCTGTTCTGGCTAGGGTGGATTCGGGACCTGTCTCCTTGTCTTACCTGTGGTGGAGGCTGTGACATTGTGGGTCAGATCTTCCTTCAGGCAGAGAACAGAGGAAGAATAATTCAATAATACCCATCAAATTGGAATTCTGTTATGTTCAATGGGATCAAACACTTCTAATTCACTTTCCATATGTACAATTTTGATCCATCCTGTTTGGTCTTATTGCGATAGAATCCTAACAGGTAAATCTTATCCAGTTACATAGAATTGCTTAGCATCTACAGCACAGAAACCAGCCATTTGCTCCAACTGGTACATTCTAACATTTATGATCCATATGGAGCTTTCCTCTCAGCCCTTTCATCTAACCCTACTTTTTACAGTTATATAAACTTCTGCTGAATCATATTCCCTCCAATTAAGTGGTATTCAAATGAATTAAATTATATTCAGTCCATCACACAGGATTTCAGTGTATGAATCTCATGGCATTCTTATTATTGAATATTGAAATTAAAGGTATCTACTTGCATTGGTTCTTACATTATTGGCACATTTTATCTTCTTCTTATTATATTGCATTTCAATAAACCAATTCATTTGGATTATATATGTAATTCCAAAATATCAAACTGAATTTGAATGGACCATGTTACCTCCTATCTTAGATATTTATAATGGGCCACATCTCCTCTCATTCATTCTTCTGTGCAATACTAGTGCCATTCTCTAACCTTCTGTAAACTAGTAGTTCAAACCCAGAAATGCAAGACAGCAAGGTCCAGGTGACCAGTTCTCCACTTTTTATATTGCTCCTTTTGGGAAAGTACATGGCATTTGCTCCTCAGTGTCATGACTGAAAAAACTTACTCCCAGTGGTCAATTTGTTTGATTTTTCTGTACTGATGTTCAGGAGGCTTCATCTAGTGTTTTGCAATAACGAGCTTGTTATAAAGGGGTTCAAATGATTTTTATTTCTCACTTCTGATTCTAGAGCAGTAATGCACAGCCTGGTTCTTCAACAAAATGCCTATCTTCACTTATGATTGCAAGCCCATTATTGCTGTTCAGTCCCACTTTACAGAGTATTATAGTGCTAGCATATTCATTCTACATTCTTAACTTTCACTACCCACAATGTCTGTAGTTGACTTCAGTACGGTTCCTTTATAACTTTACAAAATACACCGGTATCCTCAATTTAACTTCTGTCCTTCAATTAAAAATGAGCACTTGAAGAAGAAAAATTTCGGTGCACAAATGAGGTATAATAAAATTAAGTAATGGTCTGTACTGTACTCTGAACTCAATGCAGATTCAGACTTAATTCCAATCAGCCTGATTCAGTTTCCTGATGCAATAAAACATTGATCAGCTATTGTTAAACATCCTGAATTCTGACATGTACTGTTGCCTGCTCTTGGGATTAAAGTTAAAATAAGTTTGTTCTGAATTTTCTTGTATTTAAACAGAATGGCAAGAGTTGACGCACAGTCTTGAGGCAATATCCTTTTACTGTGTCTGAGTTTTGTCTCTGTGGAAACTCAAAGGCGCAGGTGGCACGAAAACTGAATGTGACTAAGAAATGGGAACAAATTAGTCAGCCAAAATCGAGGAATCAAAGAGGACAAAGAAGTCAGCCACAGCCTGCAGAGTCGTTGGGTCAAGAGTTAAACAAAAGGTCACAACCACTACAAAAAATGGATACCACATCATTCTCAAAATTGTTCCCACCAGAAGACATATCAACTCTGAAGTCGCACTGATTCGGGCACCATTGCAAGTGCCAAAAAAGCAAAGAATATTGAACATTCCAGACTAAGAGAATATTTAATTATCGCACCCACTTGAGAGAGATATGATCTCCTCCATAATCAGCAACTTCCATTTTTCTCTGTAGAGTTTTGAGAACAGGGTAGACAGGTTAGATAAGGAAGAAAACTACTGCCATCCTCTAGTGTTCAAGCTCAAGACTTGCAACAGCCTGTTTTTGTTCAAATCCTCTTAAATCATTGTGCTGGATTAATTACTGGCTCAATGGTAAATCAAGTGGTAAATTTTAATACGGTGATAATTGCATTCAGGACTAATTGAGAGTTTTCTTTACTCCAGTTTTATGATAAGCAACAACATGCAGTTAGGTCCTCCAGTGTAGCTAGATGGAGGACTGGCAAACCAATTTGTTGAGCCTTGCAATTCATTGTTCAGGAGAAAATGATGCAATTGATGGGTTTGGAGTTGCCCAGTTTATGCCAATCTGCGTCATATAGATCATGTTGCTAAATATCCTGCAATTATGAAATCTCCCCTCCCAACTGCACAAATAAACACTGCACTGCCATTCTAGAGTGTGTATTCATAGATGACTGGTTAACCTGAAGTGAGTTGAGAAGATGGTACAGTTTTCCAATCATAAGATCTCCCTGAAGAAAATATACAAAATCAAACTTTTTTAAAAATAATGGAACTATTATTTTTATAAGGTGTGTTTCTAATTGTGGTATTTTGACATTTCTGCACTATTATGGCACATATATCAATTACGTATGCTCCAATATGACAGACAATGGGCCTATAACTTTGTCTCAGTAATAAATCTATTCATCAGTTAGAGGGGCCTCACAACAGAAGCCATCATTACATAGTATCAGGAGATTTTATCCACTAAATCCTCGACGAGATTTTTTTCTTCATATGCACAGTACCTACTGGCTAAATTCATTCATGTAAGGTACATCAAGGCTTATGTACGTCTCTGTACATTTCTACTCGTATGTATTAACAAAGTAAGTTGATGCACAGCATAGCAAAGGAAGACAACTTGTGCTGAGCATCTCGGCTGTGCGCTGCTTCCATTTTCAATATCATCTGGAACTCTTATCTGAAAATATTCTTTCCTTTGAAGCCCTGTTTTAAGCTCAGTTTTCCCAATTATTCCTTCAAATACCCTCTTCTAAACCTCTGACTCATGTTATCCTTGACATTATACCCACAGTAAACATCTTTTTCACCAAGGTCTTTGATACTATAATGTGTTCTAAAGGTTTCAAATTAATTATATATTTTAGCTACCCACAAACTAGGTCAAATATGCAAAATTCAACTCAAGCTGCAACATAATAGGATCAAACTTACCATGGTGGCCAATGTTGTGATATTTCAATCGAGATTTTGGAACAGGCAGTTCTTAGTTAAGCACCTCAAACTCCCCAGATTAGGAAGACTGTCCCTTTACGTTCATCTAAAGTTAAACATACTCTACGTTAACTTTCTGACCTGCGTTACATCTAGGTTAATATTAGAAATGCATTAGCCATTCAATAGACCTGACGTAATTGAGGAGCTGTTGGTGAGATTTATGTAACTAAGAAGAAGCAGGTCATATGCTAATTTAAACCCATGGAGCTGTGGCGTTCTAGGGAGTGAGATATGCCCTAAGATTACTAAACCAATATAAGTCTTACTCCATTTACTATAAATACCTTCATGCAATACATTTCTCCCAAGGGCAAAGACACATAGCCATTAGGTGAGGTAAATGAGGAAATCTTTTTGTGTTTTTAATGTCCTGATTTAAATTTATTTTTTTAAATAACTATTTGCACAGTCAGTTGTAATTGGTAGGTTTAGAATAATTAAATCTTGGCCCTTACCAGATCACTGGTCATTCCTTTGTGCATAGGCATGGTAAAGCAGTTTGCAAGACTCTTTACAATGGGGATACTGATCCTGTAAAAGCACAGCATTTGTTGTGTCCACAGCAAAACATCACCCTTTTGTGCAATGAGCAGGGCAAATGCAATATTCACCATCTTTGTTTTGCTCGTTATATGGAACTCCTGTTCAATCAGCAGACATTGTGCTCTAGAATGAGTGATCAGTTGAACATAGGTTTAGATATTGCATGTCATCCACCCTGAGCACAGTTTTAGGAACACTGACCTATGCAACTTCTTCATGAATTAGTTACGTATTTTAACGTGACTGTACTCCCAAAATGAACAACCCTTGCTCAATAGCAGAGGAAACGTCACTAGTCCTATAAAAATCAACATCCCTTCATTGTAATAACATCAGGAGTTGTCAAATTTAAACAATGTGTTATATACAGAAACTTGATTTCAGCATGCTCTACTGACTCCAAATGATTTGTGAACAAAATGTCACCAGACAGCCCAGATGCAGCTGTGGGAGCTTTCCTATTGTTGATGATTTAGCTGCCTGGAAATCATTCATTTACAGAAGAACTTTGGTTATAAACTGAGAAACTCCCCGCCTCACTGTCTCTTCATTGTTTCCTGTTGAAGAAGGAAGCAGTAAAAAGTCTTGAGCATTGTGATGTTTTAGTTTTTTTTTCAGAACGCCAGTGGCCGGTGAGTGATGGTTTTCTTCCTTGCTTTAAAAACAAATAAATGAAAGCTTCCCTTCAAGCTTATCCAACATTTTTGGGGATGGGGTGGTGAATAAGAGAAGAAAAAACAACTTTTTTATACATTTTTGTATCTTTGTAATTCAGAGATGAAATTTTTATCTTATTATTTTTTACTGATTTATGTTATTGTGATAAAGAGCATTTTTTCTTTAATTTATTAATGCAACAAAAATACTTGAATCTGTCTTGTGTTGCTGAAGCTTGAAAATTTGATGTGTGTATTGAGTACAGCAAGGTAGAACCTGAGGAAGTTTCAGATTTTTAAAAATCTATTTGCAGTCCAGGAAGATCAAGCATTGTTTGGTCAAGCCTGGGTGAAGCCAGTGCAGTCCACGTTATTCCTTTAATACGTTAAGGACTGGGGTGGCCTACCAAAATTTTTTAAAAAATAAAGATAGCCCACCTTTGATTGTACAGAAAGTTATTATCAATCAGGGAGGAGGTGGCACTGTTAATTAGAGCACTTACTTCTTGTCAAGTGATGCAGCCCAGCCCAGGCTGAAGAAGGGTGAGGAAAGGTTCAGGATGATCCTTTGTGCTGGAAACACTCTCGTTTGCACACTGAGACCTGGGTTCAAATCCAATCCAGGCTGAGGTGATGTAAGTCTCTTCCCTGACAGTGCTAATTTAACAAATTCAGATAATTTTGAACCCAGTCCCCCAAGAGAATTTGAACCCCCACAGCGTGGAGGTGCTCAGAATTTAAATCCAATTGTGCAATCTGTTGCAAATGACTAATAGGATGGATGGTGTACGAAATGGAAACAAAGCACTATGTGGTATGTTTGTAAAACGTGTTTAAAGCATACCTATCGGGAGAGTACTGATGCTGACATTGGATGTAAGAAGTGGGGGGTGGGGGGAGTCAATAAATGGATAAACACAAAGAAATGTGGTTCCTTACATGCTTTCAGTCATTTGCTTTCATAATTTTCAAAAAAGTGATAAATTCTGAACATTGCAGATCAAAATGAATAGATTTAATGTCATTGTTTAAGCCTTGGTATGGCATTAATTAAAAACGTTTTACTGCAATGCTGTTGTCTAATGTCACTTGTTGCCTTTATCAACCCTTCTGCACAGCTATAATAATGCAACCATCCGATGTCTTCCTAGAAGCAGAAAATTGCAAGCGATGCCATCCATCCAGTGAGTGAAACAGTACCGTGTGTAGTGTATCATTAAGGTGTCCAGCTACTGGAAGTGTCAATTTTCCAAATCTTTTTCTTGAAAAAATGGTCTTGGAGCTTAGTCCTTAACGGTGCCATTGTGTTACAGCAGGAGGAGGAAAAACAACATTACCCATCCACTAGAGTCACAATCCCAATTTCCCCACCTCTTAACCCCCCCACTCTCCAAACTTTCCCCATACGTCAGGATAAATTATCATTTCCCCATGCCTGCAGTTCACAGAACACTTGCAAATTAACTTGATAGAATTGGGAAGAGCTATTCTCAAGGCCATCAGTAAACTTCACTTAATGTGCAAGCGAGACTGGCTGTTAACAGATTCATATTAGTGAGATGGATGTTGTCAGTTTTCCCCCTCTCTCCGTTCCTTTCCCACTCCCTCCTAGTTCCAAGATGGAACGTTTTACTATCTGGGCAACATTCCAGCTGTCAGCTTGACCGATTGTCTTATAATGGAGTAGTCATATGGCTTGCCAATCTACTTCCATTGGAGTTTTAAAAATGTGTAACGTCTTTATCATTGTATTAAGTTATAGTAATGTTATCATTTGAAGTGTACAAGAACCATATTTCTGAATTTATAAGAATGAATAAACAAAATAAAAATGTGGTTTGGTTTTAACTATTTTTTATTTTGATTTTAAGCTGCTTCTGTAATCTTCAGAGTAATTGTCAGTGCAATTGTTTCTAACTGATATGACTGTGCTCTGGGAAAGCTTTAACCATCACAGATTTTTCCTTTCAAGCTCTGTGGGGTTTAGCATAAATGGCCATATTAGCAGTATTCAGATAGGAAAGCGCACTCAAAGTATGCTAACCTAAATTCAGCGGTATTTGTATCTTCAGTGGAATGTAGACCACCAGAGAATTGATCTCTCAGCATCCCAATGCAAGTTTGGAGTGAAAGTATGACAGGGACCAGTAAATGCATCAATCCCTTCAAGGCCTTGTTGCTGGTAATTAGCTGCCTCCATTTTGTTGAACACTTGTTGTCCTTCCATCCTATTTGACAGGAAATCAAATATGGGCCCCAGCTATGCCTGTCTCTTTATGGGGTATGTGGAACATTCCTTGTTCCAGTCCTACTCCGGCCCCCTCCCACAACTCTTTCTCCGGTACATCGATGATTACTTCGGTGCTGCTTCATGCTCTCGTTGGGACCTGGAAAAATTTATTAATTTTGCTTCCAATCTCCACCCCTCCATCATTTTCACATGGTCCATCTCTGACACTTCCCTTCCTTGACCTCTCTGTCTCAATTTCTGATGATAGACTGTCCACCAATATCCATTACAAGCCTACCGACTCCCACAGCTACCTCGACTACAGCTCCTCACACCCCGCTTCCTGTAAGGACTCCACCCCATTCTCTCAGTTCCTTCGCCTCCGTCGCATCTGTTCTGATGACGTTACCTTCAAAAACAGCTCCTCTGACATGTCCTCCTTCTTCCTTAACCGAGGTTTTCCATCCACGGTCGTTGACAGGGCCCTCAACCGTGTCCGGCCCATATCCCGCGCATCCTCCCTCACGCCTTCTCCTCCTTCCCAGAAACATGATAGGGTCCCCCTTGTCCTCACTTATCACCCCACCAGCCTCCACATTCAAAGGATCATCCTCCGCCAACTCCAGCATGATGCCACCACCAAACACATCTTCCCTTCACCCCCCCTGACGGCATTCCGTAGGGATCGTTCCCTCAGGGACACCCTGGTCCACTCCTCCATCACCCCCTACTCCTCAACCCCCACCTATGGCACCTCCCCATGCCCACGCAGAAGATGCAACACCTGCCCCTTCACTTCCTCTCTCCTCACTGTCCAAGGGCCCAAACACTCCTTTCAAGTGAAGCAGCATTTAACTTGCATTTCCCCTAACTTAGTCTACTGCATTCGTTGCTCCCAATGCGGTCTCCTCTACATTGGAGAGACCAAACGCAAACTGGGCGACCGCTTTGCAGAACACCTGCGGCCTGTCCGCAAGAAAGACCCAAACCTCCCTGTCGCTTGCCATTTTAACACTCCACCCTGTTCTCTTGCCCACATGTCTGTCCTTGGCTTGCTGCATTGTTCCAGTGAAGCCCAACGCAAACTGGAGGAACAGCACCTCATCTTCCGACTAGGCACTTTACAGCCTTCCGGGCTGAATATTGAATTCAACAACTTTAGATCTTAAACTCCCCCTCCCCCCATTCTCACCCCGTGTCTCCCCCCTCCCCTTTTTTTTCAATAATTTTTATAGATTCTTCTTTTCCCACCTATTTCCATTATTTTTAAATCTAAAACTAAAACTTTGTTAGTCTTTCCACCCCACCCCCACTAGAGCTGTACCTTGAGTGTCCTGTCTTCCATTCTTAATTAGCACTTTTCTCAGACAATATCACCACCTTCAACACCTCTTTGATCCTTTTGTCTGTGACATCTTTTGATTATCTGCTCCTATCACTGCTTGCTTATCTCCACAATCACCACACCCTCCACTTCTCTCCCCCCCCCCCCCCACCTTAAACCAGCTTATATTTCACCTTTCTCCTAACTATGCTTCAGTTCTGCTGAAGGGTCGTGAAGACTCGAAACGTTAACTGATTTCTTCTCCACTGATGCTGCCAGACCTGCTGAGTTTTTCCAGGTAATTCTGTTTTTGTTTTGGATTTCCAGCATCCGCAGTAGCTTTTAGCTTTTTGTTTTTATCAAATATGTCGCCCAGTTTATGACTGACTTGACAGATGAGGCAAACTCTATGCCTAACCAAGCTAACTTCTTACCATGCCAAGGGATCCTTCACAAATGTCTACCCCCTGCACCACATTTGAGGAGGCAGGCCAGTAATCTGCCTCCAATTCATAGAATGGTTACAGCACAGAAGCAGATCATTTGGCCCCATTGTGTCCTTGGTGACTCCATATAAGAGCAAATAAGCTAGTTCCACTTATGCACCTCTCCCCCACCTCCATCTTTTACCCATAGCCCTGCAATTTTTTTCTCTTCAATTCCCTTTTGAAAGCCATGATTAAAACTGCCACCGCCAAGCACTCAGGAAGAATATTCCAGATGCTAACCACTGGTTGTTTCATCAATCATCTTAAATTGGTGTCCCCTGTTCCTCTCCCCTTCAGCCATCTACTTTTCCCCATCTACTGTGTCCATGATTTTGAACACCTCTATCAAATTTCCTCTCAACCTTATGTCAGCAGAACAGCCCCACTTTCATCAATCTGCCCACATAACTGAAATGTCTCATCCCCAGAACCATTTTCGTAAATCCTTTCTGCACCCTCTTCACATCCTTCCTACAGTATGGTGCCCAGAACAGGGGATAATTCTCCAATTGAAGTCAAGGTTCGCCATAACTTCCTCGCTTTTGTACTCTATGCCTCTATTAGCGAAGCCCAGGATTCAGTATACCTTATTAACTGTTTTCTCAACCTGTCCTACCACCTTCAATGATTTGTGCACATATACCCCCACATTTCTTTGCTCCTGCACCCCCTTGAGAATTGTATACTTTATTTTATGTTGCCTCCTTGTTCTTTTTGCAAAAATATATCACTTCACAATTTTGGGATAGCAAAAAGACAAAAATAAATAAATTACCACACCAGAACCAACCTAACCATCAAAAGACAGAGAAGTCAGTTGCTCTGAGTTGGAAACACAACTCCGACACCTGCAATGGAAGCCTGTGACAATTATAGTAAAGGCAGTGCCTCACTTGCCTCACCTGGTTGTGCAGGATGCAGCGAGCCACAATGAATCTTGAGATATGCTCTGGTGAGTACTGCAGGACTCCTCCAAAGTGGCTCAGGCAGCAGAAGTGCTGCTTAATCACCCCAAAGATCTGCTCAATGACATTTTATATATCATCATGTCTCTCGTTATATGCATGCTGTGTGGATTTCACACCAGAGCTATGAGCCAGGAGAACAGCCCTAGTCATTCAATACCTACCCTTTACTTTCTCATGGTATCTCAGGCGCTGATGGTACAGTAGACTGCTGCATAATGAAGGCAATATGACTGCTATAGGATACCAGGTATTGAACTGTATGATGTACTGAGTATGATCACGCACCAGCGGGACATTGAGGAAGTGAAACCCCTTGTTGCGAAGCATCTTTACAAAGTGATGTGTGTGCATTCATTGATGCCCTGTGCACTGGGGAAGCTTGCTATCCTGACAAAGGCACGTGCTCAATCCACCTGCTTCTCTCTGGAAAGAGTGAATGAAATGTGTTTTGCTCTCTTTGCACAAAGAGCCTCAGTGATCTCCCTCGTGCAACAATAAATGACAAACAGAGGTAGGAAATATCGATGCTTCAGCTTGGAAGGATACCAAGGCAAAAAAAAGAAATGCGCGGCTGCAGTCACCTTCACAGCCACTGGCAATGTCATCCCCTCCCTGTTCTGAGGTGATAGGTCTTTCTGCAATAAGTAACAGATTTCTAGTGAGCATCTCTTTAGTCAAATACAATGCACACACTATTCAAGTGAAGTGCATGCTCCAGCGTGATTTTGTTGGGTCTTTCCATGGCCGCCCTCTAACCCCACACTGCGAACCTTGATGTGGCTGACAGGTGAAGTATTGGGGGTACCAGATCAATATAACAACTATGAATTTAGGGCTGTCTGTGGGCCTCTGTTCAATGTGCATCATCATAGTCTAACGGAGTCATACTCCCTCTGGGGCACTATTGAATTTGGGCCCTGTTCTGTAAGGTGTAATCAGTAAAATGTCAGTGCAGGTGTTTTTATCGTATGACTTTCTCAGCGAATGAGGTTTGGAGACTCATTAGCATAACGATGGGTTTCTCAATGTGCTGGACACCTAGCTTAGCAAAAAACCAAAAAAAAATTCAAGCAACCCCTGCGAAAGCAGCTTCCTCGGTTGTTCCTCACTTGTCTTCAATTTGTGTTAAGAAGGTACCTAGAAATGCTCAGTTTAATGATTACCAGTTTCCCTTGCCTTGCACCCTGCCACTAGCAGAGAAAGCAGATAAAGGTACAAAGGAGATGTAAAAGTAAGGCAAAGTATACAAAACTTTGTCGCTCATGCGGCAAGTCTGGTCATGTGGCAGCCAACTGCAGCGCTGCCCTCTGCAAGAACTGCAAACAGGAAGGGCACCAGACAAAGGACTGCAAACAGACTAAGTGCTGCAACCTGTGTGGCGAGGCAGGTCACTTCTACAGGACCTGCCCCAAACGCTGCCTCACTTATGCACAGGCAGCCAAAGCCAACGAGGGGGCAGCAGAGGAAATGTTTCGTGCCACTACAACCAAGGACACTTGCAACACTCCAACCACCATGACCCCCAGTGAGAACAACGGGACAAAGGAGGACAGGGAGAGAGACAAGGTGGAGGAAAAGATTGAGGCAGCAGACAGCCAATCAACAGCACTGCCCCCTGAACCTCCCACTCCTCAGGAGAGCGAATCAATGGAGGAGGAGACAGCAGCTGAAAATCAGCAGGGGGAGTGGCAGCTGGTGAAGAGAGCCAAAAGGAAGAAGGGGCTAAGAAGGTACCAAGCCACTTCCCAGACAAGTGGCAAGAGGCGTCTCCCATCCGACACGGATGACAAGGGCAGCTGTTCTTAGGACGAAGAAGTGCCAGGGCGGCACCCACAGAAGAAGCGGCAACTAGGGAATTGGAGGACGAGACACCCGAGCTCCAGACCGTTGGAGACGATGAGGAGACCAGCGCACCCCAACTTTGCCCACAACCCGAAGAGGCCAGCGCACCCCAGCCCCAGGAATCTGGGAGCAGTGAGGTGCTCAGCGCACCCCAGCTCCGGGAAGCCGGGAGCAGCAACGCCCCAGAGGGGGAGAGGATTGGAGAAGCTTCTCCAACAAAGGACATTTCAAATCCCGTTCTCTGCACGAACCCCCAGATGCCACCTGAGCGGAACATCTCCAATGGGGAGGTTCAGGACAGTTTCCTCAGCCCATCCAAAGTGAGGCAGTTTCTGCACACTATGGGTATGAAGGAGCAGACCAAAGGACTGGGACTCTCAGAGACAACAGTTTTGGTAAGAGAATAAATGCTTTAAAATGGGGGGCTCTCCCAGGACCGAGGGACTGGGAACTGTTTAGAGCCCCCCAGGCTGTACAGCTCAAAATGAATGTCTGCAAATGATTGTAATATTCATTGATTGTATTGATGCACCTCGTGATACATGTTGTAAAAGTTGAACCTTATTGTACTTTTGTGATGGTGATTTTGAAATGGTTTGGAATGTTCTTGAAGATATTTTATGAATAAAGTATATTTTTGCAAAAAAAAATACTCTAATGATTTGACCAGTTAATGTTTGCGAGTTGACTGAGGTAAATAGTTGATTAAATGCTTCATTTCTCAGCAGCTGTGGGTCTGGTGGGATGTACAGTCAAGTACAGGGTCCAGTGTATTCCTTCCAAGGTAGATGTAGTCATACTCAATTAACCTTCAGTTGAGACATGGGTCTAGATTTGTAAAAAGATCAGGGTCCAGTACAGAGACAGGCAGACATGCAATTGGATGACGCTGGCCTCCATGCCTGCTCCTCGCCACGATCCCAACCCCGAGCCATTTTCAAAGAGTGTGGTTCAGGGTTGGATCGGTTGCCTGCCGGCAAGTGACAGGATGCCAACTGAGGCTAATTAGAATTGATTTAGGGGCTTATTAAAGACCCAATCCCGCACCCACTGAGATTTCCAGTCAGCAATGCGTCAGCCCACATTGGCCTGGACCAGGTCCAAGTCAATGTGGTGAATTCTGTGTGTGAAGGGGGTGGCCGCGATATCTCACTCAGGGAACCCCACAGCCCCACAGCCCATAATGGCAGCCGGGTTACAGCTGCAGCCACTGGCCATCCTCTAGAGGAGCAGCCCCTCCAGGATCATGGGCAGGCAGCCATAATAACTTACTGGCACATGTCCCTCGCTCTCTGCATTGCACATCAGCAGCTCCCACCTTCCCAAGTGGGGCTGCTAATCTCAAGTGCTTCCCAATTGGGGGTCTCATTGGCCCTCCAGCATTGGGAGACTGCCCACAGTTCCTGATTGGACAACGAGCCTGCTTCCCGGGCCTTTAATTGGCTGGAGCATTGAAAATTGCAGTAGACGCGTCTACATGTGGAGTTGGGACCCAAAACTAGCCCCCATGTCTGGTTTCCAACCCCTAATTAAAAATCCAGCCTCTCATGTTACAAAAATGACCATGTTTCAATCACAATCAAAAATTCAAGTTTGCCACTTTTTTTTGAAGTGTTAATAAACTCAATATCATTATCCACTCAATAACTTTTCCAGGACTTAGGGTAAAATTATATTAAGTTGTATAAACTTAGTTCATATCCCCTTGAGTATAGAAAATTGATGGGAGTTCTGATTGGGGTGTTTAAAATGTTGAAAGTATTTGACCAAGGAGGTAAGGAGAAACTAGTTCTGCTGTTGGATGAATCAAGAATGACTGGACATAATTTTAAATTTAGAGCTAGATTATTTTGGAGAAAGGTCAGGAAACATGTTTAAACATAAAGGATAGCAGAAATCTGGAATTGTCTCTCTAGAAATGCAGCAGATACTGGGACAATTGGAGCTTTCTAGACTGAGATCAAAGGATATCAAGGGATGTGGAACTAAGGCGAAGGAATGGAATGGAGGTATAAGTCAACAATGATTCAATTGAATGGTGCAGCAGGCCTGAAGGGCTGAATGGTCGAATCTTGTTCCTATGTTCCATGTAATTCTGTGTGTTAAGGCTGCTATGGACCTGTTAGGTGCTGCAAGGAATGTAAGAGCTTAAATGGCCAGCTTAATTCCATTTATTCTTTGATGGGAGGTGGGTGTCGCTGGGAACACCAGCATTTCTTGCCCATCCCTAACTGCACTTGAACTGATTGGCTTGCTTGGCCATTTCAGAGGGCAATTAAGAGTCAACCACGTTGCTGTGGGTCTGGAGTCACATGTAGGCCAGACGAGGTAAGGATGACAGATTTCCTTCCCTTAAGGGCATTAGTGAACCAGATGGGTTTTTACGACAATTGAGGGTAGTCTCATGGTCACCATTACCGAAACCAGCTTATATTCCAGATTTATTAACTGAGGAGCAGAAAATTGGGAACTATGTCCAGACAATCCTATTGTGTTTTTTAATTGGTGTAATGAGTCTACTATTGACTCCAGGTTACAAGTTTCCCTGCGCTAATTCCGTACTTATATTGCATAGTTTATATCTAACATTTGCAATACTTTAGCTTTATCAGTATGAGATTTAACCTGTCCAGTTGCATAGTTTATCTAAATCTTTTGACAAACCTTCAACTTCACTCTCCTTTATCTCTACTGATTTCTCCATTGCATTGTATTTAATTTTGATAAGCTTGGTACTGGAATGCAGGTCATTTATGTAGATTAAAAATAACACTGTCCAAGTGTGATGCCTCTGGGATTCAACGAAACACCAATCTCATTCTGACACTGCACCTTTTACAAGTACTCTGTTTGCTACTTTTAACCAACTTCTTATGCCGTTCCATATTCTATCGTGGATTCCCATGACTTTCATTTTAACTAAAGGTGTTTCTTGTGGAACTTTATCGGAGCTTTCTTTCTTATTTTTCCTTCCTAAATTTACGTTGCTTTCCATTGTTTCATGAATTAGAGGAACCCTGGCAAGTAATGCGTGCTCTCAGCTAGAATGAGATAAATATCATTGGCCCAAATTTGCTACCCCAACTTTCTCTAAACTTACACAGTGTTATTTTCATTTTCTATTAGCACTACTGTGCAACTTATTTAACCTTGACACTGTGTTTGAAGTCTAATGTTGTGAAATTGCTTTCAGAGAGAAAATGTCCATAAGTGGCCAGGATGTAAACCATGTGACCAGCAGACATTATTCAGAGGAGCTATCAGTTTATCGAGCAGCATGTGGTATGAAGAAATTACAGCTGTACTTTCCTGTTAATCCTAGCTGTTGAATATTTATAGTAAATCTATATGCTGAGCAATCCAGTTCTGCATCTTCAAGTAAAGTGAACCTACATTAGTTTACCAGTCCTGTGAGATTGGTAAGTTTGTATTGTTATGATCCTTGCCAGACCCCCAATTGTCAGTGAGATCCAACTGGGACCAATAACGTTTTGTGTAGTGTAGAGAGAGTTTGAGATTCAAGGCACTTGCCGTATGAACAAAGCCCCAAGGCTCCACGAGTTTTGAACAAACGAAAGTAAACTTTACTATAAAAGATCAGAAGGATGAAACAATTTACAAAGCTATCTTAACCTGAATGTTAGCGTATCAGGTACATGTGAATTAACAGACAAAACTGGGCCAAACACACCACACTGCACAATAAATGTCAAACGCGATCAAAACAGGTTCCACAGATTTCTCATCAACCCACCCAGACGTCTGTAACAGTGAATCAAACAATCTCACTGAAATTTCATCTCTCTCACGAGGGTTTCCAAACTTTACCTTCGAAGGTCTTGCCTTGGAATTCTTTCCAAAATTTGCTCCAACTTGGATGGCTTCAACAGCAGCCCACCTTGCAAGGTTTCAATCTTGCCTCCCGAGATTCCGTTCCTCTGGATTCCCGAGCATACTCAAACATCAACTTACAAGCACAATTTCAGATCTTCAACTGCGCTGAGAGAACACCATAGCTCCAAAGGGGTACCTTTGCCCCAGTGGCCCACAGCACAGAGTCGCCAACCTTCAGCTGCCTTCTTGGATCTTCAGCGCTTCTCTTGAGCCCTCTTCAACTACCAGGGCTTCTTCCAAGCCCTGTTCACTTAACATTTGCTTCCCACAGCCCTTTCTCTAATTGCAGCCTGTTTCTTCATTTTTCTTGACTTAATTTGGGATCTGTCTCTGTCCCCTATCTCAGTCCATAACCTGGACTCTTCTTGGGACCTCTCCCTGTCCCCATCCCCCTTGTCCCTTTCTGGGACGCTTGCTGGCTATGGCGCTTCACACCAGTCCTTGACCCGAAGAACTTAAAGCTGCAGCTCTGTGCATTTGCAGCCCGCTCCCATTCTGCGTATGCACAGAAACTCCGAAAACTGCTGAGACTTGGAGTTCCCAACCTCTGTTCCTGACGAGCTGGTAAGTGTGGCTTTCATAACAGTATTAAGCAAACCTAGAAATACAACATCTAAAACAAGGGAATATAAGTCATCTTCATTTGCTCCTGCTGAAATTGAAAATTGCGGATTACTCAATGGACACAGTTGACCATAGTCGTCTCTGTTTGGTCACTCAACCCCGCAGTTTATCCCTCAGGCCAGTGAGAACAGAGCTGATGCCTAAATGAGACTGCATGGATTAGGGTATGGGCAGCAGGATTTTAATTGAGCTGTAGTCTATCAAAGGCCGAGGATGGGAAATGGCCAGGAGAACATTGAAATTGTAGAGTTTAGAGATAACAAAAGCATGGGTGAGAGTTCCAACAGCAGATAGGCGATATGCAGAGACAGGCACTGATACGGAGGTGGAAGTAGATGGTCTATGTGAATGGGGGGGTGCGGTTTATAGTATTAAAAGCTCAGTTCAACTCAGGGTCAAATGGGGATTGGTGGTGGTGGAATTGGTCAAAGACGATTGCTTTAATTGGAGGAAATTGCAGCTTATCCAGGACTGTATGTCAGGTAACAGTCAGCAAAATACTTGAGAGAGGACGTGGTAAGGTAGAAGTGGGTGCAGTCAGCATAGATATGGAACATGATGTCCGCTTTGGATAATATCATCAAGGACAGTTTGCCAATGAGGAATAGATGGAAAAACTCAGAGCAGTGTTGCTTCTAGTTATTGCAGTCAGCTAAATTTTCCTTGTTAATAATGACCGTGCTTTTCATTTCATTTGGAATTACTTCCGTTAATCATCACAGAATTTCACGGTGATATAAATTTTATTGTTTTTTTAAAGCCATGGAAAAGTTATACCATTCTGCTATCCACCTTGGACGTATTTGTAACCTGATTAAACTTAAAAAGTTAATTTGAATATTCCCTGCCTTGGCTGAGCCTTTCTTCAACTTCAGTTGAGGTCTTCATTGGACTAAAGAGAGGCAAAGCCAGCCAGACTTCCAACTCCTGATTATTATCTAATGATTGTGCTCACATCTGAGGGAGGTTATACTAGTTATATAAAAATAAAGCTAGCCCACAGATAGAGTGCTGCATAAAGTTCTGGTCACCATATTACAGGAAGGTATTGCCCACACCAGAAAGAGTACGGAGGAGATTTATGAGTCCTGTTGCCAGGTTGGAGAACTTTAGCTATGAGGAAAGACTGGATAGGTTTGGGTTATTTTCTTTGGAACAGAGGAGGCTGAGGAGAGATTTAATTGAGGTGTGTAAAATTATGAGGAGCCTAGGTAGCGTGATTAGAAAGGACCTATTTCCCTTAACAGGTTGTGGGTATCTGGAACTCACTGCCTGGAAGTGTGGTAGAGGCAGAAACCCTCATCACTTTTTAAAAATATGTAGATAGGAGCTTGAAGGGCTATAACCTCCGAGGTTATGGATCAAGAGCTGGAAAGGTGGTTTAAGCCGAATAGCTCTATCTCAGCCTGCAGGGTCATGATGGGCCCAGTGGCCTCCTTTTGTGCCATAAATTTCCATTAAATTCTCTAAGAGAGACTGTGACATCCAGAATGGTTAAATATTCAACTTCTAAGCTCACGACTGAACAGTGACTACTCAGGTAAGGTAATGGAGATCAGTTGGTGCCTAGGGGATAGCAATCTCATGAGAGTCAGGACTTTCAGAAAGGAAGGGGGAAGAAACACAAAGAAATGAGAAAATATGTTGTTAGCACCAATCATCCCACTGATCACCTCAGAATACCTTTCTCTGTTTGTAAGTTCTTAATATAGCTTTCTTAATATCTCCCTGTCCTGTTGGGAAATTGCCCTTGTTTATTTTTCAGAATATCACGAGGTTCTATACAGTACAGAGGAAGGCAATGTTCCCCCCAGTTCTGGTGCATAAGGCCAAACTGCAGGGGCCTTACTTACTCTGAATATAAGGGAGTGAGTTATCTGCCTGTATTCCCTTTATCTGATTTAATCAAATCAGCAATGATCAAAACAAGGAACAATTTATCCACTGATCTGATGGCAAAGGCCACATGCAGTTGAGCAGTGTGGATCGCAAGGGTGCAGCTTCAATCTCTGATCTCTGATTCAGTCTCACATCAATGGTAGGGAAACTTGGAGAAATTTCTGAAGGAGAGTATCTATCTCCACTTGGAGAGGCAAGGTTTGATCAGGGATTGTCAGCATGGCTTTGTCAGAGGGAGGTCATGCCTAACAAATTTGATTGAATTTTTTGAGGAGGTGACCAGGTAGTGCAGTTGATGTAGTTTATATGGATTTCAGAAAAGCCTTTGACAAGGTCCCACATGGGAGACTTATAAAGAAGGCAAAGGCACATGGGAAACAGGGTAATTTGATAAGGTGGATTCAAAATTGGTTTAGATGTAGGAGGCAGAGGGTGATGACAGAAGGATGCTTTAGTGACTGGAAGCCAGTGTCCAGTGGTGTACCACAGGGATCTGTGCTCGGTCCCCTGTTATTTGTCACAAACTTTTTTAACCAGAGGGTGGTGATGGTCTGGAATGCGCTGCCTGGGAGGGTGGTGGAGGCAGGTTGCCTTACATCCTTTAAAAAGTACCTGGATGAGCACTTGGCACTTCATAACATTCAAGGCTATGGGCCAAGTGCTGGTAAATGGGATTAGGTAGGTAGGTCAGGCGTTTCTCACGGTCGATGCAGACTCGATGGGCCGAAGGGCCTCTTCTGCACTGTGATTCTGTGATCTTAGACCGAGTAGTTGCACAGGATTTCACTGCCACTGGGCCAAAAAAAAGTATCAGCCAATTCCCCTGTCCTTCTCCTTCTTGGAACCACTGGGAACCTATTGATATCAACCTAAGGGGCCTGGAAGGGTTTAACTTGCAAAGGATAGACATGGAGAAAATGTTTCCAGTTGTGGAGGAGACAAAAATTAGGGGTCATGAGATAGTCACTAATAAATCTGTGAGAGAATTCAGGAGAAACTTTACCCAGAGAGAGGTAAGAATGTGGAATGCGTTACTGCAAGAAGTATTTGAGGCAAACTGCATAAGCATTTATGGGGAATCTAGATACGCATATGAGGGAGAAAGGAATAGAAGGATCTATTAATTGGATTAAATGAAGAGGAGTGGGAGGAGGCTTATGTGAACCATAAAAGTCAGCATTGATCTGTCAAGCTGAATGGCCTGTGCTCCAGACTCGATATTAATAGGGTAATTATATTTTGCATAGCCACTGTCAAGTAGTAAACAATTCAGTTTTAGTTTTCAATATAAGCGGTTAACAGTTTTCATAGTAACCCTTATCCTTTTACCACCCTCTGCCCAAAAGAACACAAGCAACCTTTATTTAATAAAAATTCTAGTCGCAGTTGAGTCAATAAGATTTTGGGTTCCAACATATGCGTACTGCAGAAGTACCCCCTTTGCAGCATCATAGCTGTTATAACAGTTTTGCCAGGATCAATTATGTAATTCTGAAGAAAACCAGTGCCAGAAACCTGTCTAGGTAAACTTCATTTCTTTGAAAGTCCGACAGCAAGAGCCATCATTCATATAGTTCTCCTCCAGAGTAATTTACTGCTCCTTGTTCCTCCAAGATGACTGATTGCTCGAAAGGATGTGAAAGATTTGGTTCATGTCTGAAAGTTTTGCATCTGTAGAGATGTCAGTTTCTCTGAATGTTACTTGGTGGGCACTGTCAGGTTGTCAAAAAAGAAATAAATAGCTTACATTTACGAATTGGCATGTGTTGCAGAGAGAGCTCAATGCCAAAGTGAGGTGTGCTAGTCCTATGAGACTGTGCATAGTAAAATTGAGACACATCATGGGCTGTATGCTGCAAACAACAGTGTGTAACAGGACAGTATATATTTATTCTATTCAGTCACAGGATGTGGGCTTCACTGGCTGGGCCAGCATTTATTGCCCATCCCTTGTTGCCCTTGAGAAGGTGGTCGTGAGCTGCCATCTTGAACTGCTGCAGTCCATGTAGTGTAGGTACACCCACAGTGCTGTTAGGGAAGGAGTTCCAGGATTTTGACCCAGTGACAGCGAAGGAATGGCAATACAGTTCCAAGTCAGGATGGTGAGTGACTTGGAGGGGAACTTCCAGGTGGTGGTGTTCCCATCTATCTGCTGTCTTGTCCTTCTAGATAGTAGTGGTCATAGGTTTGAAAGGTGCAGTCTAAGGAGCCTTGGAGAATTCCTGCAATGCATCTTGTAGATGGTACACACTACTGCTATGGTGCGTCGTTGGTGGAGTGAATGAATGTTTGTGGATGAGGTGCCAATTAAGCAGGCTGCTTTGTCCTGGACGGCGTCAAGCTTCATGAGTGTTATGGGAGCTGCACTCATCCAGGCAAGTGAGGAGTATTCCATCACTCTCCTGACTTGTGGCTTGTAGATTGTGGACAGGCTTTGGGGAGTCAGGAGGTGAGTTACTCGTCGCAGGATTCCTAGCCTCTGACCTGCTCTTGTAGCTACAGTATTTATATGGCTAGTCCAGTTCAGTTTCTGGTCAATGGTAACCCCCAGGATGTTGATAGTGGGCAATTCAGTGGTGGTAATGTCATTGAATGTCATGGGGCGATGGTTAGATTCTCTCTTGTTGGAGATGGTTATTGTCTGGCACTTGTGTGGCGCGAATGTTATTTGCCACTTGTCAGCCCAAACCAGGATATTGTCCAGATCTTGTTGCATTTGGACAGGAATTGCTTCAGTATCTGAGGAGTTGCGTATTGTACACAAGATGTTAAAATTGTCAGTTACAATATACCATCAAAACAGTGTTATCACATAGACTGTCCAGTGTAGGTGGTGCACGAAGAGTTAGGCAGGGCGTGTTCGGTGGCGTGAGTGGACAATATGGTGCGATCAATTTCACAATGGCATGAAACCAGTTTCCGATCATCCACTCAGTCTGTCAAGAGCGGGCCGCGTTTCCCGCCATCGGATGTTGGGAACTTCATTATAATACATCAGTATATCATTATTAGACCAGACCACCAGAATAGTTCCCCTCCTAACCCCCGGCCCAGCCCTGCTGGATCGCCCGTCCAGATTGGTGGGAAAGCACACCGACGTGTTTCTCAACAGCATATAGAAGGTGTGCATTTGGCGGCCTGCACTTTGAGGGTAACTCTTAGGTGAGTGCACGGTAATGTTGTGCAGCGCTCGCCAGGGGCGCCTGTTGGACTTCAAGGTTGAGGCGACTTTAGGGAGGAGGGCAAGGGCAGCCCAGCCATTGAACATAACGCACAAGCATTCAGGGTGGGGGATAGGGTGGGCAGGGAAAGCGGCCACACATTAGGGACACCCTATATATTTTACATTCCTCTGCACCTGAGACAGTTCAGGCGCAGCCACATTGATATGATTGGAGTCGGGCCACTAGCTTATCTGCCCACACAAGCAGCGCAGAGGCATCAAAGTGCCACCAAGTGCTCAAGAGCTTTCCACCTCCCCCCAGCACAGACTGCAAAGCAATGAGCGTTTTAGTGGACTGCAGAACAGTTGGACGACTGCATACTTTGTACAATTTTCTTGCTAAAGCTGGTCATGGAGCAGTCACTGGTGGAGGCACTCACAGCCCCTTGCAATATCAGCATCCCAGTTTGGACCATTCTCCCCCATGGTTCAAGCTAACAGTGCAGCCTTGCAGTGCAGGTTAGGAGAATGCCTGCCTGTGCTGAGAGCACAGCATGCAGTCCAGTGGGCAAAGCTGTCGCCAATCGGTCAAGTGGAGTGGGGCGGAGGTTGGTGGGGTTTCAGGCAGCCATGCAGCGCACTAAACTCTGGCCATCCAAGTGGTGGCCAGTACTCTCCGGGAAGCATTAAGGGGCCTTCAGACTTAACCAGGACAGTTTCTCAGTGCACCCATGCTAACCCACTCTTTTTCATTCTGCAAGAGGAATGCATCAGGGTCATGGAGTGTGGTGAACTAGCTGTATGCCTGATGGCCTACAGAGAAGAGAGCAACTGAGGTTCCTGTCTGCTTAGAGGCAGGAGCAGCTACCTCAGGAAGAAGGGGCAGCTGGAGCTCCCACACACGCCTCCTATCATTCCTGCAGATGACCGAGAACCAGTGTCGCCGAAGACTGCGCATGTCTGGGGAACTGGTAGGTCAGACCTGCCAGCTACTGCACTATTTGATGCCACAGGACATGGAGGGCATCCACTGCCAGTGGCTGTGAGAGTCACCGTGGCACTCAATTTCTATGCCAGTGGCTCCTTTCAGAGCTCCACAGGTGACCTCTGTGGGATCTCACAAGCCTCCACCCACAAATGCATCCAGGAGATTGCAGATGGCACCTTTGCGAGGGCACACAACTTTGTGCATTTCGCCCAGGAGCAGGACAGCCAGGATGCAAGAGCGATTGGATTTGCCCAGATCTCGGGTTTCCCGCAAGTGCAGGGTGTGATCGACTGCACTCATGTGCCGCTCAGATCTCCGTCGCTACACCTGGTGAACTACATCAACTGCAAGGGCTTCCACTCGCTGTATGTGCAGCTGGTGTGCGACCACCAGAAATGCATCCTGCAGGTGTGCGCACGGTTTCCAGGGAGTGTGCACAACGCCTACATTCTCAGTCGGTCACAGATCCCTGAAGTCTTCCAGGGTCCTCAGAAGCTGCAGGGATGGCTCCTCGGGGACAAGGGCTACCCACAGAGGCCATGGCTGATGACGCCCTTGTGGCGGCCTCAGATTGCAGCAGAGCGACGCTGTAATGAGGCTCATGCAGCAACTTGCAAGTTGGTGGAGCAGACCATCGGGATGCTGAAAATGAGGTTCTGGTGCCTGGACTGGTCTTGTGGAGCCCTGCAATACAGTCCACAGAGGGTGTCATGCATCATCAAAGGGCCTGCTGTGCCCTTTACAACCTTGTGCTGCAATGGGGGGAGGAGCTGGCTGAGGAGGAGATGGAGGAGCTGGAGGTCTCCTCAGATGAGGAGGATGCTGACGGGCATGATGGTGACAAGAACATCGAAGGCGATGATGGCGGGCAGGTGCACTTGGGAGGCCCTCATAGCTGCTATATTTGTGGAGGATGATGATGACATGCAGTGAGGTGACCCCATTGATCCTCACATTGCATCTGTGAACATTTGACTCCAGTCTGGCTTATGGCAGCACAAATACCCACTGTGATAATGCTCCTCTCATGGAGACTCAGCCATAGGCAGGGAGACTTTCTTGGGAGTTTATTGACAATAGTGAACAGTATGTACAAGCGATTAACACCCGTGCCCAGGCTGTGCCACTAGTTCTTAACTTTCCTAATCCTGCCACTACGTCTTGGTGTTCCCCAGACATCCACAGCGGAGGTGGAGACAGCCTGCTGACTGTGACGCCCTGTCTGTGATGACTATGGTGGGTGTCCTTGTATGGGCCGAGACCTGGAGGGCCCCAGCCTGCTTTCGGGGTCCTGCTGTGTGGCAGTGGCACCCTCCTCAGCCTGTGAAGCTGGAGCTGCCGCGATCACAGGAAGAGGGGAGTCGGATAGGCTGGACATGCCTGAAGTCACCTGGATGGATGGCCCCAGAGTATGCACCTGCTGATCCTCCTCCCTATCGGTGCCCGAGGGCCCCAGGCTGGCTGCTTGAGAAGAAGGGGTCGCTGGAGTGAGTTGGAACGGCCTGACATCCCTCTCACATACACACTGTTGGAGGCCAACTACGGCATCAGCGATGGAGTTGAGCCCGCGCAGCAGTACAGGAGCAATGTCCTGGACCAAGGTCTATATGGCGGCCGCCATCCTACCAGTGTTGACCTCAGTGCATTGCAATGCCGGCACTATCACCTCAGCCTGAAGGCGGACAGACTCCTCCATCGTGCCTCGCAATCTGAGGAGTGCAGCGGACATCCCTTCCTGATGTTCCCGAGCTTGCCTTTGCAGCTCCAGCAACTGTGACATGATTGAGTCCAGAGGCTCGTCATCTGACTCGGACTCAGCAACGTTCTGGCCTCCGGCAGTCCTCCGAGTGCCGGACACCTGATAAGTCCCTGCCACTGTCTGCTGTGGATCAGACAGTGCAATGTGCTCACTAGATTATGATCCTGAAGCTATTCTAAAGCTAGGTCCCACCGAGGTGCGTGTCTCTGCATTGGTGAAGGGTGTGGGTGAGCGCTGCGACGGGACTTCAGGGAGGGTGCCTTCAGATTCCTCTTCAGAGGTTTCTTCGAGGCTTGATTGGAGGCCCTGAGTTGTGGACTCCATCGGCTGTTTCCCAGATGTGCCTGTGGAAGCAAGAAGAGATAATTATTGCATGGCAGTGGCCTGTGAAAAATGAGACATCACTCACGGCATGGTTGTCTGATGGATGTTGCACTGCTGGATCCTCATTTGGCAGAGCACCGCCGACATCACCTTCAGCACAGGAACGGTCCAGATCCTCGCCGGCCAGCTGGGTGGCTCTGTTTTCAAAGTTCGTGAGGACCTTCATTTCAGGCAATCCTCCACCGGTCAATGACCTCTCCCTCTTGTTGTGTGCCAGCTTGTCCTGCATGAATAAAGATGCCTGCCAGGCCAGATGATAAGTATATCTGGGATGCTGAGTGGTCCCATGGATGGGATGAGGACAATGACGGTGAGTGTGAAGGAATGAATGGTGATGTCCCTTGAACTGGCAGTGAGTGAGGGCCCTGTGGGTGTGTGATGGGTTTGTGAGTGTGTGAGTTGAGAGTGATGAGAAGAGTGACTTACCCTGGCGGAATGGAGGAGATCAGTCATCTTCTTTCGGCACTGGGAGGCTGTCCTCTTTTGCAGGGTGTTGTTGCTGACCACCGCTGCCACCGCCTCCCAAGCCTGGTTGGTGACTCCACTGCCCATCCTGCGGCCAGAGCGAGGGCCGGGCCTCCATGGCGTCCAAAAGGTGTTCCAGTGACATGTCACTAAACCCGGGGGCTCCAGTCCTCTTGCCTTTCGTGGACATCTTCCCTGCAGCAATCGTGGGCTGGAAGCACTGAGGTGTGGTGCGCGTGGCTGAACTTTAGATATGGCACCCAGCATGGTGAAGCGGTGAGGTGATGGCAAGCAGGTGAATAAGAACCCCGCCCGGCAAGGAAACGGCATGCTTCCCAGGAATGCATAAATAATGTGGCGGGTTTGGAACGATACAGCATGAAAACCCAATATTGCGGCCGACAAATAAAACGTCATTTTACCCGCCCACTACCGCACTTAGTGCAAATCTGGGACAATTCCGCTTTTAGAGTTAATACCCTACGTGTTCAATATAATATGACTGTGCAATAATAAATAATTATTGCATTATTTTGGCAGTAGCTTATTCCTGCTGTCAGTTCATAAAGACACCAGTTCTTCCTTGGACATGGATTAAGGAGCCAGCAGACCCTTGATGCCTTTGCCAATGAAATCTGACATATTGCCTATTCAGTGCATCTTGAAAGGTTATTTGCCAATCGGGATCATTGCAACTGAGACAAGTTGTATCGTCTCCCTACATTCATCTGTTTTCCAGCAGAAGTCGCTGGTTAAAAATTAGAAGTCAACTTTACCTTAAGATTAGCAACGCTGAGCCCAAACATAGTCACCTCACTACTGCCCAGCTGAAATCAAGGGGATAGGCCAACATATTTGCATTTTAAGATAGTATTAAAAAAGCAAGCTTCTGTCTTGGTGGCTACAGATCACCAGCAGCATGGCACCAGTTTTATTGTGCCAGCTCTATATGTAAATGCTGCACATTTGTTTTCCTTGCTGAGTCCCTGCACTCTGAATGCACCATCTGTCAATAGTCCACTGCAACAACTAAGCCACACTATTACAATGCTAGCCACATATATTGCAATTACTTGGAACTAAATGTCTGTCCACTTTGGCCCACACTTCTAATGAATGATCATGTTCAATGGAGCCATTGTTTGGCAGGAAGATGGTTTGTCCGAAGCACTAGCACCACCTAATTTACATACCACAGTGCCATCACCAACAGTGTTTTTGTATAAAAGGGTTATCAAACAGGCACAGCCGCTGTCTATATGTCATTTGCCTCCCTGTCCAATTCATGTGCACATGATACCTGAGGCTGCAGCTCTTATCATACCTTCTGAAATGCAGCAAAAGTCACCACTACATCAAAAATCTGAACCTCCAGTGCTCTCAATGGTCATGAACAAGACATACGAATCACTGATTGCAGAAATCAGTTTGCTTTTCTAATCTTTATCTTTGCTGTCATTTTTATCTTTATTTGCTTTAAGAATATGTTTTCCAACAAAAAACTGAGCTCTGGCTCATATCCACTCATAGTTATAATGTTCAGACCAGGGTTACAGCTTGTGAGAGCTGTTTTAAGACACCAGGGACAATATTTTCTAAAACATCACATCTCTCACAGAGACTCCGAAATAGCAATTGACTGATTGCAAAGCCACAGACATGCGTCCATGATTTTCCATCCACTGAAATCAATAGATGGAAAATCACAGTCAGATCTCTCTCAATTTTCTGCTAAGTTACCCATTACATTGCAAAGCCACACCAGAGACACAGCACATCTGAAATGTTCTTCCATTGCTAATGCGACTCAATCGTTGAAGCACACATGGATTACCTACTCTCTGTGAGATGTTTTTGAGAGTACACTTTTACATGTTTGTTCCACATTTAAAGATGCGCGAAGAAGACAAAGCACATTCTTACATCTTTTTCCAGAGCTTGTTTTTCCTGGAACAGGTTGCTAGCCTGAAGCTATAGCTTGAGGGGTGCCACTCTGCATCAAGCATGGCTGACCAGGAAACTCGACTGCTCTTCCTGCCTGCCGCAGGTATATCCGTTTGGCAGTGTTCTGCACACACTTTGCGTTGCCCTCAAGTCCGGGAGTGGGACTCAAGCCCAGAGCTTCTGACTCAGAAGCAGGGGACGCTACCCATTGCACCACAAGACCTCTTCTTTACCTATTCCTACCAAATTATTTTGTCTGCTTCACTAGCACTAATAACCCATCTAAAATAAGCATTTTAGCACCACTATCAAAAACAGAGGACAGAAAAATTTGGTCCAAATGCACTGAGCGTTCGTAAGATAATGGCCTGAATTTTGTGCTCGTCGGGCGTGCGCGATTGGCAGATGGGAACCGGGCCTCCGACCGCGATTTCACACTGACTCGCCAATTGACAGCCAGCCAGCGTGAAACGTGCACTGAGAAAGGCTCAGCACTGCTGGTGGGGGCGGGGAGAGGGTGGGCGCCGACGTCACTGCGGGTCCTGGTGAGCACTTCCACTGAGCTCCCTGAAGGCAGACAGCTCAGGGAGCCGCAGACCTCCAAATAATAAAAATAATAACAAAAAGGTGGCAAAAAACATCCACGCAGCACAATCAAGCACCTGAAAGCATACCTCATAAAAATGCTGCACCCAGATCTTTATTTTTATTTTATATCCTAACGGAGATTTCATCCCACCCTTGGATGAGGAAGTGATTAAAACGTGAATTCCACCCACCAGTTTTGCCTGTGCGACCAGGTAAAAATCGCACAGGCAACGTCAATCGGCTTTTTAATGACCTTAATTAGCCCTTTAATTGTCAGCGGGCGCTGCTCCAACTCTCGCGCGCACCCACCAGCCTCGATATTGCACACGTGCGATGACATCGGGACGCACGCCCGACGTCTCTCCACGCTATTTTACATGCGTTTGGGTCAGGTGTGTGCTACACCTCGGAATGCAAGATTCAGGCCAATAGCTCTAACCCAGTGCTTTTCCATATTTCTGGTAACAATGAATTAACTCGGACTTTGTAACTGCTCTTAACCTAACAGTTCAGTTGACTAATGCACTTGGGCTCCCATTAATATTTAGCTAAAATAGATCTGTTACAATTTGGATTGGGTTCACGTGATGGACCTGTGTTTTTACTGCTTGGTTGAATATCCTTTCATCCTGCAGCTACACTCCAATTACTGCATTATCTATATTGGAGAACAGACTGATTGTTAGACAACATCTCAATGTCTAAAGGATACAAGAGTGATTTACTGAGCTGACGTCTATGCTTTTGAGCTGTATATTTATAATCACGATACACTATTGTCTTTTGGTGCGCATGATAAAAGATTCCTAAATTAACCAGTTCATAATACAAAGAAATGAACTAAGATGACAGGCTGACTGTTGTAATGAGAAATAGAATATCAATGTGGAGTTCAATTCTGAGGTCAAGTTCCAGTTGTTTCCCCTAATGTGTTTGCTCCACTGGCCCCAAAATGAGCAGTGAATGGCAAATGATCTTCAATGCAGTGAAGTGTTAGATGGATCATTGTGGTAGGAAGAATAAGGAGGCCAGATATTGCTCAGAAGGTAAGAAACTGAATGAGGAAGAACAGCAGGGAGGCTTGGGATCCAGATACATAAAGATCACCAAAGGTAAAGACACAAATGATGGAGTCATAAAGAGCTAAATACAAAAGTAGGAAAATTATGTTAAACTTAATGAAACTTTGGGTAGGCCACACTTGGAATACTGTGTGCAGTTCTGGCATCCATACTACAAAAGAATATGAAGCACAAAGGAGAATGCAGAAAAGATTCACAAAATTCTCTATGTAGAGAAATTCTGGCGAGAAGACTAAGAGGAGACCTGATAGGCATCTTTAAAATTACGAAGAGGTTTGATAGTGTGGACATGAAGAAAGTGTTTCGACTTAAGAGTGAATCCAAAACAAGATGAGTGCATAGATCAAAGATAAATGCAAACAGATTGAATAAAGCCCTTAGGTATGCATTCTTCACACACAGGCTGGATTTTCCCAGTTGTGTCATGATCCTAATGTCGGCCTCAATTCCATGCTAGGAACCCAGAAGTTGTCCCGGTGGGATGTTGTTTGTGATCTTCCTGGAATTGGCTAATTAAGAAGCTGCCTTCAGGAATCCCGCCCAATTAAGAGTGGGAGGCAGACCAGGGAAGCAGGAGGTCCAATCCGAGAGCCCGCAATAATGTCCAACCAGCAGCCCCATCAGGGGAGGTGACCTCTGTTGAGGCAGGCAGGAGATCATAAGGGCTCTTCAAATGGCCTCTTTCCAACATCGTGAAAAATAAACATAGAAAATAGGAGCAAGTGTAGCTCATTCAGCCCTTCGAGCCTGCTCCACCATTCAGTATGATCATGTCTGATCCTCTATCTTAACGCCATATTCCCACTCTCTCCCCATACCCCTTGATGCCTTCAGTCTCTATAAATCTATTTCCTTCTTAAATATATCCATTGATTTGGCCTCCACAGCCTTCTGTGGTAGAGAATTCCACAGGTTCACTACCCTGTGTGAAGAAATTTCTCCGCACTTCAGGCCTGACTCATGCATGACCATAGTTGTCAGGTCATCATTGTGCCATCTCATTGCAATTAGTCTTTGCAGGGGTGATGGGGAGAAGGTGTCGATGCTGCCACAACAACCTCCTCACCACCACCCACCCAATAGTCTGCTGGCACCTGGAGGCTGCATCCAGTTAAATTCTGGGCTCTCGCTTCTGCAGGGGGCCCATCTGCCGTTGATAAGGTCTCAGCAGTGCTATCATCTTTCCCTCAATTGATTCATTAATTGGCCTAATTGTCTACTTACCACAGCCAGCAGGTAGCCCGTCTCCAGCAAGATTGCTCTGGGGTGAGAATCCATCAGCCGACCTGACCCGCTATATTCCGACTTTGCTCCCAGTTTTGACTCCTAACCCACTTCCACAGGACAGGGAACATTCAGCCCAAGGAGTAGGAGAATGTGGAACTTCGGTGCCGCATGGAGTGGTTGAAGAAGAGAGCATTGGCATATTGTAGAGGAGGCTTTATTCATACATGAGGAAAAAAGGGAACAAAAAGAAGTACGGGGAGAAGCTGGGGAGAGGCCATTAGAAAGGGAGAAACTCCTGCAAAGTATAAACACCACATTGTCCAGGTGGGCTAAATCGTGTGCTGCAGGTTATATGTAACTTGGCTGTTGAAGATAATTATCATCTGACACCACTGAAACATATCTTCTGAGTTGACCATGGTGTGACTTTTAGTATTACACTTAGTAGATTGGGTGGAGGGAAGAGATGGGGTGGTATTTATAAACTGCACATGAAGTAATTACAATGGTTTAAAGCCAGCAATCTACCACATTATACATTAATCGGAGCAGAGCTGCCAGAGGATATTCTGAAACTCTTGAGTGATGCTAAGTGCTTCCGTACCAGGAAGGAAGAGAATGGCACATGGTCTCCAAGGACCTCGCTAGGCTACATGTTAGACTAGTTAGATGCAGCATTAGAAAAGACCTGGGAGCAGATTTCATAAGTAAAGAGAAGGGAAATAAAGCAAGTCCATTAGACATCTAAGAACGTGACTCAACAAGGAGCATTTCCTCAGTTACATAACAAGCCAGCTTATTTACACATTTCAATGTTCCATGGTTGCGCATCACACATATAAACATATAAGAAATAGTTGATGAGATAAATACTTTGGATATGTATGAAGAAGGATTGTGTATCTAAATATATATGGTCTGTGGCACAATGAATTGAGTTACTGAGGGCCTGGACAGGCGAACATAATTAAACACATCGGTATCTTTCGTAAATTTTGTTCCGGGTAAGATTAGGATAGATTTGTTGTCAATCTAACCCTGATGTCTATCCTGACAGTCAGAATGTTCCTGCATATTAACATGGTTGGGTTTGAGGAGTTTGAGGAAGGGAATTTGGGTCCCTCCCGGGACCAGCAACTTATTGACTGCTATTTGTTGATAGCAAGCAGACGATTATACTCTTACTCTCTCTGACATTTCTGTTTCCGTAGAGAGTATTCATTGGAGACACATAACTGTCTGCAGATGGTAATTTAGGATAATTAATGACCCTGACATTCCTTTGGAATCCTACATTATTCCCTGGAGGTAAGTATGCGCATGTGGCTGTGCTCTTCTGCCTTTCATTTTGAGCCCCCAGCTAGTTTGAGTTAGCAATGTGGCACAGCTGATGCGCAGGCCTATTGGTAGTGCCATGTCTTGCTTCACTGCAATGGTTTATTCCATTGTTTGGGGACTAATGCCGCAGGGAATGGCTCTGGAGAGCTTCAATCTGTGTCTGAACTGGCTCCAATGCAGTTTCAAAGCACACTGATGTTCTAGTCACCAGAGTATTTTCACACAAATGTGAATTTTGATTTCAGATTTCTGACAGCCTAACAATGTGCCTCTTTCCATTCTGAATTTGGGTTTATTGCTAGACCACATCAGAACAAAAGGTATTGTGCACTAGCAGTAGAGAGATCCAAATAGTCAGACCTATGCTCAGCAAGTGTATCCGACTATTACACAAAAGGTCACAACACAACTCAGGGTTAGGTTTGTCATCTTTACACACACACACGCCTACAATCCTACAAGGGAGTACGTAGCCCCAGTCAAGCACATTTAGTGATGCTTGAGATCAAGATATTCTCTGAGGAAAGTTATGAGGTCAATCCATGTCCTTCTCCACCACTCCATGCTTACAGTGCCAATAAATGTAATCAACTGATATGAGCGGTGAAAGGTTTGGCTGAGTTTATTGATTAGCCAATGTTTTGGCAGTTATAGTCACTTACTGGGCCAAAATGTCCGTGATTTTCAGCAAAGCGCTTATACACGTTGGCTGTGCATTACATGGAGCTATGGCTTTGTATGTTTTTTTTCAATAATTCCGTAAACCTGGGGATGCAAAATTGCACGATGTCTGCTCCCGGGTTAGCTTCACTCATGAAAAGACCGACTACTCTTTTCTTGTACAGGGCTTGGCCAGTGGAGCTGCCAATTAAACCAGCTGCCGTCTAGCTGCTCACCCAGCACCACATAAAGGCTCTAGTCAGCTAACTTCTGCCATGTGGACGTGAGTTCAGTTCCCAGTAGTTGAAGTGTGAGTGTCTACCAGAATTATCCGGAGCATTGTAACAAACCGCCTATCTGTGCAAGGTCACTAAAGATAAACATATTAATGATTGGCACGTCAAACCATAAATAATAACAATCAGCAAGCTGGAGGAGTGATGGCAATTCATTTCCTTTTGCTGAGTTAGTGATACCATTAATGATCTCTTTAGCGTTATCAGTAAGGGTAAAGACAAACTATTTCCAATGGTGAGGAATCCAGAGCAAAGGGGCATAACCTTAAATTTAGAGCTAGGCTATTCAGGGTCATCAAATCCAGAGGAACACTCATCCCAAAAAACCTGTTGAGACTGGGGGTTAATTGAAAATTTCAAAACCCTGGCATTGATAGATGTTTGTTAGGCGAGGGTATTGAGAAGTAAGAAGCCAAGTTGGGTAAATGGAGGTAAAACATAGATCAGCCATGATCTAATGAATCACAGGCCAAACTTGAAGGGCTGAATGGTCTTCTCTAGTTCATATGTTCCTAAAACTAAAGACCAGGAGTTAATATATTCTAAAAATAGGAATATACATGAAAAATGCTTCAATTATTGTTTAATATATTGCCATATTGATAACTTTAAACCATAGGTTGTCTGCATTGACTACATCTTATATTTAGAATTCTTTGTTTAGTCCTAAAAATGGTCTTCGACACATTTCTCCCAGGCTCGCATGATCTATTTGAAACACCAGCTACATATTCCATAAATTGACAGCTCAAAGGTTAAGACTTATCTTTGATTCAGGACCGAATTAATTTAACGTGCAATCCAATGTGTGTGGGAGAGAACATAAGAGATAGCAAAAAAGAAACTAGTGCTAATCTCTTTCAAGGCAGCAAGAGGACAGAGGCTGATTCTAACAACTTAATTGAAGACCCCTAACCCAAGGTAGATTTCTTCATTTAATTTTTTTTTTTTCACCTTAATCTTGACAGAATTCACTGCCTTCAGCTTTACCTTGGATTAACTGACAAGATCTCGAAACATCGCAGGCAGGACTTGAGTTATCGTGAAATTGTGAAGTAATTGGCTGTGGCATTATCACATTGGTGCTTTTCAAAGGTTGGGGAATTGTAAATTATGGAGCAGGAGAAAGGAAGGTGGAAGAAGGCTTAGTGGGTCTGCACATATTGTAGCTTGAGACACTTCAAACAATCTTCTTAATGAACTGCCCTCAACATCTCAAAGGTGCACACTCTACGTTTCGAATCTGTTGTTCACATTTCCTTCAGTGTATCTCAGACAAAATTTCAGTGTACTTTTACCTTTAAGTATTATATCAAGTAACAATAAAGACATAAGTAGCATAAATAAATTACTGGTTAAAGGTGGTTTGTAGGTGAGTTTTCTTTGGCACTCTGAATAATTCTGGACTAAACTTATTAGGCCACAGCTGGAGTATTGCGTACTGTACTAGTCACCGCATTACAGGAAGGCATTAAAGAAAATACCAAGGAGATTTATGTGTATGTTGCCAGGAATGTAGATTTTAGCTGTGAGGAAAGATTGAATAGGCCAGGGTTGTTTTCTTTGGAGCACAGGAGGCTGAAGGGGAATTTAATTGAGGTGTATAAAATTATGTGGGGCCTAAATATAATGGACAGAAAAACCCTTTTTTCCCTTAGCAGAGAGGTCATTGGCAGAAGGGTTAAAGAGGTGTTCAGAAATGATTATTTTTGACTACAAGGGTGGTGCAGGTCTGGAACTCACTGCCTGAAAGGGCGAGGCACAAACCCTCAATATACTTAAAAAGTACTTGTACTTGTACTGAAGTGTACTTAAAGGGCTACAGACCAAGAGCTGGAAGGTAGGATTAGGTTGGATAAATTTGTTTCCACCGGCACAGACATGATGGGCCAAAGAGCCTCCTTCTGTGCCGTGAATTTCCTAGGTTTCCACGTTGATGCAGAGATGTCTGCGCAGGAGTTTGCAGTTACTTCTGATGAAAACACTCCTTTATGCCACAGGATTAGTTAACAGCAAAGAGAAAAAATGTTAATGTCAGGTGCCTCCTGCTCCTGGTCTTACACCTACCCCTACCCCAGATATTTGTTGAGGGATTTACTGGGTCCTCCTCCCTTCCTATGGAACTGCTGTTGCTCCAGGTGTAGCTTTTTTTCAGTAGAAATTGGTCTGAACAGTCCCACGTATGATGTGAATCTATTTGTAGCTCTCTAGCATAACCAGGTGTGACATCCCAAATACTGAGAAAAGAATTCTTTTGTCCTTGAAATTCCTGGAGATAGTTCCCAGACAGAGGAACAACCTCAGGCGACTTGTAGCAACCATCTTAATTTTCCTTGTTCAGCAGAAAAAGACCAGTTTTAAAAATAAATAGCAATAAGGATAACGTTTTTAATTATGTAGTGGTGGGGTTTCTCTCCATGTTGTAGGAACCCAACAATCACTAAAGATGCCCCTCACCCCATAACATTTTCCCTATCTTTTCTGTAGACCTTATAACCTGTAAAATTTAGTTCCCAGTTCTGACAGTTTTCCCACCCCAGGTATTGATGGCCAAGGAAGGTGCGTTCGTAATGGGGCCAAACAGGTTGATTGTCAAACTGCAAATCCTTCCAACACATGCCAATTGTTGGTGGTAAGAGCGGGAGAGATTCCTGGTAAGCCATGTAATGGAAAGAACATTGGACCCTGTCCATTACTATCCAAAGCTCCAGACTATGACATGCATCTAAAAAGTGCATGTTGCCACAGCAGCTCAGACCTCCTGAGTGAACTATCAGTCTTGCAGTCATCTCTAAGTGTTATCTACCATCTCATAACCTCTAGGTTGAATTTGCTGCAGCAATTCATTCAGTTTGTTCCTGACACTCTGTGTTTGTATAAAGAATGCTTATTTGGACCACACATTCCAACATATCTTTCCACTTTAATGTTTTTAATTTTTCTCATCTGGTTTAATTACTTCCCATCTTTTAGTTTTCCTTTTATCTGTTGTACTCTCTTCCCTTTCATTTGTTTTTGAACTATTATTAATGCTGCCTTTTCCACCTGGTCCTTCCATCCTATAGTTTAAAATTCTTGGTGACTGCCCTATTTATCCTTTCTGCTAGGACTCTGGCCCCAGCCTGGTTCAGGTGGAGCTCATGCCAAAGATACTGTTTCTAACTGTCCCAATACTGGTGCCAGTGTCCCATAAACTGGACCCCTTTTGTACACACCACTCCCTCAGACCCATGTTCACCTAATTAACCTGCTTATCCCAAAGCCAATTTCCATGTGGCTCTTGAAATAATCTGGAGATTCTAACCCTTGAGCTCCTGTTCTTCAATTTTGCTCCTAGTGCCTGGCACTCTCCAAACAGGACCTTTACCTTCTCTTCCCTTTGTTGTTGGCCTCAACATGGATCCCAAATGGATCCTTCCCCTGCCTCTCCAATAGCCTTTCGAGCACGAATGAGATGTCTCTCACCCTGGCACCAGGTAGACAATACATCACGTCGGACTCTTGATCCAGCTTGAAGAATGCTAACTGTCGCCCTAAGGACCAAATACCCTACAGCTACCATATTACCCTTCCCCTCCTCCTCCCCGCTTTGAACAGCCTTCCTGCTCTAAGGCTCCATAGGTCACCTTCTGGCTGCCCTTTTGACAGTTTTCAGCCTTATCCCCACAGGTAGGAAGTACATTGTACCTGTTGAAAAGGATCAGTTTTTGCAGATTCCCAGTCCCTAGCTTACCTAGGTACCTCTCATTCTGTACAATATCGGTCACACAAACCTGAACCTGTACCTTCCAATGATATATGATCAAAGTCTGGAGCAAACAGTACAGATATTGCTACCCTCTTTTTTTATATCAGAGTCTCTCCAACTCACATTACAGCTCAATGACTGTGAGCCAGAGGGATTCGAGGTGCAGACATCTCCTGCTGATGTGTTCACTCTGGACAACCTCGCTGTCCACAAACTCCCATATACTTCAGTCCAAGCACACAAGCCGCTCTGCCAGTTTTTAGCCTGTTTCATTTATATTTGCTTTTTAGTTTCTAAGTCTTTTTTCCTGTACACTAACTTACACTAAGCACTAAAATGCTGCACAAAGATTTTAACGACTGCTTCAAGCTAACACGAACCACCACGAGTATTGGAAGCAAAGAACAGCACATCCTTCCCCCTCTGCATCGAATTTATAATTGCACCAAATTCCCAGCTATGGCGCTTTGTTTGTGATGTGCTGTGTTCTGCGATCAGTCTGCTGACTATCCTTACCAACTATAGTGAACAGAGGAGGAACATTTTTTTCTGGAAATTGCAAACATGGGGAAACTCCCTACTGGACTTATGAGGTCACTCACATGTGTGATCAGACTTACTCCCCGTGTGACAACACTTTGTGGTGACATAGGCCGGTATTTAATGGAGGCGACAGGGTCCCTCAATCAGGCACTAAGTGGGCAATTAATGCCTCAATTGGTTGTGGGCCACTCAACCGAGTCTTCCAGGGGCACAGGAGGGAAGGTGGTGAGGAACCCACCCACCACCCTCCTGCCCGATTAAATGCCCACCCACCACCAGTCTCACCTCTGGGGAGGGCATTAAATTCTGCACACCTCTGATCAAAGCACACGGGATAGGAGGTAACGTACTGGCTGGATTAAGGATTGGTTAACAGGCAGAAAGCAGAGAGTAGAAATAAACGAGTCATTCTTGCATTGGCAGGCTGTGACTAGTGCTGCAGGGATCAGTACTTGGGCCCCAGGTGTTCACTATATATATATCAATGATTTGGATGTGGGGACCAAACGTAAATGTCCAAGTTCATGGATGACACAAAACTAGGTGAGAATGTGTGTTGTGAGGAAGATGCAAAACAGCTTCTTGGGAATTTTGACAGACTTAGTGAGTGGGCAAGAACATGGTAGATGGAATATAATATGGAAAAATGTGAGATTATCCACTTTGATAGGAAAAACAGATGCGCGGAGTATTTTAAAATGGTAAGAGAAGAGAAAGTGTTGATGTACAGAAGTACTTGGGTCCCTGAAGGCTGACAGGCAGGTGCATCAAGCAATTAGGAAGGCAAAAGGTATGTTGGCCTTTATCACAAGAGGGTTTGAGTACAGCAGTAGAAAAGTCTTGCTTCAATTGTAAAGAACCTTGGTTAGACTGCACCTGAAGTAGCGGGTGCAGTTTTTGTCCCCTTCCCTTAGGAAGGATATTATTGCCATAGAAGGAGTGCAACTAAGGTTCACCAGGCTTGTTCCTGGGATGGTGTGCTGTCCAATGAAGAGAGGTTGGGGGGGACTGGGTCTGTATTCTCTAGAGTTTTGAAGAATGAGAGGTGATCTCATTGAAACCTACAAAATACTTAAAGTGATAAACAGGGCAGATGCAGGTGAGGTGTTTCCCTTGAGATGAAAGCAAAATACTGCGGATGCTGGAAATCGGAAATAAAAACTGAAAAAGCTGGGAAAACTCAGCAGGTCTGTGGAGAGAGAAATAAGTTAAAGTTTTGAGTTCGTATAACTCTTCTTCAGATGTTTCTGCTGGTTGTGGATTCTAGAACCGGGGGTACAATTCCAAATAAGAGGGGGAAACCATTTAGAACTGAGATGAGGAGAATTTTATTTTTACTCAGAGGGTGGTGAATCTTTGGAATTCTCTACCCCCAAGGGGCTGTGTAAGCTCAGTCATTGAGTATGTTTGAAGTAGAGATTGACCGATTTCTAAATGCCAATGATGTAAAGGGATATGGGGATAGTGTGAGAAAAAGGCATTGAAGTGGATGATCAACCATGATCGTCTTGAAGGGTGGAGCAGGCTCAATGGGCTGAATGGCCTACCCCTGCTCCAATGTTCCTAATCACAAACAATCTATCTGAACAAGAAATGGCTGATCTTGGCATCGTAGAAAATCACTTTGAAGATTTTGTTTCCCGTTGTGGTGGATGATTTAACAAGAATGAGTTTGTGCCAGGAAATAAACAATTGAAGGAGTGTCTATATGAGGTAAGAGGTAGATGTTCTTTGGAACTGTCATTTCCATTACAGCATTTTGTTTGCTGTTTGCTGTGTGTGGCTTTTGCTGTTTACTTCATTTTTGGGTTTTTTTCCCCTCTAATGTTCATTCTGTTCTTTCATGCTTTCTAGGTTAGCATCAAACCAGGAATCAAAAATGATTACCAATTTAGAAAAAGAAGCAGATTCCAATTTGCGAATGCGGAAATCCGACTATCGGGTGGAAAGGCAGGTTATGGATGAGGAGCATTTGGAAGTGGTGGCACAAAGGACTGAAAAAACCAAATTCTCATTCAAAGATAAACTGAAAGAAAACCTGAGGTAGGTAGCTGGTTTCTTACTGTTAAGAGCATGTCCAATTCTGGTGTGCTGAGAAAACTGAGCTGAACAGTCCTTTTTTAATTAAAAGTTCCACAGAACTGACAACCCACTAATGAAATAGCATATTTAGACATTCCCACCTATCCAGGTGATTTCTTTAACAGATCCCGATTTTCAAAGAAAAAGCAAATGTCACCCGAATAAAATCAGTAGAAAGTGTTTCATTCTGCAATACGAAGATTCCTAAGCCTCATTGAACACAAAGTTAAAAGAAAGAAAGACCTGCATTAGTCTAGAGTCTTTCATGATCCCAGGAGTTCCTAAAGCACTTTATAGCCAATTAAATGCTTTCTGAAATGTAGTCACTGTTGTGATGCAGGAAATGCAGCAGTCAATTTGCACACAGCAAGCTCCCACCAACGCAATGTGATAACGACCGGGTAATCTGTTTTAGTGATGTTGGTTGCAGAATAAATAGTGTCCAGGACACTAGGGATAACTCCCTTGTTCTTCTTCGAAATAGTGCCAAGGCATCTTTGATGTCCACCTGCAGGAGTAAACGGGGTCTCAGTTTACTGTCTCATCGTGAAGACTAAGCTAAGAGCTAAAAATTTCTGGGCCCCTAATCGATGGGCTGGGAGGCAGGAGGACTGGCAAAATAGTGGGGAAGGCATCAGGAGGGGAACCTGACATCTTCCTGCTGCCATGATATATTGCCAGTAGTAACGGAGTTGGCTCAGATGCCTGCCAGAAACCAATTGAGCCACTTAAGGGCTACCTGCCTCCTCTCCATGACCCATGGGGTACCCCCCGATGGCACCGTCACTCTCTGATTGGGCCAGCATCCTCAGAGGATAGGCTGCCATCCTTAATTGGACAGTGACCCCGGCACATGTTTCTTGATTGACTCTGACCAGCAATATGTCGTCGTGGACCCTGCTGCCAGCCAAAGCGTGGTCAGTTCCCGCTTTCAGCCTCGGCAGTGGAGAATTCAACATTACCAGCAAAGTTCAGTCCTAAATGTCTACACCTGACAGAAATCCGAAAGCCATGGGTAAATATATCACTCAGTTTGCTGAGCCAGACAAACCTGGAAGGTCTATCTTGATTTAATTGCTGCCGTTGGTCCCCTCATTTAAAGAAAGATATAAATGCGTTAGAAGCAGTTCAGAGAAGATTTACTAGACTAATACCATGAATGGGCGGGTTGTCTTATGAGGAAAGGCTGGACAGGTTAGTCTTGTATCCACTGGAGTTTAGAAGAGTGAGAGGTGACTTGATCGAAACCTTTAAGATCCGGAGGGGTCTTGACAGGGTGGATGTGGGGAGGATGTTTCCTATTGTGGGAGAATCTAGAACTAGGGGTCACAGTTTAAAAATAAGGGGTCACTCATTTAGGACAGAGATAAGGAGAATTTTTTTCTCTCAGAGGGTCGTGAGTCTTTGGAACTCTCTTTCTCAAAAGGCAGTGGAAGCAGGGTCTTTGAATATTTTTAAGGCAAAGCTAGGTAGATTCCTGATTAACAAGGAGGTTATAGGGGGTAGGCAGGAGGTTGCAATCGGATCAGCCATGATCTCATTGAATCGCGGTGCAGGCTTGAAGGGTGGAGTGACCTACTCCTGCTCCTAGTTCATATGTCCATATCTATAGTAGTATTGGCCTCAGCTGATCAGGGTATGAAAGGAAAATTTACTCACGTTTCTACTGATGATCGTTGTCCAGTGAATAGGATAAGTAATTGCACTTGTGATCCGTTAGCTGGGGGAAGAGGCTTTGGTTTGGGTGCCTACAGCTGAAAAGCCTGTCAATATTTCATTTGCCTCACTGTTGAGCAATGGCTGCCTTGGGGATGTAACGGAGAGGTGGTAACGGAGAGGTGGTAATGGAGGGGTGGTGGGGTAGAGTTGGCAAGGGATGAGGGCGTACCCTGAAAACGCATCTCTGTAGGCGATGTCACTTTTGATGGAAATTAGCAAAAGCATTATGATGGTTAATCCAAGGTTGAAATATCATTGCATTGCCAGATATGTTGTCCTTTAGGGAAGATATTAAACTAAGGATTATTCAGGTTGATGTAAAAACCCCGTAACACTATTATGAGATGATGGAGTGCTGCCAGTATCCTACCCAGCGTTCATCCTCAATTAACACCGCCAAAATAGATTAATCAGTTCTTTATCTCATTGCTGTTTGTGAAATTTTGCTGTGCATGAATAAAACAATATAAAACAACAGCGATCACAGTTCAAAAACAGTAATTAGTTGGTTGAAGAGTACTTCAGGACTTCTTAAGGAAGTGAACAGTGCATTATAAACGTATGCCCTCCTTCTTTGTGAAGGTAAAACACAAATGCTAGAAGCATGACTCCCATGGAAATGTAAAAACTGACAGGCTGATTAACTCGCTCCGCATCTCCAGCATTTCTGCTTTTATTACCGAGGAATTTGCTTCAGTTTGAATGTTTACAGTTGAGGAATTAATATGTACAGTATCTGAATCTGTACCTGCAAAGCTATCTGTTTTAAATATTGCAGGATACAAACGAAAACAGGTTACTTTTTTTAATATCTGAAAGCTAAGTAATTATCAGAGTTACAAGTCCAGAGTAACCTTAGAAGAATTTAAAAGCAATAAGCCCGTTACATTTCTCGCTCAAGACTCAAGCACGTTTCAAGTATCGAAGCTGTTTTGTGAACCAGTAATTCCTCCTTGTGATTTGTGACCAGTTTGTGAATGCAACCCTGTTACCTTTTCAATAGGAAATGTTTGATGGAACGGGGCATGAAAAATAAATAATTATTTACTTTTCAAATGTTAATTGTACTGAGCTCCATGCTAGTTTTTCACCTTCTAGACTTCCATTCAAATTTAATTCAGGCGGAGTAGATAAAGGCTTTCTATCTCTGATGCTTACAAGGGCTCGAACTGAAATGAGTGCCCAATGCAGGTCCAAAGGATTAATTCACCCATAATTCATCATAAATTAGCCCTGTTGATTGCAGGAGTGGCTAGTGTGCAAAACAGGGGCACCCTGTTGTAATAGATTTGTTTTCCTGAACTTGATTGTTCAGAGAGCTTTTACGTTACATCTAATCCATGATATGCCTGCTCAGAGAGCGTGTGGTCCTGACGTGGGCCAGGATTTCCCGGCCAAAGAGCAGGGGGGTGCGGGGCCCATTCGCCCACGCGTAAAGTGACGCGGGATGACGTCGGGCAGAACTCCTGACGTCACCACGCCCCATTTAAATTTTCAGGTAGGCGGGGGCTCAGCAGAATCAGCTGTGCGCCCGCTGACCTGTCAATGGCCTATTGAGGCCATGGACAAAGTACTTAAACTAATTAATGGACCTTCCCGTCCAACCTTAAGGTTGGTGGGCAGGCTAGGAGCCCTGGGGGGCATTGCAAAAAGCATGAAGCCTCATCCACGGGTGGGATGAGGTTTCAAGTAGGTTTTTAAAAATGTATTTAAAGTGTGTGTAAAAGTTATGGACATGTCCCAACTCAGGTGACAGTGTCACGTGAGGGAACATGACAGGGAATTTTTTTCCTTCTACTTTTCAGATTTTTTATTGTAGAGCTGACCTCCCTGAGGCAGCACTTAGCCTCAGGGAGATGAGTGCGCGCTTTCGTGTGCATGCACGAAAGAGCGCACTCTCGGCTGAGGGAATTGCCCCCCGCCCGCACCGGGAGCGCACAGCGCTTCCTTGTGGACGTCTCGCTGGGCGGGTCTTAATTGGCCCGCCCATATAAAATGGCGATGCGCTCCCAATTGGTGGCGCCGATCAAGGCGCGCCTCCACGCGCCCGCTCTTACACTTCACCCCATACGGGGGGAAAATTCTGCCCATAGAATATACCAAACAAAGCCGAAGCTGGAACAGATATTGTTCCCCTTGATAAGCAACAAAGAAAATCATCCAAGAAAACATTACAAGAAAAACTTTAGTGTGAGTTAAGCATAAGTCATTACATATACTAGTATTCATTTAATTTTTTTTTATTCATTTATGGGATGTGGGTGCCACTTGCTAGGCCAGCATTTATTGCCCATCCCAAATTGCCCTTGAGAAGCTGATAGTGAGCTGCCTTCTTGAACCACTGCAGTCCATGTGGTGTAGGTACAACCACAGTGCTGTTAGCGAGGGAGTTCCAGGACTTTGACCCAGTGACAATGAAGGAACGGAGATAAGTTGGGATGGTGACTGTCTTGAAGGGAACTTCCAGGTGGTGGTGGTCCCATGTGTCTGCTGCCCTTGTCCTTCTAGATGGTAGTGGTTGTGAGTTTGAAAGTTGCTGTCGAAGGAGCCTTGGTGATTTCCTGCAGTGCATCTTGTAGATGGTATACACTGCTGCTACTGCGCATCGGTGGTGGAGGGAGTGAATGTTTGTGGATGTGGTGCCAAACAAGCGGGATACTTTGTCCTGGTTAGTGTCCAGCTTCTTGAGTGTTGTTGGAGCTGTACTCATCCAGGCAAGTGGAGTGTATTCCATCACGCTCCTGACTTGTGCCTTGTAGATGGTGGACAGGCTTTGGGGAGATGAGTTACTCATCACACGATTCCTAGTCTCTGACCTGCTCTTGTAGCCACAGTGTTTATATGGCTAGTCCAGTTCAGTTTCTGGTCAATGGTAACCCCCAGGATGTTGATAGTGGGGGATTCAGTGATGGTAATGCCATTGAATGTCAAGGGGCAATGGTTAGATTCTCTCTTGTTGGAGATGGTCATTGCCTGGCACTTGTATGGTGTGAATGTTACTTGCCACTTGTCAGGCCAAGCCTGGATATTGTCCAGGTCGATGCATTTGGGCATGGCTAAATTCCTTTCATAATGCATCACGTACACTGTGGAAAAATCAGGGAATACACAAATGTCTCGAAGTGACATGGTGTGATAATAATGACAAATATATTAACCCATTTTTACAAAATGCGTCTGTCCATAATTTTACAAATCTGTTTATTTTAGTGAGGAGCTACATTTATATAGCACCTTTAACATAGTTATACATCCCAAGGCTGTCACAGGAACGTATCAGCAAAATTTGGCAACAAGCTACGTCAGGAAAGGCAAGGACAATCTTAGTCAATCAGTTAGGTGTTAAGGAGAATGTCAAAGGAGGAGAGAGATGTGGAGGGGTGGACAGGTTTAGGGAAAGAGTTTTGGACCTCAGCAGCTAAAGGCACAGAGTAGAGAGACAAAAATTGGTGATGTGCAGGAGGCCAGAGTGGGAGGAAGGCAGGGATTTTGGAGGGTCGTAGGGGTGGAGTAGCTTACAGCAAGCAGGAGAGGAAATAACATGTTTCCTACTAATATCCCACAAACCAAATCCGATCCCTGAGAAGAGAAGAGAGATCAGTCTGTAAATAAACTTTAACCACAACAGACATAACCACTATTGTTGTGAAATGGATGCGGTTTCTCCCTTGTGTTATCCAAATATGTTGGGCCAATTTACTGTACACTTCTAATAGAGAGAAGTGCAAAAATGAATAGAGGCAATTTATCAGTTATGTCCAGTATGCTGGTTAGGAACATGTTAGAGAAAATTCTGCAGGGACTATGCTTGAATGGATGAGAGATGGAGCCACGGGATCTGTACACACTTTGAGCACACCTCACCCCTGAAAACATGGGATACACCTGAACATTCCTGATGCTTAATCTTCCATTATAACATTAATGTGGCCCGGTGGAATTGCTCAGCTTTTGTTAAATTCATTGTGTTGGATGGTACTGAAGCATTCAGACCAGGATGGTATCAGGTTTGATCCCGCGTTTCCTTTAAGTAATGTTGACCTCAGCAGTGGTACTAATGGGAGTGTTATGATTCACATCTGTTTCCTTGATCTTGTGAAGAGAAAATCAAAGCAGCCAGAGGCATCATTTCCCAACAGCTACGCATTAAGGGGTAATTTTGCTTTCACCACCAAGGCAACGATGTGAGCCAATAGACCAGGAACCCATGATAGAACTTGCCTGAATTTTATTCTGTTGATTGCAATGGTGATCTATTTCCCAGATTTATACCTAAGCAATGAAGATTAAAATCTACCCCATAAGGCTTATGAAAACATAATTGTTTTTCATATAGTGGGCGGAATTCTCCCATCCAGGACTAAGTCCTGTGGTGATGGCAGGGATGGGCAATATCTCCTGCTGCGGAGGCTGATGGGAAGCCGCGCCATATCTTCCGGCCCTGACGTAATTAATTATGCATCTGGTGGGGTGGGGGGGGCGGGTTTCGCACCATCTTCCATTGCAGGGCAGGCTTCAGGGCACGCGTCCCGTCATCATATCTGGGCACCACAATTCAAAGGCGGCCCAGACATCCACAATGGCCGACCACAACCAGAGAGATGTCAGCAAGGTCGCCCGCCGGCCCAGCTCCGAAATTTAGTGGCGCCTCCCTGTGTGTCCTCCTGGACTATGTCGAGGTGCGCAGGAATGGGCTGTACCCACCTGAAGGGAGGAGGATGCCAAGCAAGGACACCAAAGCTGCATGGGCGCAGGTGGCCAAGGGGTGCTCAAGAGGTCGGCAACACAGTGCCGGAAGAGAATGAACAATCTTATTCGCCCTACCAGGCTAAGTCTCATCAGATGGTTGCATAAACCACAAAGACTCCAATGTGTCAGGGCCTAAGGCCCAGTGGCAACAGCATGTCCTGCCTCACAGTCCCACTTCAGTGCATCCACACTCTGGTGGAGTGTCCACTGTGCGCCCCCCCACTCACCCTTCAGCAGACATGGAACACTGTATGGAAGGAGGGGTGGGGGTTGATTGGTGGGGAAGAGGTGGGAACCATTCTTGCTGCTCCTTCTACCGTTACCAATGCACCCTCACCCTCCCACCCTACTGGTTTGCTCTGTCCCCATCTCTCTAATCATGCCCTCCTACCACGCATACCCTCAGTTTGCTCTCCAGGAGGCAATCATTGACTCCACAAATCCCTCCCTTACACATTCACATGGACATTACAACCCCCCTTACACCTTCCTCCCCCCATATTCTTTCCTCCAGCCTCACTCCTTCCTACCCCTGTACTCCCTCCTCCTCCTTACTCCTTCCCCCCGCCTCGAACTCCTTCCTTCCCCCTTACTCCCTCCTCCCCCGGAGACCTTCCCCCTCCGGAACCCCAGTCTTACACCTTTCTCTCCCACTTGCAGCATTCTCCCCCATTACGCCTCCAACCTCTCTCCATACTTACATCTTCAACCCCCCCGACACCTTCGCCCCTCCTCCCCCCCAACCCTGCAAGACCTTCCTCTCCCACTCACATCTAAACCTTCCTCTTCTTCCCCACTCCCACCTTTTTTGCCACATCCTTACCAGCCGATGGCAAATTCGTACAGTTCAGAAGCAGGGCCGAAGCGTCCGCGAGGTCTATAAAGATCCAAAGCCTCAGCAAAGTCGAAGCTGCTGCGTGGAGACCTCCCACCTTCCGAGAGCTGCTTTGTAGCAGAGTCATGTGCGTGAGGATCCACCCAGCAGGCGATTCACATGTTCCTCCAGCTGTAGGCCTCCTGCATCATCTTCTCCTCGGATGCCCACGATCTGAGCAAGGCCCTAAAGTAAGTCCCGACTCCTGCATGCCACACTTGTCCAGACGTGTTATGGACCGGCGTGTTTTCCCGCTGGCGTAATGGAGAATCGGGCTTGGGGAGCGACTCCGGCTGGGCCTTCATTTGCATCTTATTAGCGGGATGCAAATCACCTTCATGCCGGCCTCCAGCGGGATTCCCGATCTGCCATGGTGGGCAATGTCGGAAGATCCTGCTGATAATTCACGCTGGCGTGAAACCGATTCATGGGCCTCCCGCTGAATTCCCCACCCCCGTCGTCCGACATTGATCCCCCCGACCGGGGCATAGGAGAATTCTGGCCATTGTTTCTACTAATGAGAGAGCCACGAAGAATGTGTTTTCCTTTGCAAAGGACAATAAGGCTGGAACATTTTGTCACCCCCCCCCAATGTTCTTGGTGACACCGGATGCCACAAGCTCTATAGAATCCAGCCCCATGATGCTGAGAACCATCTCCTCCATTGAGCTCAGCCAATGTGGGCTTCCTTGTCACCTGCTGGTTCTGCTCTGTTCCCTCCTCTCAAGTATCATCTTGTCCTGGAAGAGAGAGGGCAGAATGTCAGAGTTTGTGTTGCGCTGTGTCCGGGTGATGTGCCCAGCATAACTGAATAGCTGGCGGCATATGAATGCAGCAAGAGGTGGGTGTGAGGCTTGCAGGGTTGGTAAGTGTGTAATGGTGAGGTGGAGCATAAATCCTGAGTGCCAGGAGGTGCTGCTGGGAGAGTAATGGGCTTGTAATGCACTGAACAGTGTGAGGGGTTTGTATTGTGGTGAGCAGGAGATTTCGTGAGAAGATGTATTCACTGACTTTCACAACCTGTGTGAGGTCATTACACTTCTTGTGGCACTGCTGCCAGGTCCTCAGGTCCAGACACTGGGAATTGACCTCCCTGGTCACCTGTCACACTGCCTTCTGAGAGTAGTCCTTGAGAACCCCCTGGTTCCCCAAGGAACCACGGCACCTCTCCTCCTGCCCACCTTCAACACTAATGCCTCCAGCATTGCTTCTGCCACCCTGGCACCCTCTCTCTGCCCTTGTGTTCCATTTTCCATGCTTTAAATTGCAGCAATATTATCCGGTGCAGCTTTCCTTTAAGAGGGACGGACTCCCTTTAAGAAGAGCAGGCTGGCTGCACCATTAGCACAATGTTGATTGGTTTTCTGCAGATCCTAAAGGTAGCCAGCACCAAGGCAGATGCTCAGCCCCGCACTACAATCATGTTCATGAGATGGGAGTACCAAACTTACGAGCTGCCCACACTATTGTAGGGTGTTGGTTACATTTCAGTTGGTCTGGAGAATTCTTCATAATTATACGTAGATTAACTGTAAGTCTTTATTGACTCTTAGAACTATTTACAAATGTACAGTGAAGGGTACAAGCTAGGAGCTGTCTCTGTCCGTGACTCTGTCCAACACACAACTGACCCTGGTTATGGGTCAGATGCTCTCTTACATCACTGTGTGGGCGGTACTGTACTCAGTCCCACATTAACCCTATATGTGACAGACCCTTATACTACACCCACTTCCAACACAACAGGCGAGGGCAGGTCACAAATCGTGACCCACATGCCCGTAAGAAAGAAGTAAAATTATTTTTAGCCCAGAACAAATTGGAAGGTAAAGGGGGATAAGTTTAAAACAGCGGGTGCAAAGGTGTTGCCTGCTATCTCTCATGGAAAATATGAGTAAAGTTAAATTATTGGCTATAAAAAGGTCGCCATAAAAACTTCTTTTCACTGTTGTAAACTTGGATGAGTAATAAAATATACTTTTTACTGGGCAACAGAGAAGTAAAATCAAATTAATGATTAATTACGCAGATCTTTATGTCTTTTCTTCCCCATTTTTTGGCATTGCAGTCCTAAATTCTATCGGATTTATCTTTGTCATATTGAAATAAGCAACCACCAAGTTTTTACTTCCTTCTCACAGTTACATTTTCAACGCTTGCACCTGAGTTCACCTGGATAGTGATCTGTTCAAGTGAAAGATCAATTTAAAGAAAAACAAATGTGTCACTTATCTCATTGTCATTTGTTGGGCGTTCCTTGTCCAAAATAGGTGTCATGTTCGCCCACATAACAATAATCAGTGCAACAGATTTTTTTAATATATAGTTTAGCGGGGAATAAGAACAATTAAATAGTACAAGCATGGAATTGTGAATTGTATCAAATAGGAAAGGATAATTTAGGGAATTCAATTACCAAAGTACAAGATAATGATCTCAGTTCTCAGCTTTAAAAGCTAGGCCTAAAAACCAGGACTTTTCTAATGGGTTAAATTCCAGTTTTCATCATTTTTGGCCACTTTTTCATGTCAACATTTAACGTTGAAAATGTTCATGTAAACATTTAGGATAGAAATCCTGTATGTAAACGTTTACCTGTCACAATGTGGTCGTAGGCTTTGGCCAGTATTTGATGCCACAAAGTGAAATTCTAAAGTGTCCCTCCCAATTCTGTCACCATCTCGTATATTAACTACACTTAATTTCATTAACTGACTGTGGACAATGCTAGAGGCACATTATTTTTTAAAATCTTCTGTTGTTACGTTTTATTTATGAATACCTTGAACTGGTGTTAAAGTATTTTTTCTTCTTGCCTCATTGTACACAATTCAAGATATCTCAGGGGGACAGTATGTAAATTCATAGCATTGTAGAAATCGTTGCCAAGAAAAAAGACTGACCACCTTGCCTCAATTTCAGACAATACCGCTTTCTGACTGGCTGCTTGAACATCCACAATAAGAGCAAGGAATAACTTTTCCCTTCATCCTTCTTTAAAGATTACTGATTCAATCCTGTTAACAGAATTCCCCAAGCGATTCATGGAGGCTTCAACCTTTTGCACATCACACTATATTAATAAAGCTGCCATGCATGTCTCATTACCGGAAATCAGAATTCACCATGTGGAGAATCACCATGGAGAACTCTAACTGGCAAGTAAAGGCTCAATACCATGTGCCTGCTAAGAATTCAACAAAGATTTTCAGGAGGAAAAGAGTGGTTTTGAAAATGCTGCCACCAACGAGATCTCAAACATACATCAAACATAGAAATGTGGTTCTGCTGTTTACATTGAGATAAGGAACTCTCCTCCAAAAACAAAAAATGAATGCTGTAACAATGCAATGTAAACACTTCATGTTATCATGGGCTAGAAATTTGTTTCACTCAGTCTGACATTCTACACCTGTCAGTCAGTCGGGTATAGAATGGATAGTATCGGATCAGCTGCCAATCCAATAGTCTGTTTTGTGTCACTGACTGAGACAGATTCCTACCCCTAATCTTAACTCTTAAGGGGCTGAGCCATCTATCTGAATATTCCACTAACTTGGAACACTGCACAATCACCCAGGAATCGTGAGGCGGGCCATTTCCTGATACTGCACTCCTGAGTTCTGAATGAACTCATACACACGTGCATTATTTTCCCCCCAGAGAATCAAAGGTGGGCTGGATCAGGCCGCCACCACCTGAAGCAGGCTCGAAGTGGGAATAGAGGCAGGCAGTGCCAGGGCCAGTAGGTCAGAGGCCTGCCTCCATTCACTAAGATATTAGCCCAGTTTTGTGGATGACTGTTAGGGCCACTAACTCTCACCTCTCAGCACCACCTCACCCACCCACCCCTCGTGCACCCTCCGTACCCTCTCATATCTCCCATGCCCTCTCCATACCCCCATGCCTCCTCCATGACCCCAATGCCTCTTCCATACCCCATGTCCCTTCCATACACCCCATTCCCCCTCCATCTCTTCATATCTCCCATGTCCTCTCCATGCTCCCACACACCCTCCATACCCATTCACCGAGTACCCACTTGAGAACACAAGCCGTAAAATAATACTGGAAATTCTTTGAAATGCTCATGAAATAAATAAATAAATTCCACTTTGGAAGAAAATTGATCCTTTAGGGGCTCATAAAACTGTCAAACAAACACATAGCTATTCAAACTGCTCTTGAAAAAAACTCACTCCTTCTAAGTGCTCATAAATTTTCCAACATAAACAGCCATTCAATAATCTGTTAAAATGTGTTAATCCTATTGTCCGCTCATAAAAATGTCAATCAAATATAGTGCACCATCCCCTTCATAGCTGTGTAAACAAACCCTGAAAAGCTAAATTTACTAGTGGGGCTTGGAGCACAGCCAAGTATTTGTAATGAGATTCGATTGCACAACTGAATGAACAAACTCTGCAGAGCTCAATGCAATGGTGCCTTTGAAGTTGACAGAACAGCTGGCCATTTATTCATTTTTTCCAAAGGCTAAACAGATGGGCTTTCAGTCAAAGAAGTAAGGTATCTGTTCATCTATCCCAAAGGCTCAACAGATGTTTGCACTTTAAATCATTATAAAAAGTGAAAACATATAGTCCAGATGACACATTTATACCTGATTCTCAATGCCGTTGAATGTAGAAGAGTACTCTATTGACCGGAGGATGTATTCAAACACAACACAATGCTGGAGAATTTAGTGGCCACTAACAGTTTAAGAACAGAGCCCTTTGATGAATCACTGCATGAAAAGTGTACTTACCATGCAGCATCTAATAATGACATCCTGAAGTTGGCAAGACCATTTAAACTTACAGGTCAAAAGGTTTCGGACTCCACAGCAGGCTTTCCCCAAGGTTCACAAAGTGACAGATCAAACATGTTTCACACAGCCTTCAGGAACCCACCTGCCTCACTGAAGATAGCAAAGGACCAGGTTTTCATGGAATCGGGAAGATCCGTGGATATTTTAAAATGGTGGGTGGGACCTGGATGCTCTTTTTTCCATGTTTGAATCAAGGCTGTAATGAGGTCAGGAGCTGCCCTAGCAGAACCCAAACTGGGCGTCAGTGAGCAGGTTATTGCTAAGCAAGTGCCGCTTGATAGCACTGTTGGTGGCCCTTGACCCCTTCCATTACTTTACTGATGAAGGAGAGTAGACTGATGGGGCGGTAATTGGCCGGGTTGGATTTGTCCTGCTTTTTGTGCACTGGGCATACAATTGCTCACCATTACTGACTTTATAACCCATGCCTGTGTTTCGATTCTACCTTTAAACATTGTACATTGCGGTGTATAAGTTGACTTTTGAAGCTTCAAAAATTCTTCCGAAAATGTGGGTCGACTTAAACACCAAGTACAAAATGTGTTAAGCCAAGCAGCAAGAAAGGAATGTAAATACTGTAATCGGTCGCATCTCCATGCCACTGTAAAACTGTACATCGCTTGAGTGGGCATATGGTAAAGCCAAACTTTGCCCTTTATGGGGAGGAGGAATATCTTCAATATTTGATTTGATAAATCCAGTTTGTTCTGGTGCCGTGCAATAGACATTTGTGCTGAAAGGAAAGAAAGTAAATCCCTTTTTGCCCGTCTAACTGCACCCAGCGAAGGAAACGAGAGCTGTACCGAGCATCCATTAAATCCTGTGACAAAATTCAAGCCTTTCTCTCACTCTATTATAATCCAGGAAAACATCATGGGAACCGTCAATCTGGATTTGAATAGTTAATGCATGTGTAACTCCATTAAAACTCATGCTCCTGCTTTTAGATCAATCGAAATCATGCACATTCAATTAACATAAAAATTAATCATTTATTAATACAACTCAAAGCCTCTTGATAGGCAAACACCCAACTCCCATCGCCTTGAAGACATTTTTACTGTCGGCCAGTGTCCCTGCCTCGAACAGCAAGATCCCTGCAAAACTGCTGCCGGTTATCGCAGTCCCCCAAGAGGCCATGTGATAAAATATACACGGGCCACCCATGTAGCATAGCCCAATGGATAGTTTTACAGCTCACATAGAAGGTGAGAAAAATGTTAACAACCAGGACGAAAATCTTAACATACATTTTATTGTAACTTCTCGACACGGTTTCAATAAATGATTTCTTTTCAAAGTTTTTAAATCACCCATTTTCTTGTAATTATAAAGTACAGTGATGTTTTCCCATGGTATGATTGAATTCACACAGTCATACAGCATTTTAACTTTTTTTTTTGAATAATCATGCCTTCAAAACTGGTACAATCCAGGCAGGCTGAGGAAATGTATTAGCAGGAAAAGGAAAGTGGTGGGTCCACTTACATGCCCGGTTGACTTTCACGTTGTGATTTGTGTGGGTTTAGTTTTAGACTCTTGTTCAAGTTGAATTCCTTCTTGACATCCACTGTAGAGGGTTAGGAACATGTTGTTCTCCCGTCTTGCTTACCTTGTGCTGGGCTCGCTTTCACCTAACGAGAGAGCATCTACATAAACCTGTCAGTGAGGCGTAAGCTTTGTTTTGTGAAGTCATAGAAATACATGGTCCACATCTGATTTAATGCCATTGTGCATGAAAGGCCAGTTTAGTGGCTGCTAAATCTTTTCTGAGGTTTGAAGCGGGCATGGGGAAGGGCAAATGAGGATCAGCCACATTATTAACACAAACATCAGTATAGTGGGAGAATGCCCTCAGTAGAGAACGGGGAGGAATGTTTTAGTTAATGAGTGCAAAATATAAGAATATTAAGACCCTGAGAATCAAAAGCGAGAAACAAACCCATTTGTTTCCTTTCTGACATTCTTACATTCTTTATTTTTTTCTCACCCCTGTGGTGCAAAACAAGCAACATCCAGAGGTTGTGGGTTCAAATCGCACCATAACAGGTTGTTAAAATGAATTCAATAAACCTTCTAAATTGCTACCAGATTATTGTAAAAATACAGCTGGGTCACTAACGCCCCACAGAGAACATGCCAGCCCTAGGTGGCTGATCCGCACTCAGAATCAACAACCTTAATGGCCTCTGAAGTAGATTCTCACACGATAAATAGATATACAAACAACCATTGTCAAGAAGATGACAGTTAGGGATGGGCAATAAGGCCTTGACAGTATTCTTCACCTTTTGTGAGTAAAACAGAAACATATCACCTGCCACTTAGACAACAAGGATTAGAATCCATGGTTGACCACACCGTCTTCCTCCAGCACCTACCCCCATTGTCATCCGACTGGGTAGGACTGATCTCTCCTGGTTCCATTATCTACCTAATCATTGTCAGAGTATCACCTGTAATAGCTTCTCTTCCTACACATCCACCATTTCCTTTGGTGGTCCCTCAAGGATCTATCCTTGGCCCCATCCTATTTCTCATCTGTGTCGGTGACACAGCATTCGTTTCCCCTCTAGCACTACCTCACCACCATCTCTCTCGACTCCTCCACCATCTCTAAATTGTCACCATCCAGCTCTGGATGAGTCAAAATTTCCTCCAATTAAATATTGGGAAGACCAATATTTGGTCTCCTTTTAAAAACTCTATTGCTATTTTTTTTTATATTATTCATTGTGGGATGTGGCTGTTGCTGGCTAGGCCAGCATTTATTTAATCCCTAATTGCCCTTGTTCAGTCGGTATTTCTTTTAAAGAATCAACCACACTGCTGTGGGTCTGGAGTCACATGTAAGCCAGACCAGTGAGATTTCCTCCCTAAAGGATATTAGCAAACCTGATGGTTTTTTACAGTTGACAATGGTCGTCATCATTAAACTTTTAATTCCAGATATTTATTAAATTTGAACCTCGGTGCCCAGAGCATTACCCTGGGTCTCTGGATTACCAGCCCAGTGACAATATCACTACACCACTACCTCCCTATAGTATTGACTTCATCTCTCTCCTTGGCAATTGTCCAAGGCTGAACCAGACTATTCACAACTTGGTGTCATATTCAACCTTGAGATGAGTTTCTGTCCACATATCCATGCCATCACTAAGACCACCTATTTCCATCACCATAACATTGCTCAACTCTGCCCCTGCCTCAGTTCATCTCTGCTGGAACCTTCATTCATGCCTTCATTACCTCTAGACTTGACTGTTCCAATGCACTCCTAGCTGGCTGCCTATATTCTAACCTCTGTGAATTTGAGGTCATCCAAAACTCTGCTGCCTGACTCCTTACTCACACAATGTCTCGTTCATCTATCACCCCTGGGCTCACTGATCTACATTGTTCCTGGTTAAGCAAAGCTTTGATTTTAAAATTCTCATTCTTGCTATTTCTGTAATATCCTCCACCCCCACATCCCCCTGAGATATCTGCATTCTTCTAATTCTGGCCACTTGAGTATCCCTGATTTTAACTGCTCCGCTATTGGTGGTCGTGCCTTCTGCTGCCTGGGCCCGAAGCTCTGGAATTCCTTCTCTAAACCTCTCAGTCTCTCTACCATTCCCATCTCTATTAAAAGCTCTGCTTAAAACCTACCACTCTGATCAAGCTTTTGGCTATCTGCCATACTTTTGCCTGATGTGGTGTCAGATTTTGCTTATAATTTTCCTATGAAGTGACATCTTAGGCAACATATAAATATAAGTTGCTGTTGGAAGGGGAATAATTAAAACATGAGGGTAAATATTATGGTGGTGCCAAATCCTGTGGATGGGTTCACGAACGTAATAAAGTTTGGTGGTTAAATCATTCTTGACACAACGTAGGCATCTTCCTAATGTGAGAGCTGGAATCTCAGAGAGGCAGGGGAGCTACGGTCAAAGGTTAAAGGTAGGGCTTTTCTTTTAACTTGCCCGTTTTTTAAAGTTTATTCATTCATAGGATGCAGGTGTCACTGGCTAGACCAGCATTTGTTGCCTATCCTTAATTGCTCTTGAGAAGGTGGTGGTGAGCAGCCTTCTTGAACCTCTGCAGTCCATGTGGTGTAAGTACACGCACAGTGCTGTTAGGGAGTTCCAGGATTTGGACCCAGTGACAGTGAAGGAACAGCGATAGAGTTCCAAGTCAGGATGGCGTGTGTTTTGGAAGGGAATTGAAGGTGGCGGTGTTCCCATGCATCTGTTGCCCTTGTCCTTCTAAGTGATAGAGGTCATGGGTTTGGAAGATGCTGTCGAAGGAGTCTTGTTGAATTGCTGTAGTGCATCTTGCAGATGGTACACACTGCTGCCACTGTGCGTTGGTAGTGGCGAGAGTGAATGTTGAAGGTAGTGGAAGGGGCACAGATCAAGCAGTTTACTTTGTCCTGGATGGTGTCCAGCTTCTTTAGTATTGTTGGATCTGCATTCATCCAAGCAAGTGGAGGATATTCCGTTACACTCCACTTGTACCTTGTAGATGGTGGAAAGCTTTGGGTAGTCAGGAGGTGAGTTCCCAGTCTCTGACCTGCTCTTGTAGCCACATATTTATATCTCTGGTCTAGTACAGTTTCTGGTCAAAGATAACCCCCAGGATGTTGATAGTGGGGGATTTAGTGATGGTAATGCCACTGAATGTCAAGAGGAGATGGTTAGATTCTCTCTTGTTGGGGATGGTCATTGCCTGGCATTAGTATGGCATGAATGTTATTTGCCACTTATCACCCCAAGCCTGAATATTGTCCAGGTCTTGCTGCATATGAACATGGACTGCTTCAGTATCTGAGGAGTCATGAATGGTGCTGAACATTGAGCAATCATCAGTGAACATCCCCACTTCTGACCTTGAGAAGGAAGGAAGAGTCACTGATGAAGCAACTGAAGATGATTGGGCCGAGGACACTACCCTGAGGAACTCCTGCAGTGATGTCCTGGGACTGAGATGATTGGCAGACATCTGAATATACCTGAAATCAACTGCCATTTACAATACTAACTGTTGGCCCAGAATGGCACCTATTCCCACTGTCAGCCAAGGTAGTTATCACTGGGCCTATCAGAGGCTTATCTGGTGCGATTCCCTGGGTTGCCCAGGTGAGCAGAAGAATTACCCATTGCCTTCAATCAGAATTTGTTGCTGGTGACCTGAAGAGTCAAAGATCCAATAAATCCAGGTTCTTCCCTAAACTCAGGTTGCTTCATCAGTCTGCGCCAGAACTCTACCCCAAGGAGACATGGAATTTCTGGGCAGAACACTTGAGACCTCCTGAAATGATCCGGAGGATCAGCATGAATCCGTGACTTCACAGCCAGGTCAATGCAACCAGTTTCCTTTCAAGCACAAGTTAGTGCAATTAGTGAGTCAATCAGATAAAGTACAAACTAACAGAAGAGGATTTATGATTAGAAGCAAGAGTTGAGTTCACAAAGCTCTGTTTGTATTTTATTCCAAAACTGCAAAGAAGAAAATAACTGATTTGGAAGCGAAAACAATTGACTGTTGACATTTACTTTTAAGATTGTATTGTTCAAGTTCAAGTTTATGTCTCAGATGCCATGCTGAAGTTACAATCAATACACTTTGAATAGTCATTTAGATTATTATCAACAGTATATCCCTTGACTATAGTGCAATAGTTCATTGTACAACTAGGTACCGTATAAAGGATTGTTAATTAACCTTCAGTCTATTCATAGGCAACACTATATCACAAAGTTAATCGGGTTCAACTTTAAAGGTTTTCATCTTGGGGTCACTAATATCTCTGTGTTCAAGCAAATTAGTACTTAGGTCTTCAAGAGTATTTTTCAAGAACATTTAATTTATTATTTTATTCCTCATTTCGATTCCTGCTTCCTGCATATCATTCCCCAAGGTAAAAGAACAGAAGGCCTGCTTGTTCCAAAGCTCCTCTCAATGCCACTCTTTAGCTGACTAAAAAGTGGTCATGACAACAGCCCAAGCCTATTATTTTTTTTCTCTGGCTTTGTTTTCCTTCTTTTGAGAGCCATTTCCGTTTTGTATCATCATCAATGGCTCAGGTGAAACTTAGGCTTCATTCTGAGAAGAATCATAGACAAAGAAGGACTTACTTGCATTTATATTTCACCTTTCTCAACCTCAAGACATCCCAAAACACTTTACAGTCAGCAAAATGCTTTATGGAGCGAATCACTGTTGTAACATGAGTATTTTATTATGCACAAGCTTGCCCTGTCATGCTTCTGTCACCTGCAAGAGTTTTAAATAAATCTTCAGGCTGCATTAAATTAATAATGTCATTAAGTGTAAATAAGCAATCATTGAAGTTACTGTTCATATCCTGATTATATGCTCCATCGGTTTTATGATTAAAATTTACATTTACATTGCACAAATTGTTCCCTTTATATTATCTTGCAATTACACTTGATGTTAATGTTGCAACTTTCAACAGCTTAATAGCAATAGCAAACAATAGTTAGATAAACATCAGCACCTGAGGCAGCTATGGACATCTGTCAGTCACTGGGAGCTCCTAGACTGTAAAAAAATAAAATAACACTTGTCATAAATCATGCAAGTAGAGCTTAAATGCAGTGACAAAGAAATATATTTTCAGTAAAATCCCCTTTACTCATACCAGCTTCTTTTGTTCACATTGCTTACTTGAGGATGATATATCCAAAGCTTCGATGCACTTAGAATTTTGAAGTATTCTGATTTTAACAAGTGCTAATTGCCAGTAATCACAAAGTCACATTATATTTACTTTATAATTTGTGAATGAGTGATATATTCCAGCTACACAATGTTTACAGCATGACACACAGACTGCAACCTGCTACTGGATAATAACACATTACCACAGTAATTCATCACAACTTTAAGATGTGTTAATGCCTTGGAATACACTTCACAGTGTGTAGTTCTCCATAAATACAAAAAAAAATCTTCCACTGTTGAAAATTTGGTGCTTTTATCTTTCTATGGTTGAAAGGTGACATAAATGACAATTTTGACAGCTGTTTCTTCTGATTAACTTCAGTAATTTGAACAGAAATGATATTGTTCTATGCCCTTTCAACAAAACGGGCCAATCATGTTCTTTATTTTGCACAGCAGTGATATTGAGAATTATTTCATTGCATGTGACATAGAAATAATAGAGCTTGCATGCATTGAATCACAGTAACACTAGATGTATATTCTATGGAATGTACAGTAACCTCTTTGCTCTCCAAAGCCCTTGATAATGTTGTTGCCTCCCAAACCTGTTGTAGTGGTTTGTTTAGTGTCTCACTAAGAGGTCTGGAGGCTTGTGTGGTTGAACAGTTGTGTTTATTGGTATCACATAAGTATACACGTCCAAGGGATAGCCCTGACTGGTATTATCCCCATGCTGGCTTCTGCTAAACAACTACTGCACTCAGTCCACTATCATGTGACCCCCCTACATAATACTGTGGGTGGTACTGTTCTCCAGTCCCACATTAATCTTTGCTATGCCGAACATCCTTACACTACTAAATCCATGCCCATCTTTCCCAGGACTCCACACCTGAGTCCTTCCAATCAGGCTTCTGCCCCTGCCACAATACTGAAGTGCCTCTTATCAAAATCCTAACTAACATCCTTTGTGACTGTGGCTTTGGCAAACTATCCCAACTTGTCCTTCTCAACCTGTCTGTAGCCTTTGATGTGGTTGGCTGCAGCATGTTCCTCCAACGCCTCTCCATTGTCGTCCAGTTGGGTGGAACTGCATCTGCCTGGTTCCATTCTTATCTATCTAATCATAGTAGGAGAATCACCTGCAATGGTTTCTCTTTCCACTCTCACACTATTACTCCCGGTTGTTCCCCAAGAATTTATCCTTGGATTTCTCCTATTTCCCATCTACATGCTGCCTCTTAGCAACATCATCAGAAAGCACAGCACCAGTTTCAACACGTATACTGGTGACAGCCACCGCCTCACTCGACCCCTCCACTGTCCATTATCTGCCAGTTTGTTTGTCTGACAATCTAGTACCGGTTGAACAGAAATTTCCTCCAACAAAATATTAGGAAGACAAGGTCATTGCCTTCTTTCCCTAGCTACCAAATCCATCCTACTCCCCGGCAACTCTCTGAGGCTGAACAAGACTGTCCACAAATTTGGTGTCAAATTTGATCCCAAGGAGAGCTTCCGATTACATATCCATGCCATCGCTATGACTGCCTATTTGCAACTCTGTAGCATCGCATGACTGTGCCCCTGTCTCAGTTCATCTGTTGATGAAACCCTCATGAATGTCTTTGTCACTGTGAGACTTGACTATTCCATTGCACTCCTGGCCACCCTTCCATGTTATACCCTCTGTAAAATTCAGGTCATCCAAAACCCTTCTGCCCATATAGCTTGCTCCAAGTTCTATTCACCTATCACCCCTGTGCTCGCTGACCTACATTGACTCCCAGTTAAGCAATATCCCAATTTTAAAATTATGATCATTGTTTCATATCCTTTCCCCTGCCCGTAATCTCCTTCAGTCCCATAACTCTCCAAGATATCTCTGCTTCTCCGATTCCCAATTATAATCACTCTGCCAATAGTGGCTATGCCTTCTATTGCAAAGGCCCTAGGCTCTGGAGTTTCCTGTCTAAAACTGTCTGCCTTTCTACCTCTCCTTCCTCCTTTAAGATGCTTTTTAGAACATAAGGGTGGAATTTTCCATGCTCACTGCGTCAGGCATCCTGGAGGGCATGAGCGGACAATATGGCAGGAAGCCAAAAATTAGTTTCATGACGTCGTGAAACCAGTTTGCAATCATCCACTCCACCTGTCAATGGTTGGCTGCCTTTCCCACTGCCAAACATCGGGAACTTCAATTTAATACATCTGCATATCATTTTGAGCTCTGCTTAGTGGAATCACCCCCCACACTCGTTCATGCCGATGTGTTTCACAACTCTACATAGCAACCTGCACCTAGTGAGTTGCACTTCACTCAGGACTTCAATATTTGTTTGTCTATCTTGCTTCGGGCAGCACTCGCAGTCATCAGCGCCAGGCTTCACAGACAGCACCACATCACTTTTAGTGGGGGAGGGGTCACGGGCAGGTCTCTAACAGACCAGCCATATGGCAGGGTGGCTTTTCAACGTCTGCAGGGCTAGGGCTTGCTTGGAGAAGATGGAGAAGTGGCCTCAGGCAAGGCTACAGGATGAGGGCTGTACTGGGGAAGGAGGGTAGCCCAGGGTGTGTGTGAGGGCACATATTAATCTGTGCAAGTGGCCTCAAGATGGTGAGGGCTGAGGAGGCAGTCTCCAGAGGAGATGAGGCCTGATGGGCATGTGAGAGTATGTGTGTGAGAATGGGTGGTGATGCCCCTTGATCTGGCAATGAGTGAGATGCCAGTGAATGTGTGATGGCCTTGTGAGTGTGTGAGTTGAGAGTGATGAGTTGTTGCCTTACCCTGGTGGCACGGATGAGATCACTGATCCTCTTTTTTGCATTGGATGGCGAACCTCTTCTGTGCAGCATTGGCATTGATTACCACTGCCACTGCCCCCCAAGATGGAGTGGTGACACTGATGGGTCCCCTGCAGCCAGTGTGGGGGTAGAGGGCATCGTAGCAGGCTCCAACGGTGTCCAGAAGGCATCCCAGGGATGCTGATCACTGAATCGGGGGATGCAGTCTTCTTGCCTTTCGGGGCCACGACTTCTGTGCAGCAGTCTTGGGCTGGAAGCACTGAGAGGTGTGCACGCGGCTGTACTGCAATATGGCGCCCAGTGTGAGGAAGCAGCGAGGTGATGGCATGGCAGGTGAATCGGAGGCAGCCCACCAGCGAAACGGCATGTTTCCTGGAAATGCATGATTAATGAGATGGTTTGGGACGATATGGCGTGAAAACCCGCCATTGCGGCCGGCAGGTAAAACATCCATTTTCCCGCCTGCTGCCGCACTTAGTGCAAATCTGGGACGATTCCGCCCTAAGTCTTTTGTCAAGCTTTTGGTCACCTGCTGTAATAACTCGTTATGTGGTTCAGTGTCAAATGTTTTTCTATAATGCTCCTATGAAGCATTTTGTGACATTTTATTATTTTGAAGACACTATATAAATACAAGTTGTTGAAATGAAGAGTGTATTGCTCTATAGTAAAGTGGATCATTTTCGATCATGGAACAGTGTAGATATAATTAAAATAAACATATAGCTCTGTTGTATTTTTACAAAATCAAGTATACTGTTTTTCAGTAAATATGGTCCCTCTTGTCAGATCTGGCCCAGTATCTTCTAGTCTTGCACCCAAGTCACATTTACCCACCAACCTACATTGGCTCCTGGTTCAGTAATGCCCCAGATTTCAAATCCTTGTCCTAGAGTTCAAATTTCTCCGTGGCCTCACTGCTCCCTCTCTCTGTCAACTTCTCCAACCCTTACAATCCTCTACGTTCTCTGTGAACCTCCCATTTTGGCTTCCTCTGCATCCCTACTTTCTATATTGCCCCATTATTGGTGGTTGTGGCTTCAGTTGCTTGAGCCTGAATGGCTGGAATTCACTCCCTAAACCTCTCTGCGTCCCTCTACCTCTCTTCCTTCCTTTAATCCACACTTTAAAATTTATCCATTTGACCAGCTTTTGGTCATCTGTTCTTTATGTGGCTCTGTGTCAGATTTTGTCTGATATAGTGTTCTTGTGAAGCGCCTTGGAAGTTTTGCTATGTCAAAGGTGCTCTACAAATGCAAGTTTTCGTTGTTGCTGTAGCGACAGTATAACATATTCCCTCTTCCCATCCTATGATGTGAAATGAGGTGCCAAAATTCAACAGTTAAAACTCAAGCTGGCAAGTTCACGACCCATTACAAAATGCAATGCTGAAAACCATCTGTTAGCAAAAAAACAAATCTGTTCAGGGTCATACTGGAGCTTATTGTGGTTTGGGTGACATTAAAATTCGCCCACATTATGCTCTTGTTTTTTTAAGATAACTTCCCAACCTCAGCTTTACTACAGTTTAGCAGCACACGCCTAACCTCTGCTTCATGTCATTACAAAGCTACAATCAGCAAAATGATCAAAGCACATTTTTAAAGAGATGGTTAATGGTATCATTAACTCAGCAAAAGGAATAAATTGCCATTACACCTTCTACCTTTTCATTGTTATTATCTTTGGTTTGATGTAGAAACTAACTTCAATAAGGGAAGCTTTGATATCCTTTTTTAAAATTAATATACAATTCACTTGGTCTCTTATGGACAAATTTATTATGTTTGGCCATGTGCTTGAGATTTAGAAGTGTCATTAACAAAGACCCTAATGGTTTTCAGATAATTCTTTGCCTTGTCATCAAATTGATCAATGATGTTCACTTGAAGCAAACTGACCTACACTTGGTTAACACTGACTGATCGTTTTTTTCAGATGTTCGGGCCCTAAAGCCAGATCCCTCCTGTTCAAGTTAATCCCTATCCTCCGATGGCTGCCCAGGTATTCTGTCCAAGAATGGCTGTTGGGCGACATCTGCTCCGGATTGAGTGTTGGAATTGTGCAGTTACCACAGAGTGAGCATTTTCTCTTTCACAAACACCACACTACGGCAATTGCTGCCCCTGTTATTACCTCATGAGCGCCTCTAACAGTTTAATCAAGAATTTTTAGGACAATAAGATAGGATGGATTCTCACTGCATAGTAAGCAGATTAAAGATTGCTAAACAGGCAGTATCACTTTGGCCAACTTTGGCCATACACTACACCCCATATTCAGATTCACTGAAGTCGATGGACCTAAACATTGGGCATGTGTGTGCAACCAGAGTGACACCAACCATAATTGCAGAAAGAAAGCTGTCTCTGTGTGGAGTCCACAGGGAAAGGTGAATGAATCAAATCAGTCATTGTACCACATAATACATCAAGGATAATCCCAAAGGAGACCTGATAAGTGGCGATTTCACCATAGTCTTGTCCTCCTATTGGCGAGAGGCTCCAAGGTACCTGAAGAGACATATCACAAACTTTAAAAAGGGGTAATAATCAGTCATTTTAGGTCGCGAGAGATGTAATGCTTTCTAAACATCTTAACTTACATTAGGAAATAAATGGTCTGGTGTATGAATGTTAATTTATTTTTGTTCTGCAGGTATGGCATATGCCCTTTTGGCAGCTGTTCCTCCTGTGTTTGGACTCTATACATCCTTCTACCCTGTGCTTATATACTTCATATTTGGAACATCCAGACATGTTTCAGTGGGTAAGCTCTGCAGCCTTCCTCTTTTAAAAATACCTTCCCCCACCGCCCCCCTCCCCCCCATCTCTAATTTTGCCGACACAAGCTTCCCACTACTTCATTAAGGAGAAGGATCCACGGGAGGATACCCTGTCTCAGCCTTTCCTGCTTCTTTAACTGAGTAATTATTCTAAATGGAATCAATTTTTATGTTTCTTACATATTGGCTAATATTTGTAACTGAATCAATATGTAACCGTTAAAGTTTGGGAGCAATTATTCAGTAGTTTAGAAGAAGTCCCCATTTCTCAAGTATTTGTGAGCAGCCCGGTTTAATGTTGCTTTGCACATCTCAGGAACCCACTCCAGGTGAGCCTTCTTCTGCTTCTTGTCCTCCATGACCTGCCTATGCTTTTTATTCGGCTCAACATATTCCTCACACCATTTCATGTAAGGACCCACTCATGCAGCAAAGCTGCTCAAGTTGTCCCATGCCTTACTTATAATGCTGCTAGCTCATATTCTGCATACGGAACTGCTCATACTTCTCACGTAGCTTGGTCTTTCGATGCTCTGTAGAGCACACTGCTCATACACTCACTTCACACCACTTCAAGTGGGCGCCATTCATACTATGCTAGTTAGGGAGCTCCCAATATTGCTTTGTGCACTCTACATACCACATCACTGCGCACAGGATATTGTTTCATGGAAGATGCAACTCATTCCACTCCATGTAAAAACTTGCTAAGATAACGTTATGTGCAGGATGAATCGTCGTCATTACATACAGGGTAATGCTTCAATGCACTGTGAAGGATAATGCTCTGTGCAAGGTGATTCTACATCAAGGTGATGTTCCTGGTTCTTTTGATGGACAAAAATAAAAGGAAATTTGTAACCTATGATCTAATTTAAGATATTTTCCATAAACTGAGGTTTATATTTTGCTCCATCTTTGTCTAATTCTGCTTTGCTGCAGGTTCCTTTGCAGTACTGAGTGTTATGCTGGGGACCATAACTGAGAGGATAGCCCCAGATGACAACTTTATGATCATTTCTCAGAATGATACAAATGGAACGGTTGTAATCGACATTGTGGCACGAGATTTGATGAGAGTGAAAGCGGCAACCATGGTTACCTTCATTTGTGGGATCTTTCAAGTGAGTTAACTTTTTGCCATAAGAGAGGAGCCAGTATTCATGTGGGGGAGGAGGGGAGAGAAACAAGATTAAGGGTTGCAGTGTGCTAAAACAATGATATCTATTGGCAATTGTGCTTTCATGCAGACAAGACATGAAATTGCCATTTAGCATTTTCCAAAATAAGCAAAAGGATTATGTCCAAGGACGTAAATTCCACCTTTATTCTGACCTCCTATCCACCCTACAGCTTATTCCTTTTACTGTCCATCATTATTCACCCAACGCTCCCCCCACCATCCTTCCTCACCAGCCAGTTCCATCTAACATCACTCTCCCTGTTTACAAGCTCCTTATGTCCAGTTCTCACATTGCATTTTTGGACTTAGATGCCACAGTCATATTGATTCTGAGATAACTGATAGCCACAACATCCAGGTCTGTCTCTTGTTCCTTTGTTCTGGTTGCTGAACAGCATAAAAACCTGACCATGAGAAATTGTGTATTGAGTAATAAGTTCTAAAGGAAACAACAGTGAAAAATAGAATTTTAAAAACTTTCTATTTCAAAACCCACCAAAAGGTTGCTGTCAGCTAGTCAGATGTTTCACAGGAGAAGCAACCACTCATTCAATCTCCCCAAAGAGCTTAATGGCATATTCCACTAAAGGATGGAGCAGCAAGGGCCAATGGCATGTCAGAGAGATCCTCTCAGAATAATAGCATGTGGGTCAGCACACACAATCCCCAAACATTAAAGAACTAGGACCTAGCTGAGCTCAGGCATGACTCTCTTAGCCAGAAAATAACAGGTTCAAAAGTTCCATTTTGCTAGGACCCTTCCACTTGTTAAATGGGAAATGGATTAATCCTGCCTTCTATTACGTTGTCCTATGTTCTTTCCTGGAATGATGAAAAAGGAGAGGGAGTAAATTTCAGTGGAAGGAAATGACAGGCAGAGTCCAGAACAGGCAGGTCTGGCAGCATCTGTGGAGAGGGAAAGAAGAGTTAACATTTTGAATCCACATGACTCTTCTTCAGAGATAAAGATAAGTGGAAATGTGATGGATTTTATGATGTTTAAGAGGGGGTGGAGCAGGTGAAGCAAGATAGAAGGTCAGGGATAGGTGACAGCTAAGGAGAGATTGACAAAGATGTTATGGACACAAGACAAAGGGAGTGTTAATGACAATGGTAAAGAGTAAAGAACGTGCTGATAGTGGCTTAAAAGTAAAATAGCAGAAGGTGTTAATAGCAGAAGGAGGGTCAACACTCTGTGAAAGCACAACATAAGTACAGGTGACAGATGGCCCTGTAGGGGGAGGGGGGCTTGGAGAAAATGGATTAAAAAATGAACAAATAAATAAAAGAATAAAATAAAACAGAATAAAATAAGTAAGTAAAAATAAATAAATTAAAATTGGATTAAAAAAGTGGTCAAGATGGAGGAGCGAGTTCATGGTCTGAAGTTGTTGAACTCAATGTTAAGTACGGAAGGCTGTAAAGTGCCTAATCAGAAGATGAGGTGCTGTTCCTCCAGTTTGCATTGGGCTTCACTGGAACATTGCAACAGGCCAAGGATGGAAATGTGGGCATGACAGCAGGGTGGAGTGTTGAAATGGCAAGCGACAGGAAGATCTGGGTCATGCTTGCGGACTGAGCGAAAGTGTTATTTATTAATTCAATTTTTAGTTTTATTCTTTTATTTATTTGTTCATTTTTTAAATCCATTTTCCCCAACCACCACCCCCTACCTCCCCCACATCTGTCACTTGTTTTCATGTTGTGTTTTCTGCTATTAACACCTTCTACTATCTTACATTTATGCCACTATCAGCACCTTCTTTGCTCTTTACCACTACCATTAACACTTCCCTTTGTCTTGTGTCCATAACATCTTTGTCCATCTCTCCTTAGCTGTCACCTATCCCTGACCTTCTATCTTGCTTCACCTGCTCTACCCCCGCTTAAACATTCATCACATTTCCACTTCTCTTTAGCTCTGCAGAAGGGTCATATGCACTCGAAACGTTAACTCTTGTTTCTCTCTCTACAGATGCTGCCAGACCCGCTGAGTTTTTCCAGCATTTTCTGTTTGAATTTCAGATTTCCAGCATCCACAGTATTTTGCTTTTATCCATAACGGGCAGGATCCATAATAGGTGGCTGATCTGCTACCTGCTGCTTTCCTCCACCGCTGAAAGTTAAAATAAGTTGTATTTGCATTAACGAAAACTTGGTTATCTGACTGTTCCTCCAGACAGGTTCACCATAACAGACACAGCCAACTTTGTCAAAGTCTACAGGCTAAGTAGAGAAAAGCTGCAAAATGCCTCCTAGGTTGCATCATGATCATCACCAGGATTGAAGTAAGATTATTGCATCAATAGCTTGTTTTTTCTTCAATCTGTGTAGATCTTGTTGGGATTGATACGGTTTGGATTTGTTGTCACATACCTGTCTGACCCTCTCGTTCGAGGTTACACAACTGGTGCAGCAGTCCACGTGCTGGTCTCACAGCTGAAGTACGTGTTTGGCATCGCCGTTCCCAGAAAGAATGGACCCCTTTCACTAATCTATGTGAGTAACAGGTGGCTTTATGCAGTGTGAAATATAAACACGTGACCACTGATGGATTCTGAACTACTGCGTCCAATTATTGTCATATGTATGTTACTTTGCATTCTAGTCTCCAATGCTGGGGAAAAACAACAACAAATTGCATTTATAACACTGTAGAGTCCCAAAGCACTTCAAAGGATGATAATTAAATAAAATTTGACGTTGAGCCAAAAACGAGATATTAGGACAGATATCAAAATTCTTGGTCAAAGAGGTAGGTTTTAAGTAGCACCTTAAAGGAGGAGAGAGGTGGAGCAGTTCAGAGAGGAAACTCCAAAGCCTGTTCGACTGAAGGCAGGTCTGGATGGGGAAAAAAAAGTGGAGGATATCCAAGAGGCAAGAGTTGGAGGAATGCAGAGTTTCGGAGCACTGAAAAGCTGAAGGTGGTTATCAAGAGAGGGAGGCCCAAGACGAAGGCAGGATTTGGACATGAGGAAGAGAATTTTAAAATTGTCGGTTAGTGAGCACAGAGGTGAATGGGAAGCTGTGTGAGTTAGACTACAAATCAAACAAATAAAAGAAGGCAGAACCATTATATGGTGCAAATTGAATACACATTTGCTCATTTAACTAAAATGCCTGCATATTATTGTAAAGTACTCTATATATACAATACATACAGTTTCTATTTGGTCAATGTGTACATAAGGAAATATGAAGAAGAAAAAGTTGTTCAAATACCAAAGTAACCATATTCTGTGTAATTACTGTTGATTTTATCTTTCAACTGTGGCAGAATCTGGATGGTAATTGGTCATTATGTACCCCCCTCATTCTCCTTTCCAAATCAGTGGGATAGTTCAACCCATAACAACGCACGTCCAGCACAATGAAAGGTTAAGGTCAATCACATTTGTCTTATTGTGGACTTTACCCAACTTATTCAGCATCATGAGGGAGGTGACTAAACCTTAAGTGAGTCCTTCATGTATATAAAGTATGAAATACTTGGTCGCTCTCAATTGCCAGTGCTCAGAAAGGGCACAGAGCACATTCAGGCATAACAATAGTTGTTCATTAATGAATACCTTATACTCAGACTGTTCTTCCAGATGAATGCAATCACTAACATGGACATGCATAAATCTATCAAAGATCACAGGTACAGGGGAGGCAGACTGCAAAATATCCCCTAGTTGTGTTATGAACACCACAGTGATGAAAGTAATCTCATAGAAACACAGGAGCATAGGAACTAGAATAGGCCATTCAGCCCCTTGACCCTATTCTGTCATTCAATGAGATTATGGCTGATATGCACCCTAACTCCACTTGCCTACCAGATTCGATATCCCTTACTGTACTTGGATTAACAAAAATCCATTAATCTCAAATTTAAAATGATTAATTAAACTAACAGCTTTTTGTGAGAGAGTTCCACATTTTTATCACCTTTGACGTGAAGAAATATTTCCTATCGTCTCTCCTGAATGGCCTGGCTCTAATTTTATGGTTATGTCCCCTTGTCCTGGACAACCCTAGCAGTGGAAAGAGTTTCTCTCTATCTACTATTCAATTGCTTTCAGAAACCTAAGAACCTCAAACAAATCACCCCATAACTCTCTATATCCTAGAGAACACAAGCCTAGCTTAAGTATCAATAGCCTGTAAATAGCCTATTTTTGCTTTAAACTGATAAAAAAGGGGAACTTCCAAAGGGTAACTGGTTGCTATTTCTGAATTCTGAGAGCAATAAAGGTTTTATGCTGGAATGAAATCAGTGACTTTGAGGTAATTGAAGTACATGTTTCATTTCTGTCCTCCTTGACGACGAGATAGGAAGAATACTTTTCTGTTGAGGTGGCTCCAAGATTCTTTCGAGTTATCAACAGTCACAGATTGCAACTCTTTCGAGTACAATCACAGTTCTTGGTTTCCGGGAGTGGGACATGAACCCACAACCCTCTGATTCAAAGGCGAGGGTGCTATGAACTGAGCCACAGAGGAATCAGGCAATGAATCAAGCTAATAGGCTCAATCACCCCATATCTAAACTATATAGGTCAACAGTACAATGCATGATTAATGTTGTTAATGATTGACCAGCCAGACTTGCTCACTAATAGTACCTGGAGGAATGGATCTAGCAGTTGGGCTTCTTAGTTTTCTCACTCCAGTCCAGATAATCCTTCAGTATTATTTGGAGACGCTTAGCTTGGGTTCAGATACCCGGCTGACTCTTCAAGAAAAGCACCTGTCACACCAGTGCAGTTAAACTTCCATAATAACCACTTCAGTGAGAAGTAGAGAACAAATTATAAATACCATCATAAATAATCACCCTAACTTTTATCATTGTTAAAGTAAACTGTTGATAGAAGAAGAAGTTGACATTAGATGACAGAAAATTCAGCTCTGCCTGTAAGGCCTTCACCATTAAAACAAACTTGAGTTTGAATCAGCCTAAATTTATTTTGTGTAAGTTTTCTTGTGTTTCTATTCCACCCACCCCCGCACTACTTGCATTGATGTATGCTGAAGTGCAGCTTCAAGGGTGCAAAGATCCCTTCACTGCCTTTCTCATGTAGGCATTCTTCATTTCCCTACAGACAAAAAAGCCAGAGGAGAGATGAGGAAAACATTTTTTAGTCAGCTAGTTCTTAGGACTTGGAACACGCTGCCTGAAAGCAAACTCAGTAATGACTTTCGAAAAGAAATTGGGTTAACACTTAAAAAGAAACAATTGCAGAGGTATGAGGGAAGAGCAAAGAAGTTGGGACTGGATAGCTTTTTCACGAGCTGGCACAAGCACTATGGGCCAAATGGTCTCCCCCTGTGCTGTATGATTCTAAGGGGAACTTAGACAGTGAGTATAGACAGGATGCTCAATCTTGAGGCATCTCTGCTAAGTCCAACCATTGCAACCACATGCTTATTCATCATTTACATATGGGTGACCAAACATCAAACAAGAGCAGGTGCTGTATCTCCTCTCCCAATCCCAGCGCACTGAAGCCAATTGTAGGACCCCTGTCACCCAAACTGAGATTGCTAACCCAACCCAGGCCAAAAATTGAGCCTGGAAACATTGGTTCTGTTGGCCTTATTTTCTTTCAACAGCTGAACCTTCAGAAGTTGCCTTGTTCTTGTACTTCTCTAGTGATGTTAGCAGATATTACTCCACACAGCCTGCACGAGGTAGCTCAGAAATGCAATTCTGAAAAGGATATACTGAGTCATAACAGACTCTGATTAATTAAGGTGCACAGATGGGGGTAGTGTAAAGGGAGCTTTACTCTCCATCTAACCTGAGTTTGAAGAGTGGGAAAGTGTTCCAATTCCTAATACCAGACTTCGCCATTCATATATAAAATAAAACGTAATTTAAAAAAGATGTTAAAACATGAGCTTCCAGGGACAAGGTTTTCTTCAGAGCAAAGCATTCAGGATTTCATTCCCAGTCAGCATCTTGTGAATTCAAGTCCCAGGGCTGGCTATCAATTGGCTTAATTGGTGTGTTCACATGTTTTTCTTCTGTTTCTTACAGACTGTTATCGATGTGATCAAAGCACTGCACTTGACGAATATTGGCACCCTCGTTGTCAGTATTATTGCCATGTCCACTATGTTTGCAGTGAAAGTGATAAATGACCATTTGAAGTCTAAGTTGCCAATACCAATTCCTATTGAACTCATTGAGGTAAATACAATCGTTTTCTCTTGGATTAATGAGGTACAAACAGCAGCACTTCAGCTCGGGAGGGAAATGCCGCATTCGTACGGGTATATTGGGGAATACCAGCACTCGGGCAGCATTGCTTCTCCCCTTACACCTTCAATGGAGGAACTCTGTTGGCATTAGCTGGTGAAGACATTTCCATTGTTGCTTCAGATACATGACTGAGTGAGGGTTACTCCATTCACAGCTGGGACTCACCAAAATGCTACAAACTGACAGAACAAACAGTGATTGGATGCATTGGATTCCATGGGGACTGCCCTACACTAACAAAATTTCTTGGTGGTACTCCAAGCCAATTTTCTTATATTTGCCACACCCAGGCAAATCAGGAAATCTGGGTTCAACACCAGGAAAAGGGTTACTTCTCCCTCCTCCTTTTCATTCTTCCTCCTTCTAAATAGTAGGAAGAAAATAAAGTACTACAATTTTTAACACTGATACTATTTTGTCAAAAATGTTGATGTAAAATATGAGTCTTCAAATCAATTTTGAACTTCCTTCTTTCCCTCCCTACTTCTATGTTTTAAAATAATGAACCTAATTGTTGACAATGCAATTCAGCCAACTTGAGCTTGTGGGGAAAAAAAGGCTCTTTGGGTTGAGGCCCAGGCCAGCGTGTTGGTTTCCCAATGTCGTTCCAGGCGCTGGCCATTTTGGCGGAGGTGGGATTAGGATCAATAGGATTAGCAGATTTACCCACCCCAGTGTGGTGGGTAGCCAATTAGGTTTGTTATTGGGCCTTGTTAAGGCAAATTAAAGTAGGACGACAGGGAGACTGTCGGCCTCCAGTTCCCTGCATTGGAAGGGGGGACCAGTTTAAGCGCCTGGAAGTGGGCACCCAGTGGCAGGCCTGGGGGACAACGCTCCAGGCAGGCCTACAGGCCCACCCTGCCTGCCTGGGTGTGGGTCCAACCAAAGACTTCCCTGTACAGGACTTCCACCCCCATAGTGTGGCCTGGCTGCTGTCTCTGTTTTCAAATTTAAGATGGAAAAAGTTGTTGAAAGGATGCCTCCCTTCTGAAGCGTCCTTTCAGTTACTAACCCTATACAGCAGCCTGCTGCTCCTCTCAAGCAGGAAGACCTCTGATTGGCCCTCCTGCTTCAAGAGCCCACTCACCTCCCTTAATTGGAAAGGAAAACTGTCGCCATGCCAATTTAGGGACCCCACCCACCTGAAAATCCAAATGAGTGACGTTTCCCCAAGGGTGGGTTGGGAACCTGGAAACAGTGTCAATTTCTACTCCCGCCTGCCCAGGAAAAATTCCATCCCTTACAGTGAATTAGAAACACCTAATATTGCTAATTTTCTGTTCTCTTCCCAAATAGGTCATAATTGCTACTGTGGTTTCATCAAATGTTAATCTAACCGGAAAATATGGAATAGAAGCTGTGGGACATATTCCTAAAGGGTCAGTTCAGTGTGATATATTTTCTAAAAAGAGGTAGCTTATTCTCAGTGTGAAATCATTTCTTTGGTTAAATTAATTACCTTTCTGTTTAATTACTGCATTTCTCAGCTCTTCACAGAGTAGATTCACAAATCCTGCTCCAAAAAGAAGGATCTGCACTCAAAGGGAGCATTAATTAGAGAAAGAGCGATAGCATTCTGTGTGCAACCCTTCATTGAGAGCACAAATTACATCTCATATATATCACGGGCTGAATTTTGTGCACAGGACAGAAGCCCTGCCAGAGACGGTAGCTCACCCCAATCATAAGGCCAGCAGCTCAGCAGCCTCAGCAGTGCCAGTGCCAGCGATGGCCAGTGCTGAGGTTGCAGCTCCTGGGAGAGGGAGCCTTAACGGTGGGGCAAGTATTGTTGGGGGAAATCCGGGGCCAGATAGGGAGGCCCTGGCAGTTGGTGAAGGGGTGGTGGAGCCCTGTGCTAGTGGTGAGAATAAGGTGCGGGGGCAGCCATTGCCAGTTGGGGTGGCTCACTCCATGGGCCATGGGGTGCCCATAAAGGAAGGCAGCCCTAAGCCTGCTGGAAGGCGACCAGTTTTCACTGCCGCCTGGACATCGTAGCAGACCCTCCTATTGGGCTTCTCACCTCAGTGGTCCATTTTTAATTGGACAGGTTTCCCGGAGATTGCTTCTTAATTGACCACCTTTGGGTAGATAACCAGAGGCGTCCCACCACAGCTACTTCTGGGTTCCCACTCTGGAATTCAGGTGGGCGTCATGATCATGACTCAACTGGGAAAATCTAGCCCATTGTCTATTATAGTAGAGGTCATTTGGTTTTTGGATACTAAGGGAATTAAGGAAATGGGGATAGTGCGGGACTGTGGAGTTGAGGTAGATCAGTCACGATCTTCTTGAATGGCAGAATAGGCTCAGAGGGGCAAATGGCTCCTATTTCATCTGTTCTTTAAGTGACAAAAGCTGAAGCTTCAAGAAGTGATTTGTCCTCACTGCTCCCTCTTTTCTTTTGTGCTGTACAGCCTGCAAGCCCCAGTTGTACCCGACTTCAGCCTCGCCACCAGTCTTATAGGAGATGCTTTCGCTTTGGCCATCGTAGGATATGGCATTACAATATCTCTGGGCAAGATCTTTGCACTTAAGCACGGGTACCAGGTGGACAGCAATCAGGTAATACAGCAGTCCAGTGATTTGGGATCTAGGAACAGGTGTAAACCATTTGATCCGACCAGCTTGCTTCACCATTTTTCTGGCCATTGGCAGTTTTAAGCCTAATCCCATTTTTTCACCTTCTTACCATTTCCCTTAATATCATGACTTCCTGAGCAATTCTCTTTTAAAAACCTCAACTGATCCTGCAAGTGTGATCTTTTGAGGCAGTGCATTTTACATCCTTGCAATCTTTTACATGAAGGAATTTTCAATTTCTTTCAATTTTTCAATATTTGCTGTTCTAATTTTAAGATTTTGATGTAGGTAATTCTGTGCCTCCTTACATAGTGTCATGGACAGAATGGCTTGGGTGCTATTTGCAAGGTTGCCAATGAGGCCAGGCTTATAGCATCTGAAACTTAGGAATCCCAATGTGTAGATTGGCCAGTGAAGGTAGGTTTGTAGAGAGTAAGTAGAGAGCCCACTGACAGGTTTCTCAACTAACACATTGAGGAAAGGGAGCTTATTTGACTGTCCCATTTCAAAGGTGAATTTGAGCACAGGATGGAGCCCATTAAGGTATGTAAGCAAATTCGTACCTGCAGCTAAGGATTCAAATATATTGAATGTATCATTTAGGTATCAGCGATGTACAAAGGATAGGACATTAGGTATCAGTCCAGTAAAAACATGTTTTTCATGGAAACTGACAAAGATGTTTGTGAGCTGGGCCTAGAGGGGACCCCATGGCAACACCATCTATTTGGGCATACATGGTGTTATTAAAACTGAACTCAACTGCGCTCTCTTCTCGTGCAGTATAAATTATTGCTCCCTTTACAATTAGTATTCTTGCATATCTGTCCTGTTGAGTGCAAGACCAAAAACTTTGACAGCATGTCTCTTTTAGTAATTGTAATTGTCTCAGTCTCTCTTTCATGGCAGGCCTGTAGTTTCTTAAATGAGGTGATGCTTTCAGTTGAAGTGCAGATCTTATAAGCAAAGGATTCTCAGTAAGCCTCAAGGTTTCCTGTAGTTGAGTTTCCAGGAGGTTTGTTCTCAGGTGAACTTGAAGTTGGAACAGATTGGGGAGAATCCTTCTCCCATTTTCAAGGTATTGCTGTTTATTCCCTTGGCTGCTTAGTTGACTGCAGCTGGTTTGATGGCTTTCTGATGGGCTGTCTGTCTCTGCAGAGCTGATTCTTGCTGTTTTAAAAACAGGCAACAAATATGATGAACCAAAAGATAATTCGCTGGAATGTTACATTCCTTTTGTTGAAGTTCCATCCTTAAACAAAGGGCAGTGTGAATTCCCTGGATAGCTGTGGATGTCCATAATTAGGTATTTGCTTAAGTTGCTGGAGCCTTATTAGGTATACTTTGCTGAGAGTCTAGACATCCAGTACTCTTGTTGAAATATCTGTGTCTTAGATAGATTGCTTGATTGCTAGCTCTGACTCTCTGATCTCTACGGTCAATTTTGTATTGTTTAGTTACACAAGGTTAAGTGGTTTCAAGGGTTTGTGGTTTCTGTTCTTCATCATTTAAAGGGCCTGGATGATGGATACTTTTATTGCCTTGTAGTGAAATGACATTTTTTTAACATGGTGAAAAGTAATGAATGAATGATTTTACTTTTGAAGTTTTTTTTACACATACTGCTGTCACTATAGGGTTCATTGGCTCTACACAGTGAACAGTAGGTCAATGGGTTTGAAAGTGCCATAGCTTGGTATTAGGGGAATGAGAGGCCATGGGGGTGGGTGGAATGCCATAGCTTGGCAAAGAGGGTAAGAGGGGCCATGGGGATTGGCTGGAGTGCTATTGTTTGACAAAGGGGATATAAGGGTCCATGGGGGGTGGGTGAAGGCCATTACCTTGGCATAGGGGACATGAGGAGGGCCTTTTGAACTCATCTTTTAAAAGGTCCCCTCATGCATACTAGGGTTCATAGCTGCCCTGAGGGGCCGTGAACCTTAACTCATTAAAAACTTGGCCCAACGCCATGAAATTTGCAGAGGAGTAGGACATGTCGTTCCCTGCAATGGAACAGGCCAGGTCAGGAGTGCTGGGTGCGGGCTTTTGACAGGAATCAGCCCGTACCCTTTAAAGGATTCCTAAAAAGTCAGACAGCCCAGGAATGGAGTCGGGAATCCCGGAATTGGGACCTGACCGCCATTTTCAAAGGGCTCTCAAGTCATCCTGACTCAGTAAAAATTCAGCCCTTCATGTTGCTTACACAATTTGACCACCTATCTCTAATGTTATCTTCATAACTTCAGCACTGTTATTTTACGTCAGTATTTTTCACCTTTTTTCACAAAGAGCATGAATGAACAAAGCTTGAGCCCTGCTAGACAATAAATTTCTTCTAACCCTCGGTCTTCTTTGAGGCACGCTGGCTTTGTAATCTCTATTTCTACGTTCAGTCTAAGTTTAATAACCTACTCTACATTTCCTTGCCCATGTCTCTTAAAGATCAGCAATTTAGCTCTTCAGGGTTGAAAATCCAGGGGGATTCCTCCAATCATCCGCTGCAACTCAATTAACTCCGTTTCCCCGGGCTTTCCATGCGTTTTCCGCCAAATCTACAACAGACGATTGGGACAAACCCTGCGAAAATTCAACCCCACCTCTTAAATGAAACCCAAAGGTGAAACCAGATGAGTCTGTTTCTCTCTGAAGAGGGCATCGGTACTTGGGGAGAAATTAATAGACCTGTCAGACTCATATGATTGTCGAGATCTAGGTGGAGATAAAAACTGACATTTATCATCAGATGGTTGGAAAATCTAGAATGACTGTGGCTGTCAAATATAGACTGTAATAAGGAGGCTTTTTTTAGCTCCAAGATTCTTATGAACTTAATTGGGTTACTCAGCATAATTCTGCCTCTGTGCGCAATTTGGTGGCAGAAATACTATTTTTATGTGCACAAGATAAGCTATGGTCCCATAGCAATTCTCTTCACTTTGAAGGACACATAACATCATGTTTATATCTCCCAGTTTATGCTTCCTAATTGACGCTGATAACAGAATTTATTATTGCATATCCATAGCTGTATGGCTGTTTCAAAGCTACAACTGATAATATTTATTTCCTATGGAATATTAATAAAACCACACATTTGGAAATGGAAAGTTTCCCTTTAATTTGTATTTAATGGGAGGGAATGAGAAATGATTTGATATACTGGAGATCAATGTGATGAGAATAAATGAGGAAGTACATTGGAATTCTATATCATATAATAGAATGGGAAGTGCCTTGGTCCATTTGAACTCCATGCTTGAATCTCATAGATGTTTGCCGGAAATGAATTGGATTATTATCTGAAAAGGAAGACTGTGCAAGATTAAGGGCAGAATTATCACCCCGTTGGGGGGCTTGAAGTTGAAGAGCGGGTGCGCGGAGGTGTGCCTCTGATCGGCGCCCCCTATTGGGGGCGTGCCGCCATTTTACATGGGGGGGCCAATTAAGGCCCACCCAGCGTGACATCCGCATATATGCACTCCCTGTGCAGGCGAGGGGGGAATCCCTAAACCCAAGAGTGTGCTCTTTCGCGCATGTGCACGAAAGAGTGTACTCATCTCCCAGAGGCTAAGTGCTGCCTCAGGGAGATTGGCTCCACACTAAAAAATAGAAAAAAAATCCCTGACATGTCCCCTCATGTGACACTGCCACATGAGTTGGGTCATGTCCATCAGTTTTAAATACCGTTTAATTAAATTTTTAAAAACCTACATGAAACCTCATCCCACCTGTGGATGAGGTTTCATGCTTTTTCTAATGCCCGCCAGGGCTCCCGGCCTTCCTACCGATCTTAAGGTTGGTAGGTCTATCAATTACTTTAATGACTCTGTCAATGGCCTCAATTGGCCATTGACAGGTCGGCGGGCAGACAGCTGATTTTGCTGAGCCCCCACCTACCTGAAAATTTAAATGGGGCGCAGTGAAGTCGGGAGTTCCACCCGACGTCACCGCACGTCATTTTACGCGTCGGCGAGCGGGCTCCGCCCCCTGCTCGCCAACGGGAAAATCCTGGCCTATGTCAAGAAGGCGGGGGGATCCCATTGCTCATTTGGAGAGCTGGTGCAGACCCGACAGACTGAATGGCCTGCTTCAGTGCTGTGATTCTGTCAAATTGCCTGCAACAAAAATCTTGGCACTGAATGGCATTGTGGAAACTATTGTGCATGTTAAGGGCAATGTCCTCCACTTTATGATGTGTTTATTGCAGGAGCTAATAGCACTGGGTCTCAGCAACCTCGTGGGAGGATTTTTCCAATGCTTTGCTGTGAGTTGTTCGATGTCCAGGAGCCTGGTTCAAGAAACCACTGGAGGAAACACACAGGTAAGGTGTTTTGTGTCCAGGTCCACAAGATCCAGGTACTTCAGGCCTTATTACATAGCCCTTCAAAAAGTATTTCCTTTAGAGAAACCAGTTGGGAAGATGAAGCCAGTAATTTATTTCTTCCTGTTATGGTGGGAAGTGGTTGCCAGCTTCAATGGTTCCTTTGTCAGCTGCTCAGAAACAGGGGAATATAGAATACAGATGGGACGTAGGTGGATCAGTTATACAGGCAATATTAAGTATCTTCCCATCTAGTTTCCCCTGGACGTGTAGGGCTAAAATCAACACCTTTCTTCCATTAACAGCTAAACAGTTACTGATAGCAGATGAACTACAATGGGGCGAAATTCTTCCTTTCTATTGTTACGATCCAGTGGAGACCAACAAATCAAAATAACCGAATTTACAGAACGACCCCCAACAAGAAAACCAATGGACAAGATTTCACTTTTTATAGCTTTTACTTTAACAATCAAACCAAAATCAACATAAATTAACCATGAGTTAATCAGCAAATTACAGTCAATGTAAACTATAAATTACATATTAAATAGCAGATGCAAGAAAGACAGATTTCACGGATTTACTCAGCAGCCCACTCAGCATATATGACATTAATTTCAGCCACACATTCTGTCAAAGCTCTGAGCTTTCTCCGGTAAAATTCTAGCTCCTTTTCTTTGAAGATTTAGCCTGATCCCCAGCCAACAGCCATATCCAGCCAACCTGGCCACAGTCTTCACCAAAAAGGCAGACGTCTGCAGAACCTCCTTAGCTCTGCTTCTGATGGTTTTTATGGCATGGATACTCCAATGTTATTTTCAAGTAGCAGAAATAGCTGCAGAAACTGTGTAATTGCCGATTCCCAGCTTTTGGATCTAGCCTCCCTGTACTGCACTAATGGGATCTGAGGTCAAATGGAGACAAGGGGATGTTGGTGGTGCAGTGATAATATCACTGGACTAGTAACCTTGAGGCCCAGGCTAATTCCCAGGGGGCATGGGTTCAAATTCCACCATAGCAGCTGGTGGTTAAATTCAGAAAAAAATTCAGAATTGAAAGCTGGTCTAAGTATTGGTGACTATGAAACTATCATCACTGGTCATAAAACCCATCTGGATTACTAATGTCCTTGAAGGAAGGAAGTTGGGTGAGTGTCCTGACATCAATGTGCAGTCATGCCTTAAATGGGCCACCAGTGTGAAATGGTCTTCCAGCCCCAATCACGGTCAACTTCCCAATCACCCCTGCCCAACATGGGTGAAATTCTGCCCATAAAATTTGAAACCATGGATTCCATCAGGCTATTAATGAAATCTACACTGACTTTTAAATTAGAATAATCAATAAGAGGATTTCATGGTATGAATTTGCCATGAGTTTTTTTCCATCTAGGCCTAGTCAATGTCCATCTAAACTGAGGCAGGTTTTTAATGCTGATTAGGATTATATTATTACAATATACCATGTGATGATGGAAGCCAGCAAAAAGTTTAATTTTTATTCCTACCATCTTAGCAATTTGAATGCCAGCAATGAATGTACAACTGATAATACTAGCCTTCAAGGAATATGAAAATAGGGCATTTGAAGAGAAAACCAGCCCTTGGGAACATGATGGCAGTGCTGATAGCCTATTCCAATTCATTTATATCTCATAGTAATAGCTTTACATTGAATTCTGCTTTATAGCCATTTCTAGTGTCCATTTTGCTGTTATTTTTAGTGAAATATCACATATTTGCACTATCTTGCCCATAGAGTTTAAGCCATAATCTAATCATATTCTGAATGTCAGTGATCTTTGTCCTTATGGAAATCTGTGTCTCTTTGGCTGACCTTGAATATGTTTGTTACTAAATCTTCTTCTTGATTGAATCATTCACAGTTGGCTGCCGCTGTGTCTTGTGTTGTTATCTTGGTGATTATCCTCGAAGTCGGAGCACTGTTTAGCCATCTACCTAAGGTATGCCACTTTGTTCATTTCCACCAGTGCATCAGCTATTAGAACATTAGAACATAAGTAATAGGAACAGGAGTAGACTATTCAGCCTCTCTAGGCTGCTCTGCCTTCAATAAGATCATGGCTGATCTTGTGTTTCAATTTCCACATTCCCACCTAGCCCCGCTAACCTTTGATTCTATGTTCAATAAAGTATATAGATGTGCTAGCTGTTGTGCTGAGTGGGAGAATTTACTAATTATACTAGATATTGTTAAGTTTAGTATTATTGTGTTGAATAAATAGTCAGTCTTGGGAGAGGAGAACATGCACACACACATTCACGTAGACATGCACACTCACATTAACCATTTCTGTTAGTAAATTTTTTACCTAACCATTTAGAGGAGACTCAAACAAAATGGATGGTTCTGACCTGTGTTCCCTCCATTAAGCTGATGAGAACCAAAATCTCTACTAGTTCCCTGGGATGTGAGCTATAAATTTTACTTGGAATGAATTCTCATCACAGACTCATTTAAGCTGCATCAATTTGGGGAAACCCAATTGGTGTTGTTGACATAAAACCAGAAAATGCTGGAAAAACTCAGCAGGTCTGGCAGCACCTGTGAAGAGAGAAAAACGGAGTTAACGTTTCGAGTCCGTATGACTCTTCTTCATATACATGGAACATTGATAAAATGCATTGGAATAAAAATACATGTTTGTCAAAGGTTGGATGTCTCCTTCCCGCTCTTCATTTTACTGCATTCCCGGCCTCAGAGCACTGGCTGAAGACTAGAGTGTAGAGCCTCTGACTGGTGAAGTTCACACATGGGCATATATAACATAGGAACAGGAGGAGGCCATTCAGCCCGTTGAGCCTACTCCATCATTCAACATAGACATTCAACATGTTCATGTTACATTCCTGAGAGTGCTAGCTTTACACCGGCATTAGCCCATTTAATGTACGCAGGCACAGAGTGTATTAAGCGTTCGCAGGTGAATGTCAGAAAATCCTACCCTTAGCTGTCTCCCCAAACAGCTGGAAATCAAAATCAGCAGGCAACTCATTCCTCCTCTCATGGTATCCAATGCAGCTGATTCAGATCAGCAGAGATATGTGGCTGCTTATGGGAGGTGCCCAGAGAGACAAGGGGGAGAAAATAGAAGATCAGTAAACTCAGAAATCATTGTATTGTATTGAATTATGTTTAACTTCCTCACTCCATTTGCTTTCGCTCTCACTGCTTCAGTTTCTGAATGACTGAGAACGAACTTGACTTTTAAACACCCATAAATCATAGGGTTTACAAGAACACAAGAAATAGGAGCAGGAGTAGACCATACGGCCCATCGCGCCTTCTCCGCTATTCAGTATGAACATGGCTGATCTTGGGTTTGAACTCCATTTTCCCACCCTCTCCCCATATCTCTTAATTCCCTGAGAGATCAAAAATCTGTCTATCCTAGCCGTAAATGTATTCAGCGATGGAGTACCCAAAACTCTCTGTGGAAGAGAATTCCAAAGATTCACAACCCTCTGAGTGAAATAATTTCTCCTCATCTCAGTCCTAAATGATCGGCCCCTTTCATCATAGGACATTTCATCATAGGACATAGGCCTCTCATCATAGGACAACTCCCTCATCCCAGGGACCAATTTAGTGAACCTTTGAACCTTCGCTGTACCGCTTTTAATGCAAGTATATCCTTTCTTAAATGTGAAGACCAAATCTACACATAGATTTAGTTACTAAAATACCAGCAAGACCCCTGTTTTGGAAATTAATAATAGTGAAATGTTTGTAGATATTTGGATGGATGAACCACACAAGAGGTGTGTTAAGCGCAATGTCTGTGATTTCTTCATGCAGGCTGTTTTAGCATCAATCGTCATCATCAATCTCAAGGGAATGTTTGAACAGGTGACTGATATTTGCCATTTCTGGAGGACAAACAAAATTGACCTGGTAAGAGTTCAGATAACTGCTAAATATAGTACCTATTTACATTGAGAGGAAATATATTCACTGGTTATCTTTGTCACTGTCAACTTTGCTGTTGTTAGTGTCACTGTTACACAGGTTTGATGCAAAGTGGATCCCCTTCTGGCTCAACAATGTCCTTTAATGCTGAGGAATCACAGGATGCATGAATCAATGATATAATAGGACCGGGGATGGTACTACTTAACCTGCAAGTTCCGACTCCTAAAAATGCTCTGCTGGGATATAGTATAACATTGGGAGAGCTATGCCCTGTCTCACCAGGCATACTTGGCATAAAGAGACAGGTGAGGCTTACTGTGACCAGGCCTGTCACAGGCCTTGGATTCCCCAGGATGAAGGGATCAGTAAATTTTTTGTAAGTTTATGTAGTGAACCTTGGGCTATAGCCAGCTTCCTGACTAGTTTCCCAGCTCTTCGCAATGGGGTGAGGATGGGAGAGAAGAGAAAACCACAGATATGTCCCCAAACTGCTAAAGGCCCATGTAAGTAAGGCCCTCTCTCTCACCCTGTGATCTTTGGAAGGATTTTTGGTGGAGCGCCTTGCATCCAAGCAGTTACACAGAGGGTGTTCTCCCCTCAGGGCTAATGTTTTATTTGATAGAATCTGGTTTCAGTACTTATTCTCTAACTCTAAATGTCATGCCTCTCATCCATACTTAAATGTTTCCATTTTGTATTTGGTTCATCAGTTCTCAGTGGGGCCACTAGAAGGTACACAATACAATCAGTTGGCCAAACACCATTGACACAGCCCATGGCAACATTCAGTGATTCAGACGCTACTGCCTTCCAAATTGAAAGAAGATGATGATTGGAGAACTGAAAGGGAAAATAGATTTTAAAATATTCATTTCATTTATGGCCCCTGTAGTGAATACAAATTGTCACACAAAAAAAATTACCCAATCTTCAGTGTCCAGGACATAGTTCAGGCCTAAGGCCCCAAATGAACCACGCAACCTTCAGTCAACATCCTGATGGCTGCTATTGATGGTCCACCATTATCTAAGAGGTCATGGCTTTTGGCACTGGAAGTACTTATCCCTGGCTATGCTGCTTCCTACCCCATTGACCATGTTTGAGTGGGCCCCGCCCCCCACTCGCCGACTGGAAGATGCAGCCCCAGGACTCGAGCATAAAAATCTAGGCCAATACTCCAGTGCGGTACTGCAGAGTGAGCGGTGTATTGTCAGAGGTATCATCTTCCAGGTCCCATCTACCCTCTCGAATGGACGCAAAAGATTCTATAGCACAATTTTGAAGTAGAGCAGGGGAATTACCCTTGATGTCTACGAACAAATTGACTGTTGTGTTTTCTACATTATAACAGTTATTATACACTTAAAAAAAAACTTCATTGGCTGTAAAACGTTTTGCCACAGCCAGCCTTAAGGAAACAAAAACAAAAAATGCTGGAAAAACCCAGCAAGTCTAACAGCATCTGTGGAGAAAAAAAACCGAGTTAACATTTCGCGTCCTTATGACTTCTTCAGAGCATTAAGGAAAGTTGCCTTACAAATGAAAGTCTCTCTCTTTTGCCTTTTTCTAATACTTTCCATACTGAATTGCTCTTGTAGATTGTTTGGATCGTCACTCTCATTTTCACAGTGTTATTAGGAATGGATTTTGGACTGGCAGCCTCCATAGCATTTGCATTGCTTACTGTGATCTTCCAGACACAACTGTAAGTAATCTAGTGACAGATAGGTGCTCCACTGACTTTTCTGCTATATTTTATGTCCTTTCCCATCCTTCGTGCTTATATTTATTCCATTATAGCTTTTATTAGGCTGCAATAAAAGGTAAGAGAAAATTAAAATAGTGCTCAGGCCAAAAACAATGGTTTCTGTTTATTTCCAGCCAATTAAGAATCTCTTCTTGCAGCCAGTAATAACTCCACCAAAAGATTGGGTTAATTTTGTGTAACTTCACACTCTTCTTTTGCAGAATAGTGTGAAGTAGTGGAAGGACTCACGAACTGTTTAACAATATGACAGGCCATAACGTTAACACTTCCTCGATGGCTGTAACTATCTTTATACCAGCCAATAGGGTGGTTAGTACTATTGCAATGGGAAGGTGTCATTGGGTTCCCCCAGCCTATAGAATATGATATGCAGGTCAGTCCAGAATTCAGCTGGAAATGTTTGGAGCAGGGTTCAAACCCTACACCTTCTGATTTAGAAGTAAGATTGCTACCACTAATCCAAAGGCTTACACCTCTGACAGTGCAGCACCCATAGAGCACTGTGCTGAAATGTCAGCCTAAAAGACGTGCTCAAGCATCTGGAGTTGGTTTTGAACCTACAGCTTCTGCCTCAGAGGTAAGACAGCCACTCTTGAATGAAAGGTGATATTACATCGGTAGATTATTTCAGCAACCTAATAAATAAAATTGCACCTAATATTGCAAGACCAACTTAGATAGAATTAGTACTTCTTTAACTATTAGCATTACTTTTACTTCTAATAGACTTGGGCAATGAATGTGGTATTGTTGCTTCAAACCTCTGCCTTGAGGTCCTGTATATATGACGGCAATTCCAGAAAATGTGGTGCCAGTCAAGCTTTGAGTCCAGAACCTACAATGTACTATCACAATTTCAGACAACAAAGGCAATTCAGATTGTTCTGATACTTCCAGTAGGAGATTTGACAGTCCCCGCATCCAACTGAGTCAATTAAAACAGAAGGAATATCCTTGTAATTCTGTTTAGTTACTTTAACATTTTCCAAATTTGTATGCGATTTCTCTCAGATTTGAGCATCCTGCTTTCTTTTCAGACCCAAATATTCAATTCTGGGGCAGGTTCCGAAGACCGATATCTACAGAGATGTCAAGCAGTTTGATGAGGTAGTGCGAAGATCAGTATTGGAAACAAAAATGTGAATGTTTGTTTGAGGGAAGGATGGGGCGCAGAAGAATTTTGGAAATGCTCATGGGCAGCAATGGGAGTGAGGAATGTTATGGAAAAATCCCAAATGTCTGTAGCACATTAGAAAAACATTTGTTGGTAAATAAATGGGCCCTTTGAGCTGAAGAGTTGGGTGGAACTGTCAGCAACTCCTTTCACCTATGGAGTCAAATCAGGCTTAGACATACAGAGTAAAAGTTATGCCTCACAAATTAACAGAAGAGATGTAGCAACCTTAGAGCAGAGGTGATATACTAGAATGATATCAGGAATGCAGGACCTCAATTGCAGGGAGAGATGAGAGAAGTTGGGATTGTTTTTCTTAGAATAGAGAAGATTAACAGGTGATCTGATTGGGGTGTTGAAAAGTTGATCAAGTAGATAGGGGAAACTGATTCTACTGGCTGAGGGGTCAGTAAGTGAAGGGCACAAATTTAAGATAATTGGAAAAAAATCCATGTTGTCTTCATCTGGAATGCACCTACCTGAAAAGGTGGTGGAAACAAATTTAATCGTAAATTTCAAAAGGGAATTGGATATATACTTGAAAAGGAGGAATTTGCAGTTATGGGGAAAAAGTAACAGAATGGGACTAATTGGATAGCTCTTTTAAAGAGCCAGTACAGTGTACAATTAGATGGAACTGAACATTGTAACTTTTGTGGTCTAATCTACTTGAAAAAATTGAGCAAAAACCCCTGTCCAATAAACAAGGGGGGGAGTTTTAACCTACCCCTCCTAGTGGAAACTGGAGGTTAAATTGGCTGTGCCTTCCTTCCCTGTTCCCAATCAATTCCCATCTCCCGCCATCTTATGTGGGCCCTTCTTTTGGGCAGCCATGGCAGCCGCTTGACTCAGGCAAGAGCCTCAAACATGCAAACTGGGGCCCTATGATGTTATTAAATTCTCAGTGGGGAGTCCACCACAGGCAGCCTGTTCAATAAAAGCTGGTGGGCCAGATGAGGAGGCCCTCTAAAGTGGGATCAGGGGAAGCAGGATTGCTCCTCCAGACTGCACTGGGGAAGTCTAGGTTTATAGTGCCACAGCACCCCCACCGTCACCTCCTCCCACCTCCCCTTCCTCATAATAGTCCTGCTCTTCCTTCATGAATTACTTGGCTGACAATGTCAAGCCCCAGGGCCCTGTGATTTTGACCTGCCAGAAGCCAGGCAATAGCCTCTCTCTGGTTGTTTCCAGTGGGTACTGTGACCCAATTGTAGCCCAGGAGTTATAACTTGGCTTCAAACTGCTCCAACTCTTGGTAACCTGATTTTGGTTTCTTTTCAGGCAAAAGAAATTCCAGGTATCAAAATCTTCCAGTCATCTGCGACCATATACTTTGCCAATGCTGAGCTGTATGAAGAAGCGCTGAAGCAGATGGTAAGGAAACTGATTTAAAGATCCACTGTTGTTAGTACTTTGGTCACAGGGAGAAGAGAAGCTTCTGACTTTCATAAGAACAAGGACAAATTTCTATTCCCACTGTGGTGCAGTCTCCAGACAGACACCTCCCTCCAAACACTCAACTGAAACGGAAGTGGAACAAACTACGCCCACCTTGAAATGACACTGGTTCATTGGAGAGCTTTCAGAGCATTGTGACAGGAATGATGCTTTGGATTTTGTGTTCTGAAGAGAGGCTTGCAGAACTAAGCTTGTTTTTATTGGAGGGAAAGGAAACTGGGAAGAGTTGTGATGCAGGTTTTAAATGCTGGGCAGAATGAAGAATATAAGTGTAATGTGGGAATATGGTAGCATATTAGTTATGTTACGTTATTTAGACTAGCAATGCAGAGGCCTGGACTAATGATCCGGAGACCTGAGGCCAGATTTTCAACTGGGGTCAAAAATCTGACCTGGATCCCGACCTCGTGCCAGAGCTACGTCGCTCTCTTTAAATGTAATTGGCCAGGAGGTGAGCTCGGCGCCCAATTAGAGGCATCAAGCACTTCCTGGAGATGGGATCTTATACCAGGCATCAGTGGCAATAGTAGGCAGCGGCCATGTTGGGGACTGCCGCTGCCTCGCCAATTAGAGAAGGCAGCTTCTGGGAAGGCTACAGCAGTGGAACAAAGCGGACAGCAATCTTGCATGATAAGGTAAGAGCCAACCCTCATGCCAAAGATAGTTCGTCCTGCAGATTTGTTTCCAAGAGAACTGAAAATAAATTTATTAGGACCCTGTGGTGAACTCGCCTGCTGTGCACTAATGCGTGCACTAAGACCGTTGAAGCTCACCAGAATAAACAAAAATGATAATTGCATTTGGGAACAGACCTTTGAAATTTCAAAACTGTACCAGAGGCATTAGGATCCTGAGATGACCTCCGGGACCAGGATTTTCAAAGCTTGCCCGCATCGGGTCCTAACCCTGAGGCCCTTTGAAAATCCTGGTCATGAGTTCAAATCCCACCATAGCAGCTAGGAAATTTAAATTCAATGAATTAAATAAATCTGAAATGAAATAAAAGGATGTTATCAGTAATGGAGACCATGTAACTACCAGAGTGTCATTATCGAACCATATGGTCCACTAATGTTCTTTAGGCAAAAAATATGCCAGCCTTACCCTGGTCTACATGGCCTGAATTTTACCTTTGGCAGGCGGGCATGATCGGCGGGCCTGGGGGTCAGCCAGAAAATGGACCACCGACCGTGATCAGCCCCCAACTGCGATTTCATGCCAGCTGGCCAATTAACAGCCGGCCAGCGTGAAATGTGTGCTGAAAAGCTCAGCGCAGCCGGGGTAGGGGTGGGAAGAGGGCAGGCGATGATGTTACCGCAGGCGCAGGTGAGTGCTGCAAGAGAACTCCCTGAAGGCAGACAGCTGCCTCAGGGAACTGCAGGCCTTCAAATGATTGAATGAAAGTTTAAAAAGCTTCAAAAAAAAATGTCCAGGCTTTACATTCAAGCCCCTGAAAATATACGTCATAAAAATGCTGTCCAAAGCTATTTATTTTTATTTTATTTCATAACGGAAACCTCATCCCACCTTTGAATGATTTTTGATGAAAAATCTAAAGGACGCCTGGCCGATTCGCCTGTCCACCAACCACGAAAAATCGGACACAATTGCACCGTTAATGGGCTTAATTGCCCTCTTAATTGTCAGCAGGCATGCTTCCGACTTTTACATGTGCCCGCCAAGCGAAATATCACGCGAGTGTGCAATGACATTGGGACGCTCGCCCGATGTCTTCTCGCATGATTTTACGCTCGATTGGGTCAGGGCTGCACCCACCCACAGGACGTAAAATTCAGCCCCGTGACTCCAGATTCACAACAATGTGGTTGACTGCCCTCTGAAATGGCTTAGCTAACCAATGAGTTGTATTCAAGAAGGTGGCAGGTGGTCCAAGGGCAATTAGAGATGGGCAATAAATGGCGTCACCAGCGATGCCCACATCAAATGAATGAACATTAAAAAAATATGCATACACATTATTTAATTTGGACTGTGAGTGCAGAACTGGAGGATATAAATTAGAAAAAGAGCTTACATGGTGCAGACATGAGTTAATGACTCAAGATGAGAAGGCACACCATCCTCTTACTGAGCAAATGAGTTAACGTGTTGTCCTCACTGCTGTTTGTTATTTAGTTTGTAACAATTTACAAAAAGCTGAAGAGTTTCAAAAACGTGTGTTGAGCATTTAATTCTCATCCTGTTCATTGTTAATCTTGGAAACATTTCCAAGTCAAAAAAATGTCAGCTAATTTAACTACAGATGCAAAGTCACACCAATATTGACAGGAACTCATAACTCTGGCCCTTGAGGAAACCACAATGAAATTGCAAAAGAGTGACGCTGATTAATTTCATGTTAGATAATAACTTTCCTTTGTGGGAACCCCCTGCCTCCGCTCAATAGTTGTGTTGGACACACACAAATAATCTAACATGCTGTGCCACCTCTAAGCCCCAGTTTCCTCATTTCTGAAGCAATACATGGAGTGCGGTTTGAATCCAATAAAGCTTGAGCATCAGAATCTGATTTCTATCCAGTATGGAGTTTCCGGTGTACAGTGCTAAAGTCTGCTTCTTTCTTCTGTCCAGCTCTTCTTCTTTCAGGACTTTCCCCATGTTACATGGGGTTGTCGCAATGCTGGTTGATCATCCTTCATATTAACAATCATGTTTGGGATTTGGCAGGCGGTTTTACAATTGAATGTCCTTTCTGCCACCAAACCTCCCCATTTATCCAGGCTGGGGACCGGCACCAATCCATGCTGGCTTGCCTGCCCTAGTGGCTGGGTCCTTCCATGGCCAACAAGTCCCGGGGTGGGACTCGAACCCTGAGTATTCTAGTTCAAGAGGCAGAGGTGACACCACCTGAGCCACACACTAGCCCCCTTGCTTTTGTCCAGGTAAAATTTAATGAAGATTACAAATTGGCCATTCTTGATGAATGTTGTATTTGAGCTGCTCGTGGTGACTCCCATGCATTCTGTATGTTTTAAAACCTGATTCAAGATCATGATTACTTTGGGAGCTGATCTGAGGTGTGCAAAATCAAATAATATTTATCCAAGTCCCTCCTGAGCATCAGTGAGGATCAAATAGTAACAATTAATGGGAATATGAATCCCCTTCAAGTTGCACACCATCCTGGCTAGGACATGCATTGTTTCTTCATCAACATCATGGAACTCTCTGTGTAATATCACAGAGAGAGCATGATTTCCACATGCTTCAACCTGAAGGATCAACGTCACCTTCTCAGAGATTCTACGGCGGGCAATAAATGCAGTCTTAACAATATTGCCTATGTCTAGAGATCAAATTTAAAAAGACCAGTGCACCATATTAACAATTTACTCTGAAAATACTATACTTGCTCGTTTTAACAATTTGTAATCTCTGTTAACACCCCACGTTGTTAACTGTTAACAACAATGTTGCACTGCCTTCATAACCCTCTTTTTCTATGATTTGCCCGCAGTCTGAAACTAATATCAGCAGGTTACTTTTGAAAAAGAAGAAAAGAATCACAAAACTCAAGCAGAAGCTGAAAAAACAGGAGAAGCGGGACAAGAAAAATGCCAGGAAAGAGCAAAAGGTAGATATGTTCCACTCACCTGGGACAAACAAATGCTTATCTGACTTTCTCTGAGCCGCTTTTCAATTTAGTTTCTTTAAATAACGTTCATTTATCTTCCCTACAGTGCTCTGTTCTTAAATACCCATGAGAAACCTATCTGTTTTTACTGTCATGTTCTTCATTGGTCGCCAGTCCTGGGAATGGTTTGAAACTGCCTCCACCCAAAATAAGACATCCCAGGCACTATTCCTCAAATGAGAACACTCCCATTATACATCTAAAGCTTCTATAAGCAGCTGGTAGAACCTTACAGCACAGAAGGAAGCCATGCAGCTGAACAACGCTGCTTTCGAATGTTATGTACAGTGTTCATTATGAAAACAATGTTCCATATGTAACCCCTATCTCACCAAATATTTTCAGTGCAGTAAGGAATACAATGAAGTGACCTGTAGATGTTAATAATTTTAAAAGTATTTTGACGATTCTGGTCTTTTTTGTTTGGTTTTGAAAGATTAAAGGCGCATGTGGTAATCACTAGGCAGAAAGGGCCTGTGGTTTTCCTGTAGAGGCACCTAAGGAAATGGATGACCGGACATGCTGAAACTCCTTTACCTTCTTATCGCCTTATGTTATTATGTTTTTGGAATATTAAATGTACTGCAAGTTATAACAATGTTGTTAAATTCAAACAAATTCATCTCTCTAGAGACGAAAAGACTTGGAATCAGGAACAGATGGCCCAGCCACCATCACCGAGACTATTGGTAGTGACAGCTTAGAAATGGATTCGGGCCTTGACTCGCCATCCAAAGTCAGCCAGAAGCCAGAGGAGCTTAGTCTAGAGTCTCTTGGCCTTCAAAAACCAGATGTTCATTCCCTCATTCTCGACTTTAGTCCTGTCAACTTTGTGGATAGCGTCTGCATCAAGATATTGAGAAACGTAAGACAGGCCGTGACTTCATTCTACTTTGACTTTTATTGTTATCTTTGTGCTCATCAAAATAAGAGGTGTCGGAGGGAATGGTATGCTTTTTCACTTTTGCTGCCGAACCTTTTCATCAAGCACTCGTGTCAAGTGTAGCAAGATAATTATAGACTGAATTTTCTGAAGCTAACCCGACAGGATAGCTCCCTTTATTTTGCCTCAGCAAAGTGCTTCCACCCTGTCTCATAACAGCACACCCTACTGCAACATTTAATTTTCTGCTCCGACCACCTTTGGCACTGTTAAAATTAAGGCCAGTAACAGTACTAAAAAACTGAACTCAGTAGGAATTGGATTCAGATGGCACAGGTTCAGTGGACTTATGGTCTGCACAGCTGTCAGGCAGAGGAAACGTCCATCACTGGGCTAGATTTAAACCCAAGTCCCTAAGGTGAAAGGGTCACAGAACTGTCCACTTTAGCTCAGAGTTTAATTTTTTTTTGTTCATTCACAGGATGTGGGCTTGTTGGCTTGGCCAGCATTTATTGCCCATCCCTAATTGCTCTTGTTCAGAGGGAATTTAAGAGTCAACCACATTGCTGTGGGTCAGACCAGCTAAGGACAGCAGATTTCCTTCCCTAAAGGACATTAATGAACCAGTTGGGTTTTTACGTCAATCGACAACGGTTTCATGGTCATCATCAGACTTCTAATTCCAGGTTTTTATTGAATTCAAATTCCACCGCCTGTTGTGGTGGGATTTGAACCCTGGTCCACAGAGCATTACCCTGGGTCTCTGGATTTCCAGCCCAGTGACAATACCACTACGTTGCTGTCTTCCCAAATCATGTTGAAAGTCATCCCCCTCCAAAGACGTAACACTCTGATCAGATTTGCTGTGTAGTAATAGGCTGCCTGGCACACTGTCTGAGTTGACCACAAGTCAAACAAGGGGTACTGAGAGGACACCAGATGTTTTTCCATGGGTAGGCATGATTACATGAGGACACATTAGATTCTCATGCTGTTGATCTGGGTTCAAATCACAGTTTTGACCTGCACCCTCTGCATTCAGTCCATGCTTGTCATTTAGTTCCTTTTCAGTAAATATAGCCCTGAGTCTCCGTGACATTTTCCTGATTTCCTGCTGTACCTTTAGCAGAGGTTCAGGGGAAATCCCAGCAGAGAAGGGCCATTTCACTAGTATCATCTTGTGGTTTCTTGGTGAACTGCATAAAGTGGTGAATGAGAACCCTGGCCTTTCCCATCTGGGTTTCTTTTCAACCATCCAAGAATAATAATGAGTGAACAATAATAAGAGGCATCACAGCACAAGAAAATCTGGTCTCACATGGTCATTTTTTTATTATTTCTTGGATTTTGAGGAGGAAGCAATTTTGTAAAATAAATTGTTTCTCAGGTAGAGTGATATAGCCCCTTGGAACAACAATGTGCTAAGGCAGCAGGACATAGGTTTTGTCATGATTGCCTAGAGAGTGAGGTACCAATCTCACCAGAACTGGTATGGGAGACAACCTGAGACTCCCAGCAGATTGAAACCAGGTAAGAGTACGAAAATTAATTTTAAAAAGACCACTCCGGAAAGAGGTCTTCATAAAATACCCTGGCAAGTGTGCTTGAATTCTGCATGAGGTTTTTAAGTGGAACAAGTCATACATGTCTAGTTATTTTTCTTCTGTAAGATGATTATCAGGTACCAAATTTTTGGGAGCCAGTATTTTCAACTTGTGAGGCAGAAAAGTTGATAAACTGAGATCTCACATTTTGTTTAGGGACTTCATACAAATATCATTTGGTCCCTTTGAAATAAACAGAACAATTTCATAGAATCAGCGAGAGGAGCCATTGGTCCCATCAAATCTTCACTGGATCTTTCGGAGAGCAATCTAGTTATGTTCCACTCCCAGCTCTTTTCTCTTAATCCCTGCAATTTTTTTTTTCCTTCAAGTATTTATCCAATTCCCTTTTGAAAGCTACTAATTAATCTGTTTCCGGCACTCTATCAGGCAGCACATTCCTGACCCTAAACACTCATTGTGTAAAATAGTTTTTCCTCATGTCACCTCTGGTTCCTTTGCCAGTCATTTTAAATCGATGCCCTCTGGTCATTGACCCTTCAACCATGGAATTAATTTCTCTTTATCTATCAAAAACCTTCATGATTTCAAATACCTCTATCAAATCTTCTCTTAGCCTTCTCTGTTCTAAGGAGAGCAACCCCAAATTCTTCATTCTATACATGTAACTGTAATTCCTTATCCCTGGAACTATTCTAGTAAATCTCTTCTGTACTCTCTCCAAAGCCACCACATCCTTCCTAAAATGTGATGTCCAGAATTGGACCTAATACTCCAATTGGAGCTGAAATTAAAAACAGGAAATGCTGAAAATACTCAGCAGGTCTAGAAACACCTGTGGGGAGAGAAACAGGGGTAATGTTTCAGGTCATGATCTGGGAAAAGTTGGAAATGAAAAGCTTTTAAGTGGGTGAAATAGGGCAAGGTGGTAAATGAACAAAAGGGAAAGTCTGTGATAGGAGAGTAAACAGGAAACATTAAATGACAAAAGAGTTGGTGAGGCAGAGCCAGAGGGAGTGGTAATGGGATGAGTCAACAAACAAAAGATGGGTCCAGGGGAGGGTTGAATGGCAAAATAGTGAACAGCTGCCATCCGAAAGCAAAATTAAGAAAAAACAAGATTAATCCGACAAATGCAAAGTAAAGGGAACAAAATGTTGGCGATGGTAGCAATTATGATCTGAAATTGTTGAGTTTGGAAGGCTGTAAATTACCCAATTCAAAGATGAGGTGCTGTTTCTCGAGTTGTGTTGAGTTTCATTGGAACATCGCAGGAGGCCGAGGACAGAGATGGCTGCATGAGATCAAGGTGGAGAACTAAAATGACAGGTCAAGGAAGCTTGAGGTCAATCCTACAGACTGAACGGAGGTGTTCCACATAGCGGTCACCATACCGGCATTTGGTCTCCCCAATCTGGAGGAGACTGCATTGTGAGCAGCGAATACAGTATATTAAATTGAAAGAAGTATGTGTATTGCTGCTTCACCTGAAAGGAATGTTTCGGACCTTGGGTGTTGAGGAGAAAGGAGGTAAAAGGGAAAGTGTTACATCTCCTGTCTTGCATGGGGCTGTTTTATATAAGTTTAGCATAGCTCCCTGGCCTTTGGTTACCTGCCTGCTTTATTGACCACTTCATAAACCCACCTTGCAACTCAATGCTTTTATATTCCAGATTTTCCGGGATTTTAAGGAGGTTGAGATTGATGTATACCTGTCAGGATGTCACTGTAAGTATAATGTGGATCATTTTAAGTGGAATGTGCTTGTTTCTGTAACATGATATTGTGACCCTGTTGCTGTGTGACCTTCTGCCTATAACTTTACGAATAAATGTGATGATAGACAATACGAATAGATTCTCTTCCATTCTACCCACGCTGCTCCTTTGCAGTGGTGGGAGAAGATCGCCTGGCTTAACTAGTAAATACAAAACTGAATGTGAAAACGAGACATGGGATCATTTTAAGCTAACTCACCCATTAGGAAACTGATGAAATTGGGTACAATGCCATTTTATAACCATTCCAATATAACTCCACTGATTTTAATGGAGAGTAATATCGAGCAGGGAGGGAAGAAAGTGTTGCACCCGACTCCATCAATTTCCTGATGGAACGGTTAGGCTAAAATTACCTGCACAGAGTCCAGGAATGGGCTAGGTTCGATCGGTGCTAAGTTTGTGGATCTCAGGCAGTCAGCACTCAAAAGGGTGCTTTATATTGACACATGGGATGAAACCCTAGCTGTTTTGACAGGATCGCATCTCCACCGAGCAGCCAGCCTCCACCAGATCTTGAGGAGTCTGTGGGAAGGCACCTAATTAAGGGGGCATTTACACCACCACAAGTCGAAATCTACGCCACATGGGTGGGGGTGCCCAGACTCGTGTAGTGAGACAACCCAGGCTTTTTTGTTTTAGTTTCCCATTTTTTTAATGGGGGTCCAAATCACATCCTAGTAGCGACTCCTGCTGGCCGGTGAGCCTCACCTCTCTCAGTAATTTGGCCTCCAGTACTACAGCAGGTTCCTTCTGAGAGAGGGAATCAGGAGTTCCCAATGTAAACTCTCGACAACCCCTCCCCCTCAGGCCAGCCTCCTTGGCATCATTAGTCTTGTAAGTGGCAGGTGGGAATTCCATCCCTTACAAGGACCGCTGCTGGTCCCAGAATAAGTGGGGACCCAGGATCCAGACCTTTTTCCAGGACTGCCAAAATCTTGCCAGAATTTCAGCAGCTGAATGCATGAGTAACTTCAACCTCATTTTATATATATCTATACGTATACGTATGTACATAGAATCATTCCAGATCAATTGTTGATCTGAACTGAATTTTGTTTCTTTCAGGGGCTATTGTTCAACAGTTTGAACAAGGAGGATTCTTTGGAAAAAACATCAGCAAATCCCAGCTTTTCACCACAGTGCACGATGCTGTTATGTACTGCAAGATAAAACATAATCCATCTACTGATCAGGCACTCTACATGGTCTGTCACCTTAATTTTTATCTTTTATTGCTATGTGGTTCTGCATTTTTTATTCATAAGGGGCCCTTTTACCAGGATTTAAACAAGTATTTGCTGGACAGCCTTTAATGAACAAACTGCAGGCAAGTCATTTGATTAGAGGGAACCATGTTTTTCCCTGTCCTCCCTCCTCCTCACAGAGTACAGGACCAGGGTACCATTAAATGCATTCCTGGAGGCTTTATCACACGACTTGCCCCCACGCTGCAGCCATTAGTCAGCCAACACATCCATCCTTGTGACATGCTGCCTTCCTACGCCATTTGGAAAGCAAAAAGACTCATTACCCAGCTGGATGATGCTTGACTGTCAGCCAAGCAGCCTTTTATTCCCATTTTCAATATTTTTATATCTGATAAAGAGAAATGTTCAAAGAAAATGGCAAAAAAAAAATCATTTTTTCAATGTCCCTATGATTTTTCTCCAGGGTTCCACACAACAGTGTCCTGAAGATTGATCTTCAGTTCTCAGAGACACCAAGCTAATCCTGAAGGGTTGGCAACCCTATAACTGGATAAGCTTCCAACTAAAGTTATGTGTCATGGTGTAGATTCACTCTTTTAGAAAGAGTTCTGGTTTAGGAATACACAGGGTTATAAGACTCTGTACGGGCAGAGATAGTGAAATAATGGTCCATGAACTGCTGGCATCATTGAAATGTCATCTCAAGAAGTCAGGACGTGTGTTGAGGGGAAAGGTGAACATGGATAAATCATGTAGAATGTAAGTCTAGAGAGGAAAATCCCTAATGTGTGGTGTAGTTAACATCAGTGATATGTAAATTGTGGTGTAACTTAGGGGGTGTTTCAGAAAATCTTTTGACATTACACCATTGATTATTATCTATGTAATTACTTATATGCTTCTCATCCTTACTGCTCCCCTCCCCCACCCACCCACCCACCCTCCCACCCCGGCCATGAGGCTGTGGATTGGGCAGAGAATTCATCAGATTATGAACTTGTTGACAATAGAAGACTAGAAAAGTGGTTGACATTGGGGAACGTGCCATCAGATGGACAAGTTATGGGGTGATTCTACCTCGCACCCACCTCCAACCAGTACCACCACCATGATTAGATCTTGCCCCAGGAGCAATGGAGTAAATTTTCATCTTCAGTACATGGATGGTAAACTGGTGAAGTGGATTGTCTGCCCATTGTAGGATCTGACCAATTTTTAGTCCATTGAAGAGAATGGAACGAAAATCCGGCACAGAGTCAATGGACACGTTCTACACTCTCTACTCTCCATTTAGTAAGGTTTAAAGTGTACCCCAGTAACATTGTATTTCCACCACAACTATAGTGTCAGAGCAAAGTGGTTTCACTCATTTAAGCAGTTTGTCCAACAGAACATGTTATGAAATCATGACGACTGGTCACTTGGGCAGACTGAAAGGTGAGCTGTCATTCCATCCTGAGAGAGGTGCTAAGCCAAAGCCATAGTGTCCATAGGAAGTGACAGTTTGAGGAAGGGTAATCCATGATTCACTTTGTTGGCTTGGTTTGGCTCAGTTGATAGCAGATGATTGTGGATTCAATTCTCACTTCGGTGCATAATCTTGCCTGGTACTTAGTACATTACTGAGGCAGTGCTGCACTGTTGGGCGTATCATCTTTTAAATGAAGTGTTCAAGTGAGGCCCTGTCTGCCAGTCCCAGTGGTTCAAATGGATAGGAAAGATCCCATGGAAATGCAAAGAAGAGCAAGGAGCTCTTCAGTGGTCAGGCCAACATTCCTCCCTAAACCATCATCACCAAGAATAAATTTAACTGGTTATTTCTGCAGTTTGTTGGTACTTGCTATTTTGAAATTAATGTTGTGTTTGCCTGACAACCCAATAACTGTACTTCAAAAGCAATTAATTGGTTGTGAAACACTATGCAATGACCTGGGGACATGATTAGTCATTGTATAAATGAAACATCGTTCTTTTATCTTTGTCTTTTTCTGTTCCTTTAGCCAGCATGTATTCCCTGAGAGTTGGCTCGACAGGGATCTGGCAGAAGCCTGCGAGCAGGTTTCTTGGCTGCTCCCTTGGCCACAAGATCAAAGGAAGAAGGAAGGAAAATATTTTTGAAAATGTACTAGGTTGCTTGTAAAACAGGAAGGGCTTACAGTGTTCCCAACTCCTGAGATTTTGCTGTAACATTCTGATCTCTTCTTCACAGAATGGAACCCCTGCACTGCCCCCCACACAGGACCAAGAGGAAGAACCCACCCATGTCAGCGTAAGAACCATATTTTATCCCATGTTTTAGATGCTTAATGTCAATTAATCTGAATTATCTTTGGGAAAGACAGGCCAAGTCATTCTGTGTCACCAGATTCTTGGCTAGCATTGCAAAGTTTGTCATGGATACGAAAGAAAAAATCTGTTTAAATAAAACAGCCCAGATTTTACACATCAGTGCTCCTGGCATGCAGTGTGAATGAGTATCTAAAAGCTTCAAACTCCCTGCTCGTGTCAAGTTGAAAATGATAGGCTCCATGATGTGGAATCTCCTGATACCTGGGCTAAGGCACTTAGTCCAAACTGAACCAACAGGCCAGAAAAGAAATCCCGGTGCATTTCCACTGGTATCTTTCATCATCTGAATTGTCTGTTTGCAAAAATGAAGGTGGGGGGGGTGAATTTTAACTTTTTGACCAGCCAGGAGAAGGAGGGCCCCATAGCACAAGGGAAACCTGTTAGTCTGGATTTCCCCATACACTGAGGAATTTTAACCCAACCATGTGCACGTGAAGTCACTAACAGGCTCCCCACTTGAAATCAGTTTAATCAATAGGCTTGGTTGGTCTACAATCAGGTGGGGAACGTTGGAGACAAGGCCATAGGAGCAGCCAGTTGTGATCCCTGAACCAAGGCAGGAGAGGAATGGAAGGGGAGGGTCTGATCCTAGGGGAAGGGGCCTCCATTCCCTGGAGCGGGTGGTGGTACCTAATTCCAGTGGGGCTGGTCTGATTCCTGGCGGGGGTTGGGGGGGGTTCCAATTCTGGGCTGAGGGAGTTGGCAAGATTAAAGGTCTGAGGGATCAGAGAGCAGAGCGAATGGGAGGCTCGGTGGCATGGATGGTGAGATCAGAGACCTCAGTTGTTGGGGTGGGTGGGTGGGGGTGGTGGTCGTGGAGATGGGAGGCTTTGGGGGGAGATTGGGGTGTGGGGCGAGATTGAAAGGTTGAGGGTTTTCACTCCGTAATGGGAGGCAGGTACAGTGGATCCAGCAGGTGAGCGTAATGGCTTTGCTTTCATTAAGCAGTCAGGTTTTCTGAAGCCCGACCAGAATTAAATTTGATATGGTGAAACAATACGGGGCTCCTAGTCTCATCATAATATTTAAACTGCCAACCCAGCTACTGGGAAAGGGTTGGTCACCCATCCCCTTCCCACCTTAAAACTGGAAGTGGGCGGGTTAGAGTCAGGTTGGGTTCAGGACTCAGATATTTAATACTTCAACGTCTCATCCAACCCTCACCTGCCCATTTTATGGGCGGTTAAAATTCCCCCTCAAATATTCAGCTTGCAAATTAAAATGTTGGCGATGGGACATCTTTAACTGAGGAGAACATTGTGTGGGCCAGCTTCTGCCTTGGTTGAAAAGCAGTGAATAGACTGCAATGTTCTAGGTTTTCAGCTATTTGTCATGGAAAGATGAAGTAAGCATCAAGTTGAGGAGTGGAGAAATTTGACACTTATGTAAGCAACCCTTGTTGCAGTGAAACACTGCCTTAGGGTTAGTGTAGAAACATCATGGCTGCAACATAAAGGGGGGAGGGAAAATGTACAATGAGCAGAAGTTAGAAGGAGGTAAGCAATGGTGCAGAGCAAGGATATGTGCGGGTTTTGGTAAAGGAGAGTGTTTGGCAAGACCAGTTGCCTAAGGCTCTGCCACTGATAGGGGAGCAGAGAGAACAGGCAATAGGTAGTAAGTCTGAGTTGGTGAAAAACTGAGAAATATACTTGGGCTTTCCAGCCCTCCAGGATTGTCTGGGAATAGCCAGAAATTGAGGATTAATCTCCAGAACATTGCTGCAGATAACATGGGTAAAATTATCGAATCACCAAATAAAATCGCACATTTTTTTCATTATTTTTGCACAATTTCAACTATTCACTTGGTAGTCCAGAACTTTAATGACCTGAATCTTCTGGTCAGCGTGCGGGGGCGGGCCCCGCTCGCCACGCATAAAATGACGCGCGGTGACGTCGGGCGTGCGTCCCGACATCACCACATGTCATTCCGATCTTCAGTTCGGCAGGCACGCACCGGAGTCAGCTGTGCACCCGCCAAACTGTCAAAGGCCTGTTAAGGTCATTTAAATACCAATTGAACTTATTAGCAGCCCAGGCGGCCTTCGCATTTTTCATGGAACCTCATCCACGGGTGGGATGAGGTTTCATGAAGGTTTTATAACTTTAATAAAAATTTTTAAATAAAATTCATAGACATGCCCCAGCTCATGTGACTCTCACATGAGGGGACATGTCCGAATAATTTTCTTAAATCTTTTTTTCAGTTTTTCACTATGAAATTAAACTCTGCGCTCTTTTGTGCACATTCGTGTGAAAGAGGGCAGGCCCTGACTCTCTCTCCTCCCCCTACCCGCACAGGGAGCACTGAGCACTTCCGGGTGCGCATCACGCTGGGCGGGCCTTAATTGGCCCGCCCACGTAAAATGGCAGCGTGGAGCCGATTGCAGGCGGCAATCAGCAGCACGCCCTCCCGCACCCACTCCCGCCCAGCCCGCAAGACAGGAAGAAAATTCTCCCCAAAAAAAGAGACATGCTGTCAAAGCTTTTCATCTTGCACTCATCAGGACAGATGCAGGAATGTCAAATTTCAAAGGGAGTAACTATTTACATTGCATGAAGAAAAGGGTGCTGATTGGTTGGCGAGTCGACTCTGGTCATGGCGTTGCCATGGAGAATGTACCAGGGAACTATCGGCTATCGAACTATTGAAGGAACAACATTTCGCTCTTCGCAATAGGCAGAGCATGAACGTACTCAGCTAACCCGTGCTTCCAAAACTGAGAACATAACGTCTAACGTTAGATGTGATTCTGTGGTTAGACAGCACTTGATGAACAATCCTGGGTAATGCTCAAAATTACACTAACAACCAATTTGAGATTATCAGTTGGGCTCACAATGTGGCTCACACACACTTGCTAGAAATTACATATATTCATTCACAGGGACCTGTGCTCTGCAGGCAAAAGGAACATGTCCAGGTATTACACCTTTTTGAATTAAACAAAGTGTTAGGGACAATAGTTCCCTGGTGCATTTTCAACAGCAATGCCTTGACCAACCAGAGTTGCCTTGCCTACCAATCAGCACTCTTTTCTCATGTTGTATAAATTGTTGCTCGCATTGAAAATTGGCACTCTTGTATCTGTCCTGATGAGTACAAGATGAAAAGCTTTGACAGCATGTTTCTTTTTTCAGCAAAATACTTTTAATCATTAGTTTAAAAAATATTGGACATGAGGTGGGGAAAAGTCTGTTTCAGGAACAGTCAAGATTAATCCACTTGATTAACAATAGCCTGTTCCCTTTCTAATTGGATTGAGGAGGCACTGGTGCCTGGCAGGAGTGTAGGGTGGATGGAGTGGTTTGAGTCAGAAGGTCACATAATGAAGCCTCCAGGAATACACCCAACCAGTGTTGGCAATCCTAAATTGCACCAAATAAACCTCTGCCCATGGAGTTAAAAATAAAAATTTGTTATAAATAATTTTGAATCTGAACTAAAATCAGAAAATGGAATAAATACACAGCATCTGAAAAGAGAAGCCAAGGATTTGGGGGAAGATCCTTAATCCTGGATACACCAGTAAGCTCCCCGCCTCAATGGTGGTGTCTTTTAATTCTCTGGAGAGTCCCCAAAATACAGCAGGTCCTAAGAATAGCATTCTTCTTACTTTCTCACTCTAGCCTCTTCTAAGATCTAGCTTTCAGGAAAGAGTGAACATACTTGATGATTTGATGCTGTATTTTCATCAAAAAGTTCTTATATGTTTAGTGCATGCAATACTGTCACCTACTGGTACCTTTGATAGTAACACTGCATAGTCTAGTATTATCTGATCTTGATATCAGAATAAATGCTCATGTAAATGGTTCCCATCCAAAGCCATTTTGAAAAAGGACTTGGGGTGAATTAAAAGCTGATGAAGCCCTCAGCTGTCAACTCCAGACTTCACTATTCCAATGGTCCCCTGGGAAAGCTCCCAACCTCCTCCCCTCATAAACATCAACTCAATTAAAGCACTGCTGCCTGTACCATCTCCTACAACAAGTCCCATTCACCCATGACCCTGTCCTTGGTGACCTACATTGGCTCCTGGTCCTACAAAGCCTGAAATTCTGTCATTTCTTCCAGCCCTATAACACTACCCCACCTCTCCCAACACTCCCCCTATTCCTATCCACCACCCATCCCCACAACCCCACCACCATTTTCCTTTCTGTTTATCAGAATCTAACATCATGTATATTCTCCCCTCCCTTCAGCCCATTACTGGCAACTGTGCCTTTAGCCATTCTAAAACTACCTCTCTGGAATTTGCTCACCATGTTCTCTTCACTTGCCTCTCCTCCTTGAACACCTTTCTTCAAAGCTCTTTGACAAGATTTTGGTTGTACCCTCCAAATATCTCCTCCTTCACTTTGACATTAATTTTCCTTACTCCTTGATTTAGTGCCTTGAAACATTGTTTTCTATGTTGTGAGGTTGCTGATGTTGTCACTATTATTGGAAGAAGAATGTGGCAGTCAATGCAGATTAGAATGCAGATCTGGGTATTAAAAGAAAAAATGGAAATTAGAAGTCATGGGTCAACTTTCTTCTTTTTTTCCCTTTTAGGCAGCGAACACCAAGTTTTAATACTGGAAGATTGATGATGGGATATAAAATATTCTTCATTTTGAAGGAGACATCGGCAGTGTGTTTAAATAAATCTCAAAATGACCCATTTTGACCTCTTCTGTGCCCAACAATGAAGAAAAATGAGACAAGACATGAAGGAAACTATAAAAGAATCTTTCTCAATATGAATATTAACTAATTCCATGCTTTGTGTAAAACTATGAGGTTTGGAGGTTTCGAACACTTCACCTCTGGCAGTCAAGACAAAGAGAATAGCAATTCTGTTTCTCCTTCATTCTTCTATCCACCACTTCACTTCCTTTCTCTCCAAACCTTTCACCTGAATAAAAGTGAATTGAATAAGTCTCTAGACACAGCCTGAAAGTATTTTCTCTCTCTAGCTTTGATTAATCTTCTTCAGTCAGTATCTGTCTCACTTTAGTGCCCTCCCAACTCACATTGTTGCCATTTGGTTATGTGTTCTGGTGGATACAATATGAAACCAGAAACGGTTAAGGAGGGTCATACTACCCAATGTGTTTGGAATAAGCATAAGAAACAATGGAAGCCCAGTGTATAATAAACTAAGCATCTTCCTAGAGCAGCTTTTTTCTAAGGTTATGCTTCTGAAGTTTCCCTAGAGCAAAGAAGGGAAGATCTGGCCTCTGACTGACATGAGACACTGTCATTGGGAACTAGCCTTGCAAGCCATTTCAACAGGTCAGTAAATAGAGGAGATGGCAAAGATTAGGTTGGTGAGGAAAGGTAGCATCACATTATGTAAGACAACAAGAAAATAGTTAATATATTATTCTAAAAGCTGACAGCATAGCAGATAACATCACCAACTGTTGACAGCAGACAATGTGCAAACACTTCCTTTTGAGTAGCCGGGAAATGAATCTGCCCACTAATAACCCTTCAATACTCTTAATCAATGCCAAAAGGAAAATGAAGCAGCATTTGGTTGTGTTACAGTCCCTAGAATTTATACTGAACGACTAAAATCTACAGATTTTTTTTTTTATAAAAGCACATATAGCAACTCCTTAGAGGTATAATGTATTCCTTGTATTTTGTATAACCTTGAGGAATGCACATAGACCTTTAATTTCTGTGAGGGTTTTTCCAGTTTTTAAAATATGCAACAAAAAAATGTACATTTCTAAATTAGCCAGCCCCCTTCATTTTCTTAAATTTCAGCATATAATTATTTAGTTGCTTGGTAGTACGGAACTTGAGTATTGCTCAAAAAAGGGACAAACTGTTGAAGCTTTTTGTCTTATATTCATCAGGACAGATGCAAGAATAACAAATTTCAAAGGGAACAACAACTGCATGAGAAAAAGGTGCTAACTGGTTGGCAAGTGGACTCAGATTGGTTCACACTCCTACTATACAATAGCAACACGAATGGTATTCTCCACTAACAGGGTGCTGTCACCAAGCCAAAAAGACATTCTGCTTATCACACAAATAAATAATGTGGTATATGAATTTCAGTGCCAGTATGATGCCAAATATGTAGGCCATAGGTCCCAATGATTAGTGGATCGTATCAAACAGCATGTCCCTTCGGCCGTTCACGACAGGCAGAGTACCGACTGTACTCAACCAGCCAGTACTTGCAAAATTCAGAACATAGTTTCCAACATTAGAGGTGTTTCTGCAATTGGACAGCATGTATTCAACAATCTCAAGTTTGTTATGAATTGCATGAGCAACCAATTTAAGATTATCAGTTGAGCTCGCAGTTTGGCCCACTTACACCTGCTAGAAGCTAAATATGTTCATACGCAGGGCCCTGTCCTCTGCAAACAGAAAGAATATGTCAAGGCATTGCACCTTTTCCAACTAAACAACAGCATGGAGGGGGACAACTGTTCCCTGGTGTATTCCCCATGACAATGCCTCGAACAATCAGAGTCTACATGCCAATCAATCAACAATATAAATTGTTATTCCCTTTGAAAGTTGCTACTCTTGAATCTGGCCTGATGCATGCAAGACAAAAAGCTTCGACAACATGTCTCTTTTTTCAGAATATAATTATTTGATAAGTTAAATTACAAATGTACATTATCAACTTTGTGTTCAAATTTGCTGATTATAAACATATGACATGTTATTTCTCCTTAACCTGTTAAAAATATCAAAGAGATGTACAACATTTGAAAACAGTACTTAACTGTTATATGTTCCTTAAATAAATGTTTTTATTGTTTTATTGTGTTACATTTTTGATTTTCATGTAAAATTGCTGCTAGTTTTTAAAAATTCATTCATGGGATGTGGGCATTGCTGGCTAGGCCAGCATTTATTGCCCATTACTAATTGCCCTTGAGAAGGTGGAGGCGAGCTGCCTTCTTGAACTGCTGCAGCCCATGTGGTGTAGGTACACCCACAGTGCTATTAGGGAGGGAGTTTGAGGATTTTGACCCAGCAACAGTGAAGGAACGGCGATATATTTCCAAGTCAGGATGGTGAGTGACTTGGAAGGGAACTTCCAGGTGGTGGTGTTCCCATGTGCCTGCTGCCCTTGTCCTTCTAAATGGTAGTGGTCGTGGGTTTGGAAAGTACTTGGTGAGTTCCTGTGGTGCATCTTGTAGATGGTACACATTGCTGCCACTGTGCATTGGTGCTAGAGGAAGTGTATGTTTGCGGATGGGGTGCCAATCAAGCGGGCTACTTTGTCCTGGATGGTGTCAAGCTTCTTGAGTGTTGCTGGAGTTGCACTCATCCTGGCAAGTGGAGAGTATTCCTTTACATTCCTGATTTGTGACCTGTAGATGGTGGACAGCCTTTGAGGAGTCAGGAGGTGAGTTACTCACCGCAGGTTTCCCAGCCTCTGACCTGGTCTTGTGGCCACAGTATTTATATGGCTAGTCCAGTTCAGTTTTTGGTCAATGGTAACCCCCCCAGGATGTTGATAGTGGGGGATTCAGCGATGGTAATGCCATTGAATGTCACGGGGAGATGGTTAGATTCTGGCTTGTAGGAGTTGGTCATTGCCCGGCTTTAGTGTGGTGCGAATGTTACTTGTCACTAGTCAGCCCAAGCCCGGATATTATCCAGGTCTTGCTGCATTTGGACAAGGACTGCTTCAGTATCTGAGGAGTCCCGAATGGTGCTGAACATTGTGCAATCATCAGCGAACATCCCCACTTCTGACCTTATGATGAAAGGAAGGCCATTGATGAAGCAGCTGAAGATGGTTGGGCCTAGGACACTACCCTGAGGAACTCCTGCAGTGATGTCCTGGAGCTGAGATGACCGACCTCCAACAACCACAACCATCTTCCTTTGTGCTAGCTATAACTCCAACCAGCAGAGCATTTTCCCCCTGATTCCTATTGACTACAGTTTTGCAAGGGCTCCTTGATGCCGCACTCGGTCAAATGCTGCCTTGATGTCGAGCGCGGTCACTCTCACCTCACCTCTGGAGTTCAGCTCTTTTGTCCATATTTGAACCAAAGCTGTAATGAGGTCAGGAGCTGAGTGGCTCTGGCGGAACCCAAACTGGGCATCAGTGAGCAGGTTATTGCTAAGCAAGTGCCAATTTATAGCTCTGTTGATGACCCCTTCCCGGGGACGATGATGATCGAGAGTAGACTGATGGGGTAGTAATTAGATGGGTTGGTTTTGTCCAGCTTTTTCTGTCAGGACATGTCTGGGCAATTTTCTACATTGCCAGCTAGATGCCAGTATTGTAGCTGTGCTGGAACAGCTTGGCTAGGGGCATGACAATTTCTGGAGCACAAGTCTTCAGTACTACTGCTGGAATGTTGTCAGGGCTCATAGCCTTTGAGGTATCCAGTGCCTTCATCCATTTCTTGATATCATGTGGAGTGAATCAAATCGGCTGAAGGCTGGCATCTGTGATGCTGGGGACCTCTGGAGGAGGCCGAGATGAATCATCCACGCGACACTTCTGGTTGAAGATTGTTGCAAATACTTCATCTTTATCTTTTGCACTGATCTGCTGGGCCCCCCATCATTAAGGATGGGGATATTTTGGAGCCTCCTTCTCCAGTGAGTTATTTAGCCGTCCACCACCATTCACAGCTGGATGTGGCAGGACTGCAGAGCTTAGATCTGATCCATTGGTTGTGGAATTGCTTAGCTCTGTCTATCACTTGCTGTTTATGCTGTTTGGCACACTAGTAGTCCTGTATGATAGCATCACCAGGTTGACACCTCATTTTTAGGTATGACTGGTGCTGCTCCTGCTACTGTCAAATGATGTCATTTTGCCATCAAGGTTCCCTTTTGACAATTAGACCATTAAAAAGAATGACTTAGTTGTATGTTCCATTTTTTGTTGTTTCTGTATCAAGTGCTCATAAGACCATTACAGAATCAGGTTGTTGCTGGGGTAGAGTGGTGGTGGGGTGGTGTTAGTGAAGCAGTCAATGATTAACCCAATTCATTTTTCAGTTACTTCAGTGACATTGGGCTGGATTTAATGCAACCAGCTGCATATGAACATACATACGAGCACACAAATTACAAGCAAGAGTAGGCCCCTCGAGCCTGCTCTGCCATTCAATAAGATTGTGGCTGATCTGCTTGTAACCTCCCGCCTACCTCCGATAATCTTTCACCCCCATGTTTATCAAGAATATATCTACCTCTGCCTTAGAAATATTCAAAGACTCTGCTTCCATTGCCTTTTGAGGAAGAGAGTTCCAAAGACTCAAGACCCTCTGAGAGGAAAAAATTTCTGCTCATCACTGTCTTAAATGGATGACTCCTTATTTTTAAACAGTGACCCTGTAGTGATTGTAAGTAAAAACTTTCATACAGTTTTGGGGATCATGTGACTGTACAGATGAATCAGCCCTAAGCCCCAGTAATCTTAGAAGTGGAACTCTCTAATGGTGGTTTTGGTTCAAGCATGTAGCTTCATCAGGAGCTCTGTAAATAATGTTTACTGCTTCTAACAAGAAACCTATCTGGCACACCAAGTTTATTACAATTGGCGTTGAGGATAAATAGCTCCAACACTGCACCTCACCTCGCGAATGTAAGTATTTTGATTTTTAAGGGAAGATAGAAAAGTATACTCACCAGTCATGCCTCCCTTCGGCAGAATCGACCCATACAACTTGTCCATGGAAGACTGGAATCAGTACATAGAGCGCCTAGGTTTCTACTTTGTGGTGAACAAAATAACAGCGGAAGAGAAACAGAAAGCAATTCTTCAAAGGGCTGAATTTTCCCAGAATTGCACTAAGTGCGGTAGCGGGTGGGTAAAATGGAGTCCTACCTGCTGATTAAAATGGCGGGTTTTCACGCTGTATCTTGCCGAGCCCGCCTCATTATATATTCACTCCCGCGAAAAATGCCGTTTCCATGGCGGGTGGGCTCTCATTCACTCGTTCGCTATCACCCCGCTGTTGCATCACGCCAGCCGCCATCTTTAAAAGGCAGCCGCCAGCAAAGCGCTCATCGCCACCAGCTCACCACTGCTGCCTGAGAGACATGGCCTGCAAAGGCGAAAAGACTGCAGCCCCCCCCCCCTCCACTTTAACGGCATCCATGGAGGCCTGCCGGGATGTGCTCTTCCCCCGCTCTGGCTGCAGGATGCATAGCAATGTCACCAACCCGGCTTGGGAGGCGGTGGCAGTGGTGGTCAGTGCCAATGCCCTTCAGAAGAGGACAGCCACTCAGTGCCGCAAAAGGATGAATGATGATCTCCGTTCCACCAGGTTAAGTCACTCTTTTCATCACTCCCAACTCTCACACTCAACAAACCCATCCACACACGCACAGGGCCCTCACTCACTGCCAGCGCAAGGGACGTCACCATTCATTCTTTCACACACACCTTCATCTCATTTCAGCTACCACTTCCACTCACAGAGTCAGCCAGGGGTCCTCGTGCACCCATGGGGAGGAGGATCAGCAGTTGCACACTCCGGGGCCATCCACCTAGGTGACTCTGGGGGTGACTGGCCCATATGACTCCCCTCTTCCTGTGACATCCACAGATCCAGCTACTCAGGCCGAGGAGGGTGCCACTGCCACATAGCAGGACCTTGGAAGGAGGCCAGGGCCCTCCAAGTCTCGGCCCTCCATAGGACGCCCACCAAACCACAGACAGGGCGTCACAGTCAGCAGACGACGATGTGTGACACCCTCTGCGGACTGTATTGCAGGGCTCCACCAGACCGGTCCAGGCACCGGGACCTCATTTTCAGCATCCCAATGGTCTGCTCCATTAAATTGTGAGCTGCTGCATGAGCTTCATTATAGCGTCGCTCTGCTGCAGTCTGAGGTCGCCGCACGGGTGGGAGACATCCCTGCAGCCTCTGTGGACCCTGGAAGACTGCAGGGACCTGCGAGCGACTCAGGATGTAGGCGTTGTGCACACTCCCTGGAAACTGCACATACCTGCTGCACGTTTAGTGAGTGGTAGCCCTTAACGTTGATGAAGTCCACTGAGTGTAGCGATGGAGACTTGAGCACCACATGAGTGCAGTCAATCGGACCCTGCACCTGTGGGAATCCCGAGATCAGGGTGAATCCAATGGCCCTTGCACCCTGGCTGTCCCGGTCCCGGGTGAAATGCACAAAATTGTGTGCCATGGAGAAGATGGCATCCGTGACCTCATGGATGCATCTGTGGGAGGCAAATTGTGAAGTCCCACAGAGGTCAGCTGTGGAGCCCTGAAAGGAGCCACTAGCACAGAAATTGAGTGCTGCGATCACTTTCACAGCCACTGGCAGTGGATGCCCTCCATGTTCCCTTGGTGCCAACTCCTGCAGTAAGTGGCAGATGAGAGCCACCAGGTCCCTAGACATGTGCAGTTGTCTGCAACACTGGTTCTCAGTCATCTGCAGGAATGGCAGACAGCGTCTATAGATCCTGGGTGTCACTAGGCGCTGACCAGCCACGGCTCGCTGTTGCTCCTGGGCAGCGTATCCCGGAGCACCTGCTGCCCCTTCTTCATGAGGTTGCTGCTCCTACCTTTGAGCGGCCAGGAGCTTCAGTCGCTCCCTCCTCTGTCTTCTACGGTCTGTGTAGGCCATCAGGCACACAGCTAGGTCACCAGGATCCATGATCCTGACGTGGTTATCCTGCAGCATGAAAAAGAGAGAGATGTGGTTTTCCTGGCTTTACTTAGCACCTTTCCTGGCCCTGTGTGACCGCCCCTTACTGATTCCCGGAGAGTGCTGATCACCCCTCGGATGGCCAGAGGTGAGTGCATTGCATGACTGCCCTGTCAACCTACAACATGGGGGACACTGGTCCAAACCAGGATGCTGAGATTGCAAGGGGATGTGAGCACCTGCAGCAGTGACTGCTACATGGCCAGCGTTGATGAGGAGATTGTACAACGTGTGCAGTCCAACTGCTCTGCAGTCCAATAAAGTAGTAGTGGACTCGAAGTCTGTGCCGAGGTGGTAGTGGTGGGAGGGGTAAGGTATGAAGCACTTGGTGGCCCTTTGGTGCCTCTGCTTTGCTTGCATGAGCGGGCAGACTAGGAGGCTGACCCCAAGCATATCACTGTGGCTGCGCCTGTTCTGTCTCAGTTGCAGAGGCAGGGTCAGTTTATACGGGTGTCCCTAATGCGTGGCCATTTCCCGTGCTTACCCTGACCCCCTACCTGCACACAGGATGCAGCACTAGTGCAGCACTTGACCACCCCCCCCTCAGCAGTCGCCTCCGAGGCTGGCCAGCACTTTGCCCCCAGATACCCCCCACCCCTCAGCAGTCGCCTGCAGGGCCAGGCATCAGTTTCCCCTGCCCCCCCACTCTGACGTCCCTAAGGCCTGTAAACAACGGGTGAGCTGTGGAGAACGTTGCTGTTCACTCACCTCAGTTCCCCCAAAGTGAAGGCCGCCAAGATAAATCGGGACAGTTTGAACTTCAAAGAGATAGTGGATGTTTACACATGGCCAGATAAGCTAGACCATGCAGTGTGTTTATTTTTCCCAAAGGCTACTGACAATATTAGCACCATAAAAAGTTTTATATTATGCGAAAGTACGTTTTCAAAGATATATGGAACAATTAAAAAGAGAGAAAACTTATATAAGAGAGAATGAAAGGCTATGTTGAGAAAGATCCTGTGACATCTAGCAGAAACTTGTGAAACAGCCTCCAGCCAAGTCTGCATGAGTCTGCTCAACCAGCCCTGAAAGGTGATAATTGTGCTGGCCTGTCTTTTACTTCAGAGGCCTTACAAGGGGGTGCATTTGAGAGTCAGGTTAGGTAGGAATTTTAGAATTTACTACAGTATTAAATAACTGGAATCTTATGCATCTTTTCTTTTGTCAATAAATATTTTAATTTAGTTTTTTTTAAAATCTCTAAAGGTTTCAGTGGACTTATTACTTCTGAATTCAATGCACGCCTCTCAAAATAAATACAAATTGCAAAACTGTTGTGATAGCGGGATCAAGTTTCCCTCGTGGATTTGATCCGCCTGGCACACATCATCTGCCGCTTCGTAACAGTTGCGAGATTGTTTGGTTTACGGCATACACAACGATGCCATTCAGCGCCGTTTACTTGCAGAAGTTAATATTATCCTGAAGAGTGCCATGGAAATAGTGTGAGCAATGGAGAGTGCTGAGCGGGACTCACAGGCTTTGCAGAGTGTGCCATGTGGCACCATTCTTCAGTTGGGGTGGGAACCTACCACCGGGCAAGGCTTGAAGACCAGGGAGACAACCACGAAGCAGGACACAGTCCCTACTGCTCGAAAAATATAAAGAAATACAGAAAGCCTCTCACCAGTGATTCAGAAATTAAATTGTTACCAATGTGGAGGTAACCATGTACCAGACATCTGTAGATTTAAAGAGGCAGAATGCCACTACTGTCACAAGAAAGGGCATGTTATAAAGCAATGCAGGGCGAAATCAAGACAGCCAATCAGACAGCAGGCCAAGATGATTGAAGTGCAGAACATAAATGAACCAGAAGCTGTTGATACTGATATCTATTCCCTATACAATCTCAAGGCAAGGAAAACTGAACCAATCACCATCACCCTTCAAGTAAATGGGAAGCCTCTAGTCATGGAGGCTGACACAGGAGCACCGACCACAGTGGTGGGAGAACACACCCTTAAATACCTAAGCGAAGGTATCCAGCCACTGAATCTGGAGAAAACCATGGTTCAGCTGAAGACATACACTGGAGAGGCAATACAGGTGAAAGGCATCACCTCTGTTCTTGTATCCTACAGGCAACAGACCACTGATTGTTGTAACAGGTGAAGGACTTAGCGATTGGTTGAAAGAGATTAAGCTCAACTAGTCAGAAATGTTTCAGGTCAGGACAAGAAGAAATCCTGAGTTGACAAGGGAATACGATGGTATCTTTTGGAATGAGATAAAGAACCAAAGGACCTTCACAGGAAGCAAGGATCCCTCAGGTAAGAGTGGGTTCCATGGGAAAATCATAAAAGGAAGCAGAATGAATGCAGTGCCACTCTTGAACCAACTGAAGAAACAGTTGACAGAAAAACTCAACAATGTTCAATGTTCCAGGAGGAAGCCAAAAAATGCAAAAAGGAGACAGAAGAACTGAAGAATCAGTTGATGGCGACAAAAGAGGCATTAGAAGGAAAAGCCATGGAACTTTTCAAGATGCAAATTGGTAGCTCAACCCCCAAACCGAACCAAGTTAAAATTTCACCAACTGTGAAATCAAAATGAAGGACAAGACAAAACTCTGTGGCAAACAAGGAGAAAAGACAGAAATCAAATCCGAAAATCGAATAGGATATGTCTCCAGAACCCTATCTGCAGCCAAGAAGGGTTATTCACAAATTGAAAAGGGAGGCTAATCCGTAACGTTTGGAGTGAAGAAGTTCCATCAACATTTGTATGGTTGACATTTCACCAGAGTGTCAGATCACAAGGCACTTATGGGTTTATGTGGTGAAGATAAAGCAATTTGCTGATAGCCTCTGCCCGAATTCCAAGATGGGCTTTGATTTTGTTGATATATGAGTATACTTTTATGCACTGTCCAAGTGTACATATAGCAAATGCAGATGCCCTCAGTCGTCTTCCTTTGCCAGATAACATTATACATGCTCCAATGCCACAAGAAGGCTCCTTAGACAGTACCTTCCAAACCCACGACCACTGCCATCTACAAGGACAAGGGCAGCAGATAGATGGGAACACCACCAGCTGGAAGTTCCCCTTCAATTAACTCACCATCCTGACTTGGAAATATGTCACCATTCCTTCACTGTCGCTGGGTCAAAATCCTGGAACTCCCTTTCCTAACAGCACTAGATATACCTACACCACATGGACTGCAGCAGTTCAAGAAGGCAAATCACCACCAACTTCTCAAGGGCAACTGGGAATGGGCAATAAATGCTGGCCCAGCCAGCGAAACCCACATCCCATGAATGAATGAATAAAAAAACGCTTATGTTGAATTTCTTGGACTCCTCATCAGTCTGTGAGAAGCAAATAAAGAATAAGACAAACTGGGACACAATTTTATTGGGAGTCCGAAAACAGGTATTGCAAGGATGGTCAAATGCACAAGTCTCTGAAGAGTTAAAACCATCCTCAGCCCGTAAAACTGAATTAAGCTGTCAAGAAGGAATCTTGTTGTGGGGAGCAAGAGTCATCATCCCTTTGCAAGGAAGAGAACCACTCATGACAGAGCTTTACAGTGCGCATCCAGGCATTTCGAAAATGAAGATGCAGGTGCGAAGCTGTACATGGTGGTCAGGTATAGTCAACGATATAGAAAAAATGGTTAAACACTGTCTCCAGTTTCAGCAACAACAGAAGTTGCCCGTTTCAGCTCCACTGCGTCCTACATATGGACTATGTAGGTCCATTTTTAGGTACCATGTTTTTTGTGATCATCGACACACACTCTAAGTGGATGGATATGTATGAATTGAGATCACCTACATCGTGTGCAACTATTGAAAAGTTGCGCCAATGTTTTAGTGTACATGGCCTACCAGGAGTCATTGTTTCGGATAATGGTACTGCTTTCACTAGTACAGAATTCCAGAGATTTGTGAACTTAAATGGGATTAAACAGTTCAAAACAGCCCCATATCATCCATCATCCAATGGGAGTTGAAGGTGGGGATGGGGTGCCAATCAAGCAGGCTGCTTTGTCCTGGATGGTGTTGAGTTCCTTGAGTGTTGTTGGAGCTGCACCCATCCAGGCAAGTGGAGAATATTTCATCACACTCCTAACTTGTGCCTTGTAGATGCTGGACAGGCTTTGGGGAGTCAGGAGCTGAGTTACTCTCCACAGAATTCCCAGCCTCTGACCTGCTCTTGTAGCCACAGTATTTATATGGCGGGTCCAGTTCAGTTTCTGGCCAATGGGAAACCCCAGGTTATTGAGAGTGGGGGATTCAGTGATTCAACGTCAAGCAGAGATGGTTGGATTCTTTCTAGTTGGAGATGGTCATTGCCTGGCACTTGTGTGGCATGAATGTAACTTGCCACTTATCAGCCCAAACCTGAATGTTGTCCAGGTCTTGCTGCATATCAGCACAGACTGTTTAAGTATTTGAGGAGTCATGACTGGTGCTGGACATTGTACAATCATCAGCAAACATTCCCATTTCTGACCTTATGATTGAGGGAAGATCATTGATGAAGCAGCTGAAGATTGTTGGGTCTAGAACACTACCCAGAGGAACTCCTGCAGTATATTCTGAGACTGAGATGATTGACCTCCAACAACCACAACCATCCACCTTTTTGCTAGGTATGACTCCAATCAGTTGAGAGTTTTCCCCTTTATTCCCATTAACTCCAATTTTGCTAGGGCTCCTTGCTGCCACACTCGGTCAAATGCTGCCTTGATGTCAAGGGCAGTGACTGTCACCTCACCTCTGGAGTTTAGCTCTTTTGACCATGTTTGGACCAAGGTTGTAATGAGGACAGGAACTGAGTGGCCCTGGCGGAACCCAAACTGAGCAACAGTGAGCAGATTATTGGTGAGTAAGTGCTGCTTGAAAGCACTGTTGACAACACCTTCTATCACTTTGCTGATGATCAAAACCAGACTGATAGCGCAGTAATTAGACGGATTGGATTTGTCCTGCTTTTTGTGGATAGGACTTCCATAGGCAATTTTCCACATTTCTGGGTAGATGCCAGCGCTGTAGCTGTACTGGAACAGCTTGGCTAAGGGCACAGCTAGTTCTGGAGCACAAGTCTTCAGTCCTATTGCTGGAATGTTGTCAGGGCCCATAGCCATTACAGTATTGAGTTCATTCAGCCATTTCTTGATGCCACGCGTAGTGAATTGAATTGACTGAAGTCTGGCATCTATGATGGGGACCTCCGGAGGAGGCCAAGACGGATCATCCACTCGGCACTTCTGCCTGAAGATGGTGGCTAAAGTAAAAGTCACTACATCAGGTGTGCCTTTGGTCTTTGTAAGCCACTGAAGAGTATACTATGGAGTATACTATAATTCACATAAAGTTTGGGTGAAGATTCCCCCAGTCTCCAGAAATCTCAGATCGTCAATGCCAACAGATTTTGTCAGATTTAAGATATTAGAGATGCCAATAAGCGAGCAACATTGTAAAACAGTCTTTCCAATATTCCAGATCTGCAAAATTAAAACAGCAAGCGCCACAGAAAAAAGTACATATCCAAATAGAAACTGGGTTGTTGGAGCTTTGTGGGCCAGACAGACAGAGCTTATAGGTAACAGATTATAAAGATCAGGGCTATAGCACTAAAGTTGGGATAAAGCAGCCAATCTGTAATGTTATCATTGGCAATTGAGATCAGTAACCACATCTCCTCCAATGACTTCTCCCCTTGTTGAACATTCTTGGTCTCCTCCTAATCATTATCTACATGCTATTGACATCATCTATAAGCATGGGGCCAGCTTCCACATTTATGACCCAGCTCTAGTTTTCAGACTGTCCTGCCAGTTCTACTAATAGGGCATCCTCAGCCCCCCGAGTACCAGCCCACAGCGCCTCCACTCTCAGTGGTTCTGACACAGCCATCCCTCATCACCATTCACTGTCTGTGAAAATGGGAATGGTGGGTCAGATCTAGGCTTCTTAAGCTCAATGGTAAGGATATACAGCTGTACAGTGCCTATTTAAAAGATGCTACTCCCCAAGTTAATTGGAGAATAGAGGCCAAGTCGGGGACATAGGTCAGAGTGGGAGTGGGATTGAGAATTAAAGTGACCAACGAGTGGAAGGTTACAACTGTGTACTGAATGGAGATGTTCAGCAAAGCACTCAACCAATTTGCATTTAGTGTCCAAATGTAAAGGATACTGCTCTGGGAGCAGCATGTACATATGGAAGCAGTATTAGTAAATCATTGTTTTACCTGGAAGGAATATTCTTCTTGTAACCCAAGAAAAAGTCAGCAGGCTATTCATTCCTAGGAGCCATCACAATCAAGGCTTCCCTTGTCCTCACCTGATGTTCATATGCAGACACTTTGCAGCATGGGTCATTACATGGTAATGGTACCCCTGGCTGACTTTATGCTCTCTTGTGAAATGCTCGTTGACTAGAATATCTCATGATCAGATTCTGCCATTTTCTATTCATTCAAGGAAGGTAAAGCATTGCTGGCTGGGCCAGCATTTATTGACCACCTGTGAGACATGGATTTTTAAAAAAATATTTTTGGGGAATATTGTGTTATTCTGTGGGAAAAGCTGTGTGTATCCGTGTGTTTGTGTGTATGATCTAATTAAGCTGGGCAGAGATTAATAGGAAACAGATTGTCTGAGAGCTTAAAACATGAAAAGGATAGAGGTGTTATGTTTGAGGTACAAGTAAATAGGTTAGATCTAACATTTGCATTTTTAGAGAAGTTGAGAGTTTGAATATCAAAGGGAGTCAGAGGTATCAAGAAACATGTTTGCATCTTGCAGCAGTTCCATAGGTAAACAAGTAGTGGGGATATTATATTTTATTGACCGAAAACAAAGACAAGATAGAGACATGAAAGATTTTATATTTGGAAGGATTGGAGTTCAAAGAGGTGTGAGAACAATGGAACCTGAGATGAAAAGGGGGATAAATTATTTAGAGTTGCTGTTTGAGTTGCTGAGATAGCTCTGAACTAGAGCTACTGTTGAGCTGGAGCTGAGCTGGGAGCTGGTAGCTCTGGGCTAGGAGGAGATGCAGTTTGAATCAACCATCCAGTCAAGCCAGAAAAGTCTTGGGCTACAAAAAGCAGTTTTATTCTGAAGTTTGGTTTTCCACAGCACAGTGGAAGTGAATTACAAGTAATGTGGTATGCCTTTTTTGAAGCAACAGCAGTTTGTCTTGGGTAATATTACTGGATTTTGTATAGTTAAATATCTACAAGGGAGTGTTGCCTGGAAGGTGTTTACTTGTGAGCCTGACCAAATGGAGAGCCTTTTGGGGGGAAATCTTTTGTAAGATTAACCTTAATTGAGTAATTGTAATCTTGTGTGCTTAAGTTTTCTTTTATCCTTGTTAATAAAACTTTTACTTTTAATTTTTAAAATCCAAAAAGTGTTACTGGACTCCTTACTGCCGAGATCAGTATGTCTTCTTCTCATTTTCAGAATACATAAAGGGTATGGCCCGTTAGCTAAGTTTCCCTCTGGGGTTTGGTTTGCAAAGCAATTAACACCGACTGTGGTCATAACACACCCTAATTGCCCTCGAGATGGCAGTGAGCTGCCTTCTTGAACTGCTGCAGTCCATGCAGTGTAGGTGCACCCACAGTGTTGTTAGGGAGGGATTTACAGGATTTTGACCCAGCGATAGTGAAAAAATGGCGATATAGTTCCAAGTCAGGATGGTGTGTGACTCAGAGGGGAACTTACAGGTTCCCATGCGTCTGCTGCCTTTGTTCATCAAGGTGGTGGAGGCTGTGGGTTTGGAAGGTGTTGTTGAAGGGACCTAGGTGAGTTGCTGCAGTGCATCTTACAGATGTCTCCCATTGGCGGAATGACTAAGAACCAGGGAACATCGATTTAAGATGAATGGCAAAAGAACCAAAGGAAACATGAGGAAAAGCTTTTTCATGCAGTATGTGCACACTGTCTGAGAATGTGGTGCAGGCAAATTCAATAGTGGCTTTCAAAAGAGTTTTGGTTAAACATCTGAAGAGAAAAAAGTTGCACGGCTACAGAGAAAAGATGGGGAAGTGGAAATGCGACCAGCTGAGCTGCTCTTGTGGAGAGCTAGTCCAGACACATCAGGCTGGATGGCCTCTTTCTGTGCTGCAACCATTCTATGATTCTAAAAGGGTCAATAATTGTAAATGTGGCGCAAGAATAATAAACTGGACTTATGTCAAGCCTTTCACCATTCATTCAGATATTAGCCAATCTGTAGCTCAATCCATTTGCCCACCTTTGACATACCCTTTGATACCCACACCTAACAAAAATCTATCAATCTCAGTCCTGAAAAATCAATTTGATCCAATGACCAAAGATTTTTGTGGGGGAAAAAGTTCCAGTCTTTCACTTTTGTGGGAAATGGACTTCCTGCTCAATATGTTTTAATTCTTAACAGAGAACATATTAACATGGGTAATGTTTTAAAATCCTATCAGTAAGTCTGTTCTATGTCTGTGATTTTGATAATATAATGGGTTGTACTTTTTAATGCGTTGTATGAAGTCTGAGGCTGCCTAGCCTGACTAAAGAACAACAGCACTTTGGGGATATTGTCACTGGACTGATAATCCAGAGACCCAGGATAACACTCTGGGGAGTGGGGTTTGAATCCCACCTTGGCAGATGGCGGAATTTGAATTCAATAAGTATCTGGAATTAAAAGTCTAACGATGACCATCTGCAGGATTTTCCCCTCGGCGATTTGGGGGCCGGGCCCACTTGCCGAGGGGAAAATGATGCGAGATGACGTTGGGAGGAATCCCCGACATCATCCCGGTCCCTTTAAATCTTCAGGAAGGCGGGCGGACAGCGAAATCAGCTGTCTGCCTGCTGACCTGTCAATGGTCAATTAAGGCCATTGACAGGCTAATTAACCTTGTTAAAGGCCCTGCCCGTCCGAGCTTAAGGCTGGCGGGCAGGCCAGGAGCCCCAGCGGGTTTCTGATTATTCATGAAACTTCATCCACTGGAGTTTTTTAAAAATTTAATAAACTTTATGTGCTTCTTATTAACATGTCCCGTCTCGTGTGACATTGTCACATGGGGGGGGGGAAATCATGTTAATAATTTTAATATTTCTCTATTTTTTTTACTTTTCTTACCTGTCAGTAAACTCCCTGAGACAGCACTTAGCCTCAGGGAGCAGTGCGCACTTTGACAGTTGGGGAATCCCTCCCCTCCCCCCACACAGGAAGCGCATTGCACTTCCCGTCGGGCAGGCCGCTGGGCGGACCTTAATTGGCCCGTCCACTCAAAATGGTGGCGGGCGCTGTTTCGGTGGTGGAGTTTGGCTGCCCGCTCGCCCACCAAGGGCAAAATTCCGCCCCATTGCTGTAAAAACCCATCTGGTTCACTCACGTCCTTTAGGGAAGGAAATCTACTGTCCTCACCTGGTCTGGCCTACATGTGACTCTTTAAAAAAAAAAATGCCCTCTGAACAAGGACAAGGGCAATTAGGGGTGGGCAATAAATGCTGGCCCAGCCAGTGACTCCCACGGGGGGATTTTTTTTAAAAGTGGCAGTGTGTCCTGTACCTATTCACAGTTTTTCAGATGCAGTTATTTAGTTAGTAAATACCCAGGGAGCTCCTGGCCAAGTGTTGGTGGTTCTGCTTCGGTGCCTCTCCCTCCCTGGGGAACCCAGACCTGTCATGATCACAGGGCAGGGCCTTTGAGTCGCTCTGACTGGACACGGGGCTGTGTTACTTTCACTTTCGTTTGCAATTACAGGGCCCGGAAAGAGAGTTGGAAGCAGATGCGATTGGGAGTGAGAGGGATTTTGAGGACGCGCTTTATCCTGTCAGGAGTTTAGGTGTAGGGAGTCTGCAGAGAGCAGCCAAAGGAATTTAAGACAGAACAAACTGAAACTTGTTCGGAATCTCTATTGCGCAGAGCGGCGTGGAACCCGAAACTTTGGCAGGTAATGTTGTTGGGTGAGGACCTAGGCAGGTTTGGTGTACACGCTGCGGATGTTTTTGTCCTTTGTAGAAGAAACACGGGGGGATGTAAAGATCGTCTCAACACGGAGTTGTTACGATCCGGAATGGGCTGCCTGAAAGGCTGGTGGAAGCAGGTTCAATACTGGAGTTCCTTTCAGAAGGGAACACAGCAAATACACATGAAACGGGAATACTTGCAGGGACACGGTGAAAGAGGGAGGGAGCAGGAAATTGACTAGAGAGCTCTTTCAAAAGAGCTGGCACAGGCGGGATGGGCCGAGGGATTTCTTCCTGTGCTGTAAGATTCAAACATTATAATCCGGTTTCACCCCTGAGTCTCTTCTATACGGTTGTGTCTGTGTAAAGTGTTACTCATTTTGCCCATGAAAAAGTGAGGATACTCCTCTGTTTTGAACAGGTTTTCAATCTTTCCTGCTGTTGTACATCATGAATGTCACACTTTTAACCATTTCACTAAACTGACAGTCTCGATTATAAGGTGGTCTGTCAGATTGCCGGCGATCTAACTGTCCTTGTTAATGACACATTTACAGTACAGCAGCAGCAGTAAGAGATCAATTCCCTGAGGTATAAGTAGCACAGGGCGTGTTACTGCCTTCTTAATAACAACACATAATCCATGTGCACAATATACAACCAACAAGTGCTACAATGTGAGGGTGTGCCATACCACAATATTGAAAAACTGTGGGTGCCCAACTATTCTCAAACGCGTTTGTGGCTGTTTGTCTCAGTATTATACCTTCCCCAATGACTGCAGTAGATCCATGCAATCCTTGGAATGTACTTGGACAAACCCCACTCAGTTTGTTGGTGGCCCCAGACCATAGTGTGGACCCTGTTGGACCTTCCAATTCTGTTGCCCTCAAGGGATAACGTTGTTTCTGTAGCAGCCATGTAGTAACATCTGTTTTGTTGGTGTAAATACTCTCTGGAGATAGCAGCCCCACTTTGTTTATTTGACCATATGTGAAAGTGTAAATAGTATATTGAGATCCTGGATTCTGCCACTATAAGCCCTTGTCTCATCTCGTTCTACAAAGTGACTTGTATAATAGTGTAGCCCCTTTAATGTCACAAAACATCCCAAGATGCTTCACAGGGACACATTATATATACATATAAAAAAATACTGACCCACATAGGGAGATATTAGGCCAGATAACCAAAAGTTTGGTCAGAGAGTTAAAATGAGGTGGGGAGGTGGAGAGGTTTTGGGGAGAGGGTAATTCCAGAGGTTAAGACTTAGATAGCTGAAAGCATAGCCACCAATGGGGGAGTGTTTAAAATTAAGAGTGGCCAAAAAAGAGGAGCACATATATTTCAAAGGGCTGTGGGGCTGGATAGAGATAGGGAGGGGACTAGGTCTTGGAGGAATTTGAAAACAAAAAGGAGGATTTTTAAAAATTGAGGTGTTGCTTAACCAGGAGCAGAAGGGATGGTTGAATAGGACTTGGTGCAAGTTAGGAAGCAGTCAGCAATTTTAAATGGCCTCAGGTATGCAGAATTCACAGGAAGTCTTAAAAATTCCAACAACGTCTCTGTTAGTATGAGAGCTGACAGTCAGATTTCAACAGGTTAGATTTGAGTAAGGTCAGACCTATGTACCTGCCGAAATGGTGGGTTGTGCTTATTAACAGTGAAGCAGATCTGTGTTAGAAACAGATGGTGTAGTGTTCATAACAGACAAGTGTTGAAACCAATGAATGTGTTTACTTAAATGATTGAGTTACTTTCCCACAATTGACACACTTATACAAACAGTCTCTGTAAAAACACTTCTGAGGTGACAAATCTCCTGCCTTTTCCATAATTCTTGTGCTTTCTTCTATTTGGACAGCCTGAGGTTTAATTACACACAGAGCATGAAAAGACTGATTCATTGAAGAATGAAATGTTAATAAGTGTAACAGCCATGATCCTGATGAAAGCAGTATTTGTTCTGCTATGTGTGTGCACTTTGACCCTGGGACAACCACCGAAACAGGCAAAATCTCCAATTAAATCCAATAAGCCGTTTGTAACAGTGTGGAATGCTCCTACTGCAACTTGCCAATCCTTGTTTGGTATTAATCTCAATCTGAGAATTTTTGACATAATTGCAAATCAAAATGAATCGTTTATTGGGCAAAATGTCACCATCTTTTACGATGATAAACTGGGCTCTTACCCCCATTTTACTGAAAGTGGGGGTTCTGTAAATGGGGGTGTCCCACAGAACACCAGTTTGGAAGACCATCTTGCAAAGGTCCAAGTTGACGTGGAAAAACTAATACCTCTGAAGGACTTTGGCGGGTTGTCTGTCATCGACTGGGAGGCCTGGAGGCCATCTTGGATAAGGGACTGGGATCAGAAAGATATTTACCGCAAGAAATCAAAAGAGCTGGTCCGAAGGAGACATCCTGATTGGTCTGAGAGTCAGGTGGTCAAGCAAGCGCAAAACGAGTATGAACAAGCTGCCCGTGATTTCATGGAACAGACATTGAAGGTGGCAAAAGGCCTTAGGCCTCAGGGCTTGTGGGGCTATTATGGCTTTCCCTGTTGCTATAACAGTGTCATTTCCAAAAATTACACTGGAGAATGTCCTGATGTTGAGATGAAGAGGAATGATCGTCTGTTGTGGCTCTGGAGGGAAAGTATGGCCTTATATCCAAGCATGTACCTGGATCTTCAACTTCAATCAACAGAGAACGCACGCAAGTTTGTTCATTATCGAATCAAAGAGGGCCTCCGGCTTGCTCAACTGGGAGCAAATTACAGCTTGCCTGTCTTGCCATATTCCCGGATTGTGTATGCCAACACCACGGACTTCCTGACCGAGGTAATCTATATGGTTTTTAGTCCTCTAGTAAGGCCCTTTTTATGAGGTGTGTTATCATTGCCCCCAAGCTGCCAGTGGAGAGCTGCACTTACAGGTCAGAGAGTTGATCAGTAATGTTGTGGCCTGTTGTCCAGCAGGATCAGGGGATCACACCAATAATCGCATGAACGCAGGTGTCTGACAGTAGCACAGTAGCCCAGGATAGAAAAGTATGAGTGCGACTATTCAAGCGCAAAGTGTGGGGGTAGGGATACAGTTTCTGCTCTGGGCACAATCAGCAATTCCAGTGCAAATTGCATTCAAGATTGTGTACCTTTTTGAAAAGTGATTTATTTTCCCCAAGTTTTCATTCAAACTTATTTGCATATCATCAAACTCAAAATCTGCCATGAATCAGTGCAATTGGGCTATGTTTTAAAACATAATTTATTATATATAAAATAAAATTTTGCTTTATAAACTATTTTGAGATCTATTTAAGAGTGGTAACTTGGTAAAGTTTGATTAACACAACTGAAAAAGGTTTTATCACATAAAAAAGGGGATTTTAGTTACAGTGTCAATCTACCATCTGTGAGTGGGAGTGGGGAGGCAGTAGTGAAGTGGTAATGTCACTGGGCTAGTAATCTAGAGACCCAGGCTAATGCTCTGGGGATTGGGGTTACAATCCCATCATAGCAGCTTGTGGAATTTAAATTCAATTAATTAAATCTGGAATTGAAAGCTACTATCAATAATGGTGACCATGAAACTATTGTTGATTGTCATAAAAGACGCATCTGGTCCACTAATGTCCTTTAGGGAAGGAAATCTTCTGGCCTACATGTGACTCCAGACCCACAGCAGTGTAGTGGACTCTTAACTGCCCTCTGAAATGGCCTAGCAAGCCATTTCGAGGGAAATTAGGGATGGGCAACAATTCTGGCCTTGCCAGTGATGCCCACAACCCATGAAAGAATATTTTTTTAGAAAGTAACCTGATATTAAAAGTCCAGAAAATAACTTTTACGAAATATACAACACAGTTTTCTAGTTAGATTGCGGTACTGTCGTCCTTTGTCACTTTAAAAAAAAAAGTTTGATTCAAAACCTTTGAAAACACACCAATTATTGTCCTCGTGTCAGCCTAAATTTTGGAACTCCCTCAAAGGCCTACAAACAAATGCAGTTATCAGAAACTCCCAATGGCGACTCATTCACCCTTCTGGGCAAGGCCAGTTTTGTGAATGGGGCCTGCGTCTAGCGCAATGTTTTTAAAATTAGACCAAAGATGGTGGCAATGATTTCTGCTGAACTCAGTTTGCGATTAAAATTCTGGAACCCTCCACAACCCGGTTGCGACAATATCTGGAAAATTGCGCCAAAAATAAACCAGCGTAACTGAGAAGAAATTCCAGTCCTGTGTATTTCTGAAAATAAATCTAAAGGATCACCAAAGGAAATATTGAGCTAAACAGACCCAAAATTTCCTAGGTTCAGTTTCTAGTCTGCAGTGAATTGGCTGACCTCAATGGTGCCACTGTGTTAGGAGAGGTAAATCATCCAGGGTTACTGCTCTTAATTGCTATCCGTTGATCCTTTGTGCATACATGGACAGCAACACTCACCTATCAAGCTTGGGTTGTGATGTTCTCCAAGATGAGTAATCTGCCCATACTCACTGACTAAACTCAGTATGAAATCGTTTTTCTTTAATTCATTCACGGGATGTGGGCTTCGCTGGCTGGGTCAGCATTTACTGCCCATCCCTAGCTGACCTTGAGAAGGTGGTAAGCTGCCTTCTTGAACCGCTTTCTAGGAGTTAACCATGCTAAATTGTTGAAAGACTGGAAATGCTGTGAAAGAGAAATCTGGGAACACACGGCTGAGGGGAGTGAGATAGGTGAATGTTGAAATGTTTATTTTGCATTCTTCATTTGGCTTTAGCGCGAAAATCCAAACAAATCACCACAGGAGAAAACATATTCCAGACAAACTGCTGGGTTAAGAGGCCTTGACAAGATCCAGTTCGATAACCTGTGATGGAGGCATGACCAGAATCTCAAACAGTAACACCACAGTTTTATCTGTTCCTGAATCTTTCAGATTGACTTGGTCCACACTATTGGAGAGAGTGTAGCAATGGGAGCTGCAGGGATTGTCCTTTGGGGGAACTCAGATTATGCCCGCTCTAAGGTAAAATACATCATTTGGTCATTTTGTTAGAACTGTAATGAAAATTAAAGCACCTACACTTTAGAGGTGTTCTGTACCTTAAAGGTTTATTTTTCATGTTTCAAGCTTCATTTACCTGATAACCATTGGGCTATTTTTTCTATTTTCTTTTGTTACTATGATCGGATGTAACAACCACAGAATAATATTTTTGTCTTTAATGAGCTTATGTTACACAATTCAACATGAGTACTCAGTTAACTCATACAACACAATTCCATACGATTATTTGATTCTTTATTATTGCTGAAAAAAGACATTTTGTCAAAGCTTTTCATCTTGCACTCATCAGGACAATCGCAAGAATACCAATGTCAGGGGAAGCAACAACTTTATACTGTATGAGAAGAGAGTGCTGATTGGTTGGCAAGTGGACACTGATTGTTAGAGGTGTTGCCATGGAGAATGCACCAGTTAATGGTGACTGACAGTTAACTGCCAAGCATTGTTTGAAATTTAAACCAGGCAGCTTGACTGTGATTGGTCAAGGCATTGCCCTGAGGAATGAACCAGTGAATGACTATCACTTATTTCGTTTAGCTGAAACAGGCACAATGTATATACATATTCTTTCTGTCTGCAAATAACAGGGCCCTGTGTATTAATATACGTGGCTTCCAGTACACGCAAAAGCACCACACTGCAAGCTCAACTGACAATCTTAAACTGGTTGTCAGCGTAATTTTTAGTACACTGAGGATTATTTAGCAAATGTTGTCCAATTGTGGAATCACATCTAATGTTGGACACAGTGTTTTGAGTTTTGCAAACACTGGCTGGTTGAGCATGGTGAGCAAATGGTCTGTACCCTGCTCATTGCAAGTAGTGGAAGGGATATGCTTTTTGATATGATCTGCCAGTCTTTGGGACGTATGGCCTACATATCAAACGGGAGGCAGCGGTATTGTCATTGGTGAGACCCAGGGTAATGCTCTGTGGACCTGGGTTTGAATCCCACCATGGCAGATGGTGAAATTTGAATCAATTTTTTTAAAAATCTGGAATTAAAAGTCTGATGATGACCATGAAACCATTCCCGATTGTCATAAAAAACCTACCTAGTTCACTAATGTCCTTTAGGGAAGGAAATCTGCCACCCTTACCCTGTGGCCTACATGTGGCTCCAGACCCACAGCAATGTGATTGACTCTTAAATGCCCTCTGAACGAAGGCCATTAGGGATGGGCAATAAATGCTGGCCTAGCCAGCGATGCCCACATCCCATAAATGAATACAATAAAACATACCTAGCATCACACTGAAATTCATATACCGTATTACTCATTTGTGTGATAGGCAGAACGTCTTTTTGGCTTGATGGCAGTATCATGTTAGTGGCGAATATCACTCGTGTTGCTACTGCATAGTAGCAACGTGAAACAGCTAGCTTCAACAGTTGCTCAAATTTTTGAGATACCTTGCCCTTCCAGGGTAACCTGAGGTAGACTGGGGACTCTACAGGGCCGAAAGCGAAGGCCTTAGGCCCGGTCATGAGTTTGCACGAGATACAGCGTGAAATGATCTGATCGGGGTAGTCATTACCCGCAGGATGCCTTTGATGCGCCCTATTTCAGCATCAAGCTTTCATGGTGAGCAAATGGCTTGGGCCCTACTTACAAGGTTGCCAATAAGGCCAGACTTATAGCGCATGGAACTGTAAGAATCCCAATATGTGTATTGATCAGTGAAGATCGGCTTGTGGTAGACCGTGGTAGAGAACCCCCGGCAGATTTCTCCACTAGTACTTCAAGGAAAGGGAGTTCATTTGACTGCTCCACTTAAGGTAGCGATAGATATTTGCACTGTAGCCCTATATCATGGCGATCTAGACCTGCCACTGTTGCATGAACCAGTATTCATTGAGCTTATGAACTCGGTAACTCGTGCAGTTGAGTTCAGCTTTAACGACACCATGTATGCCCAAATAGATAGTGTTGCCATGGGATCTCCCTCGGCCCAGCTTTTGAAAACGTTTTTGTTGAGTTCCATGAGAAACCTGTCTTCGATGGAATGACACCTAACCTCCTACCACTTGCATATTTCTGATATGTGGATGATACGTTTGCTATATTTAAATCCGTAGTAGCATATAATAATTGCCTTGCATGTCTTAATGGGCTCCATCCTGCGCTCAAATTCACCTTTGCAATGGAGCATCGCCATCACATTACCATTGGGCTATTTGAAGGTGAAGGAAATACATTTAAGAAGCAGGAAATATAATTAATGAAATGCTTTGTTTCTTGTTTAGGAATCTTGCCTTGCTTTGAAAGCATATATCAGTGGAATATTGGGTAACTATATTGTTAACGTAACACATGCTGCAATGATCTGCAGTTGGTCGCTGTGCACAAACCATGGTAGGTGTGTGCGAACAAGCAAAGATACCCACGCTTTTCTGCACCTAAACCCAGACACCTTCACTGTGAGGGTGAACCTTTCAGACAAAGGCCCGGCATTCTTCCTGAAAGGACAGATGACTGAGAAAGACATCAGAGAAATGGCGACCAGATTTCAGTGCCAGTGCTACAGTGGATGGATAGGAGCACACTGCGAGATCGCAAACGGATAGACCAGTGTCGCTGTGTAACTTTTGGGCCTGGGCTTAAAGTGAACAAACACTAACCTGCAGTCATCGTTTACTTTATGTTTTCATTGGTGGTTCACTTTTGATAAATTAAAACAAAAAAAAAATGCTGTAAAAACTCAGCAGGTCAGGCAGCAACTATGGAGGGAGAAACGAAGGTAAATGTTTCAGATCAAAGGCCTTTCATCAGAACATGGAACCTGAAAATTAACTCTGCTTCTCTGTCCACAGATGCTGCCTGTTTTGCTGAATATTTCCTACTTCTTCTGTTTTAATTTCAGGTTTCCAGCATTTGCAGTATTTTGCTTTTGTATCATTTTTGATGAGTTTGCCTTCCTCTGGTATCATTACCATAATACACAGTGAATATCCAATAAAGCGTTTTGCACACAGGTCACTGACAATTTTTCACATCAAGTTGCTAGCATTGTTTTGTGTTTCAGCCTGGTCAATGAAATAGAATATATTTTTAATTGTTTTTGATTCAATTCCTATCTGGAAGGTGGAGAATTGTGCGATAGTGTGGTTTCTTGAGCTCCTCCAGCTATCTGCTACATTGCCTAAATATGTGACTCTATTCCACGAAGCTGGGGTTAACGCCAATCATTATACCTAGGGTAGAGCCTCAGTAGGCTATTCTTAGGCCCTAGTCCGGCAACCCTCATACGTGCAGATTGTCCATGACGGTCAATATTCCATCTAAGTCGTTCTCGTTTGTATCACTTAGTATCATATCAGATGATGCATTCATCACACGCAAGCAGCAATCTCCCCTTGTATTTTATCACATTTGGGAAGTATTCAGAAAAGTACTGCAGATAGAACCCCACAGTGTTTCAGCATGGATTTTAAAAATAAATTTAGTAAGTTTCTAACAATACAGCAAATGGAATTAAAAGAACATTATTTAATCAGCTCCCCCTCTCCCCCCACTTCCATTAATTTTTGTAAGAGGAAGAATCCCTTTGTTTCGTTCTCTCTTGCCTGCCTGGGCTTCCTATGCTACAATCCATTGGCAGCCAGGTTACTCACCTAGTTCCAGACCTCTGCCAGCGCTGCAAACTGCTGACGATGTTAGCAGCTTATTACCGGTAGACTTTATCAATTGTGATGTTGAGATTGTCATGGCGAAATCATTCCACAATGAAGATCAGCTAAACTTAGAATCTAAGTATGACTCACAGAGCCATAAGGGAGCTTCGGAAGTTACTAAGAAGGTGTCTGTTTTTTGAGTATTCAACTTAATTGAACAGCTTTCTTTCGGCCTCCCTCCACGGGTTGGCGCTATCTCCAGTGGGTCCGCTCCACTCTCCTCTCCAGTTGGTGACACTGGAGTGCGGTTTTTGGCTGCAGTAGATTTCTTCAGTTGGAGTTTGGTGACTGAGGGAGTTTAATGGCTAAATTAAGGGTTAAATTCTATCTAAAGTCTAGGCTTTCTTTAATTTAGCAATTAACTAAAAGTTGCTATTAGGGTTGGAAGAAGGTGAGTTTTAGTCCAGCCTTAAATAGGGCTCATAAAGGCTCTGCTTGCAACCGCAACTAGTTAATTAGATAACTGGCTTAATCAGGTTTTCAGAGGCTAGGTTCAGAGAGTATCAAAGTAAGCTATTTTATAGTGCTGACTTTGTCTGCACTGGAGTGCTGTGTTTGGCTGCAGTAGAGTGCTTCAGTTGAAGTTTGGTGATTGAGGGAGTTTAGTCAGAAGGGAGGAGGTGCTCCTTTCTTTTTCTACCTCTCCTCAGAAAGAAGAGTGGTGGCCTTGGTAAGTAGAAACTGGTGAGCAAATTAGTGAAGTGTAATATTTTTAAACAAGTTGATATACTTGGATTTAACTGAGAAGCAACATGGTTAAGGGAAATTTAGGGGCGGTAAAATAAAGTAATATAAATAATCCAAAGTAGAGTAAAGTTGACGTAAGGGAAGTAGAGTTAAGGCATGGCAGGGCAGCTCAGTCACGTGGAATGTGTCCTGTAATATGTGCGAAGTCATGGACGCTACCACTGTCCTAGCTGACCATATGTGCAGGAAATGCTGCCAACTGCAGGAACTTGAGCTCTGGGCTTCAGAGCTCGAGCGGTGGCTGAAGTCACTATGGCACATCCACGAGGATGAGAGCTACGTGGATAGCACATTCAGAGAGGTGGTCACACCGCAGCTTAAGGGCCTGGAAACAGGGAATGGGTGACAACCAGACAGTCCAAGAGAAGTGGGCAGGTAGTACTGGAGTCCCCTGGGATCCCTCTCAAAATCAGTTTTCCTTTTTGGAAGCTGGTGAAGGCGTTAGCTGCTCAGAGGAGTGCAGTCAGAGCCAAGTTTGTGGCACCACAAGTGGTTCAGCTGTATAGGAGGGGAGGAAGAAGAAAGGAAGAGTTATAATGATAGGGGATTCATTGGTTAGGGGAACAGACAGCCGTTTCTGTGTCCATAGACATGACTCCAGGATGGTATGTTGCCTCCCTAGTGCCAGGATCAAGGATGTCACAGAGTGGCTGCAGGATATTCTTCTGGGGGAGGGCAATCAGCCAGTGATTGTGGTCCACATTGGCACCAATGACTTGGGTAGGAAGGGGATGTAGTCCTGCGATCAGAATTTAGGGAGCTAGGTAGAAAATTAGCAAGCAGGACCTCAAATGTAGTAATCTCCGGATTACTCCCAGTGCCATGTGCCGATGAGTACAGAACTAGGAGGATAAGGCAGATGAATGCATAACTGGAAAGATGGTGCAGGAGGGAGGGCTTTAGATTCCTGGAACTCTGGGACTGGCTCTGGGGGAGATGGTACCTGTACAAACCAGATGGGTTGCACTGGAACAGAGCGGGGACTGAGTTCTTTATGGGGTGTTTTGCTAGTGCTGTTGGGAGGGCTTTAAACTAACTCGGCAGGGATGTGGGAAGCAAGAGAAAATATTAGAGAGGAATACCAGGGCGCACAAATACAGGGAGGGACAGATAGCACTAGTATAGAGAATAGTAAGTTAATAGGTAAAGTTGGGTGAAGGAAGAAAGTCACAAAATCTAAATCAGAGTTACTATGCATGCATGTGAATGCATGGAGTATAGTAAATAAGATTGGGGAGTTACAGGTGCAGATTGCCATGTGGAAATGTGACATTGTGGTGATAACAGAGACCTGGCTCAAGGAAGGGCAGAACTGGGTATTAAATATTTCTGGGTACAAGGTGTTCAGAAGAGATAGGAAAGGAAGGAAAGGAGGATGAGTGGCGGTATTGCAGTGCTGGAGAAAGAGGATGTCCCAGAGGGTTCAAGGACAGAATCAATTTGGCTAGAGCTAAGGAACAAAAAGGGTGCAATTACATTGCTCGATGTAGTCTATAGACCGCCAAATAGTGAGAAGGACATAGAAGAACAAATCTGTAAGGAAATTACAGAGAGATGCAAGCATTATAGAGTAGTTATAATGGGGGACTTTAATTACCTGAGTGTAGACTGTGACAGTGATAGTGTGAAGGGCAGAGAGGGGCAAAAGTTCCTAGACTGTGTTCAGGAGAATTTTATGCAGCAGCATGTGTCCAATCCAACAAGAAAAGACCTGGACCTGGTTCTTGGAAATTAGGTGGGCCAAGTAGATCGAGTGTCAGTGGGGGAGCATTTAGGAGACAGTGATCATTGAATTGTACATTTTAGGATAATGACAGAAAAGGACGATAGGCAATCCAGAGTAAGAATAATTAACTGGACAAGAGCCGACTTCGATGGGGCAAGGATGAAACTGGGCCAGATAGAATGGAACGAAAGATTGGCAGGAAAAATTGTAGCTGAACAATGGGCTACCTTCAAAAAAGAATTGGTTTGGGGACAGTCAAGGTATATTCCATCGAAGGGGAAAGGTAGGGCAAGCAAATCCAGAGCTCCCTGGATGAAAAAGGAGATTGAAATTAAGATAAAGAAGAAAAATTGCACTTATGACAGGTGTCAGGTAGAAAATACAATTGAGAACCAAGAGGAATACAGAATTCAGAGGGGAGGTGAAAAACCATACTGGAGAAGGGAAGAGGGATTATGAGAAAAGACTGGCAGCCAACACAAAGGGGAATCCCAAAGTCTTCTTTAGACATATAAAGAGTAAAAGGGTGATAAAAGGATGAGGAAGCCGATTAGGGACCTAAAAGGGAATTTACACATGGAAGAAGGGGCCATGGCTGAGGTATTAAATGAATATTTTGCATCCATCTTTATCAAGGAAGTAGATGCCACACAGGCCATGGTGACAGACAAGGAAACTCTGTCAGTAGAAGGATTCAAAATTGACAAGGAGGAAGTGTTGAATAAACTGTTGGTACTTAAAGTTGACAAGGTACCAGGACCAGATGAGATGCATCCAAGGATACTGAAGGAAGTCAGAGTAGAAATTGCAGGGACACTGGCCATAATCTTTCAGTTTTCCCTAGACTCAGGGCAATCACATTGCTCAGTGTAGTCTATAGACAGCCAAATAGTGAGAAGGACATAGAAGAACAAACCCAGAGGACTGGAGAATTGCAAATTATGTCCTTGTTCAAAAAAGGTTGTAAGGATATACCCAGCAACAGACCAGTCAGTTTAACTTCAGTGGTGGGTAAGATTCTAGAGACAATTATTCAGGATAGAATTAGTAGTCACATGGAAAAATATGGATTGATAAGGAAGAGCCAGCATGGATTTCTAAAGGAGAAATCATGTTTAACTAATTTGCTGGAATTTTTTTGAAGAAGTAACAGAAAAGATCGATGAAGGTAATGCTGTTGATGTGGTGTACATGGATTTTCAAAAGGTGTTTGATGTAGTGCCACACAAAAGACTTATGAGAAAAGTTATTGCTCATGGAATAAAAGGGACAGTAGCAATGTGGATACAAAATGTGGCTGAAAAATAGGAAGCAGGGAGTAATGGTCAATGGATATTTTTCGGGCTGGAGGGAAGAGTGGAACAGGTCCGCTGGAGACAGAATCTCAGAATTTTAATTGTGCAGGAGGCCATTTGGCCCATCGTGTCTGCACCGGCTCTCCAAATAAGCATTATGACTTAGTGCCATTCCCCTGCAATGGAAGGTTTGTAGTGGAGTTCCCCAGGGATTGGTATTGGCACCCTTGCTTTTCCTGATATATATTAATGATCTAGATCTTGGTGTGCAGGGGCCAATTTCAAAGTTTGTGGATGATACGAAGCTTGGGAGTGTTGTGAACTGCGAGGAGGACGGTGTGGAACTTCAGGAGGACATAGCCAAGTTGCTGGAGTGGGCAGATAGGTGGCAGATGAAGTTCAATGCGGAGAAGTGTGAGGTGATTCATTTTGGTAGGAAGAACATGGAGAGACAATATAAAATAAAGGGTGAACTTTTAAAGGGGCTGCAGGAGCAGAAAGACTTAGGTATATATAGATTATTGAAGGTGGCAGGACAGGTGGAGAGAGCAGTTAATAAAGCATATAGTACCCTAGGCTTTATTAATAGGGGCATGGAGTACAAGAGCAGGGAGGTTACTGAATTTATATAAGGCACTCATTAGACCTCAGCTGGAATATTGTGTACAGTTCTGGGTCCAACGTTATAGGAAGGATGTGAACACATTGGAGAAAGTACAGAAGAGGTTTACAAGAGTGGTTCCAGGGTTGAGAAACTTCAGCTATGAAGATGGATTGGAGAGGTTGGGACTGTTCTCCTTGGAGCGAGGAAGGCTAAGAGGAGACTTGATAGTGATGTTCAAAATCATGAGGGGGCTGGACAGAGTAGATAGGGAGAAGTTGTTCCCACTGGTAAAAGGATCAAGAATAAGAGGGCACAGATTTAAAGCGATTTGCAAAATAAGCAAATACAACGTGAGAAAGCTTTTTTCCCCACAATGAGTGTTTCGGGTCTGGAATGCGCTGCCTGGAAGTGTGGTGGAGGGAGGTTCAAACGAGGCATTCAAGAGGGCATGAGATGATTATTTAAATAGAAACAATGTACAAGGGCACCGGGAAAAGGCAGGGCAATGGCACTAAGTCATAATGCTTATTTGGAGAGCTGGTGCAGATACAATGGGCCGAATGGCCTCCTTCTATGCCGTTAAAATTCTAAGGTTCTGTCACCATCGGACCCACTCCGCTCTTCCCTCCAGTTGGTGGTGCTGTCTCCGGTGGACCCGCTCCGGGGAATCACTTCAATCATTTGTGGTGTCACGGCAACGGGGGGTCAAGGCTGCAGGCTGGACTCAGGCCTCACCTGTGGGGAATGGCCTAGGCCTCGCCTGAAGGGGTTTGGGGGAAGCCGGGTCCCAGGACTGGGAGACTTAACAGCGAAAAATAATTCACCCGGGATCCCATTGAAATTCTGTATGGAATAAAGTGAGAACATTCTGTGATTTTGGTGACACTAAAGAGCCAGAAATGGAGAATTTGGAATATGGATGACCAGAATTTAATACGCCCCTTGAGGGGGTGGGGACCCCGCCACCTCACCCTGATTAAGTGCGGGGCAGAAAGGCTACCCGCCAATTGAGGCAGCCAAGTGGACAATTTATTCCCAAGGCCTCATTGCGCCACTGCTGGTATTCAACCAACGGACAGACAGGGAACTCGCCATGTGAGGAGACTGACAAGCAAATTCTCTGGGATTTGCCAGTAGCCTAGTAGATCTCCTGTGGTAGCGAATATCACCCCCACTACCCGCTTCCTCCCTCCCCCCCCTCGCCACCAAGTTCATTATTAGATTAGGAATTAGATTAGATTAGGAACAGGAGTAGGCCACTTGGCCCCTTGAGCCTGCTCCATTATTTAGTAAGACCATAATACGGATTATTGGGGCAGAACCACAGTATGTGGCACCACAGAACCAGTAATCATAGAATCACAGAATTGTTACAGCACACAAGGAGGCCATACGGCCCCTCCACCCTGTGCTGGCTCTACGAAGGAGCAATTCACCTAGTGCCACTCACCCGCCTTCTCACCGTAGCCCTGCACATCCTTCCTTTTCAGATGATGGTACAATTACCTCTTGAATGCCCCAATTGAACCAGCCTGCATCACAATGTCAGCAGGTAGTGCATTCCAGATCCTAACCACTCACTGCATAAAAAAGTTCTTCCTCATAGCCATTGCTCTTTTTGCCAATTACCTTAAATCTGTGCTTTCTCATTCATGATCCTTCCACCAATGGGAATAGTTTTTCTCTACCTACTCTGTCAGACCCTTCATGATTTTGAATACCTCCATTAAATCTCCTCTCAACCTTTTTTCCAAGAACAGTCCTAATTTCTCCAATCTGTTTACATAACTGAATTTCCTCTGCATCCTTTCTAATGCTTTCACATCCTTCCTAGAGTGTGGTGCCCAAGACTAGATGCAATACTCCAGTTGAGGCCGAACCAGTGTTCCACACAAGTTTAACATAACCTCCTTGCTATTGTGCTCTATGCTGTTATTATGAACTCAGTTGAGGCCAGTAACTTTTTTTGAAAAAAGAAAAAATCCAAAATCCCAGTTATTTACTGAAAGAATGAAGCCACAGAATTCCACAGTTTAAAACAAAATAAATTTTACTATACAAGAGCCAAACAAAGCAAACAAACACTAAATAATATTTTGGGTAGCCAACTCTGCGCTAAAATCCAAAATCAACATCAGTTAAACGTGAATTAACAGGCAAGTTGCAGTCGATTATGAACTATAAATAAACACCGTAAATGGCCGATATCACTAAGGCAGATCTTATGAATTGGTTCAGCAGTCCACTCAGCATACATATAATTAATGTCAGTCACAAAGTCCTTCAAAACTGTTTTCTTCGTGAAGAATTTCAGGATTTAGCCTGATCCCCAGCCAATGGCAGCGCATAACCAACTCAAGTTCCACGGGCATTGTCTTCACCAAAAATGGTAACACATCAGCAGAACCTTCTCAACTCTGCTTACAATGTTCCAAGTAGATTCACCAATTTATCTTCAAGTAACAGAAATTGATGCAGAAACTGTATATTGCCTATTCTCGGCTTCTGGATCTAGCCTCCGTCTACCTCCGCCTGCCTGTACTGCATCACTGGAATCATCATCTGAGTTCTAATGACTCTGTGACCTTTATAGGTTTCAACCAGTTTCACTGTCTAGAAATTTTGTTTTCCATTCTCAGTTTCAGTTTCTTCAGAAGTTTTGATTTCCAATCTCAGTTCCAGTTTCCTTTCTCAGTTTCCCTGTCTTCAAAAATAAAAGCTTTGAAAGCACAGATTCCATCACACCCTATTGATAAAGCCTAGGATAATCTATGCTTTATTAATTGCGCTTTCAACCTGTCCTGTCACCTTCAATGATTTATGTACATATATACCCAGGTCCCTCTACTTTTGCACCCCCTTTAGAATTATACCCTTTATTTTATATTGCCTCTCCACCTTCTTCCTACCAAAATAAATCACTTCACATTTCTCTGCATTAAATTTTATCTGCTATTTGTTAGCCCGTTGCACCAACCTGTCTATGTCCTTTTGAGTTCTACGCTATTCTCCTTACAGTTCACAATACATCCAAGTTTTGTTTAGTCTGCAAATGTTGAAATTGTGCCCTGTACACCCTGGTTATTAATATATGTCAGGAAGAGCAGGCGTCCTAACACAATCCCTTGGCGGACTACACTATAAACCTTCCTCCACTCTGAAAAACAGCTGTTAACCACTACCCTCTTTCCTGTCACCTAGCCAATTTTGTATCCATGTTCCTACTATCCCTTTTATTCTATGAGCTGTAACTTTGCTTATCTGTCTTGCGTGGCACTTTATCAAATGCCTCCATGAAACCCATGTACACCATATCAACAGCAATATCCTCATCAACCCTCTTTGTTACTGCATCACAAAATTCAAGCAGGTTGGTTAAACATGATTTGCCCTTAACAAATCCTGATGGCTTTCCTTGATTAATCTATATTAACCTATTTGCTCAAATAGCTGTTAATTGTGTCCCAAATTATCATTCCTAGAAGCTTCCTCACCACCAAGGTTAAACTGACTGACCTGGAATCGCTGGGCTTATCTTTACACCCCTTTCTGAACAAGGGTGAATGTTTGCAATTCTCCAGTCCTCTGGCACCATCTCTGAGTTTAAGGAAGACTGGGAAATTATGGCCTGTGCCTCCTCAATTTCCATTCCCACATCCCTTAGTATTCTTGGATGCATCTCATCCAGTCCTGGTGTCTTATCAACTTTAAGTAGAGGCAGCCATCCAATACCTCCTCCATATCAGTTTTAAACCCTTCAAGTATGTGAACCACCTTTTCTTTCACCATCGTCTGCACAACAACTTCTTTCTAGGTAAAGTCAGATGCAAAGTATTCATAAAATACCTCAGACATGCCCTTTGCCTCCATTCATAAATCCCCTTTTGGTTACGATTCAGCCCCACTTCTTTTACCACCTTTTTACTATCCATATGCCCTTGGAAGACTTTTGGATTCTGTTTTATGTTAGCTTCCAGTCTCCTCTTATACTCCCTCTTCGCTTCTCTTCTTTGCTTTTTTGATTCCCCTCTGAACCTTTTATATTCAGCCTGGTTCTCAACTATAACCCATCTCACATCTGTCATAAGCACACTTTTTCTTCTTCATCTTAATCTCTATCTCTTTTGTCATCCAGGGAGGTCTGGATTTGTTTGCTCTGCCTTTCCCCTTTGACTCTTCCTGAGCTATCTATTTAAAGGTAGCCCATTATTCAGTTTCAGTATTACCTACCAGCTTTTGATTCAAATTTATCTTGGTCAGATCCATTCTTACTCCCTTGAAGTTGGTTTTCTTCCATTAATTCTTAAATTGGTTTGTTCATTGTCCATTTTCATAGCCAACCGAAACCTTAAGAAACAATTATCACTTTCTCCTAAATGTTACCCTACTGACATTTGATTCACCTGTTCCACCTCATTCCCAAGAACCAGATCTAGCAATTCTCCCTTTCTTGTTGGACAGGGAACATACAGCTGTAGAAAATTCTCCTGAACACACTCCAGGAATTCTTGCCGCTCTCTGCCCTTTTTACCACTACTGCCCCAGTCTATATTTGCATAATGAAAGACTTCACTATAACTACTCTACAATTACTTGTTTGGTAGTACAAGTATTGCTGAAAAAAAAGACATACCATCAAAGCTTTTCATCTCGCACTCATCAGGGCATCCATGCAAGATAAATCAACAGTAAAAGGAACAACAATTTATAATGCATGAGAAGAGAATGCTGATTGATTGGCAAGTGGGCTATGATTAGTAGTTGCATTGCGATGGAGAATGCAGCAGGGAACTGTTAATTGCCAAGCTTTTGTTTCAAATTCAAACCAAGCAGGTCGACTATGATTGATCAAGGCATTGTCATGGAGAATGAAACAGAGAGTGGCAGTCCACCAAGCTTTTGTTTATTTGGAAAAGGCTTGGTGCATGGACATGCTCCTTCTCTCTACAATGGACAGGGCCCTGTGTGTGAATATGTGGCTTCTAGCATGTGTAAGTAAGCTGCACTGTGAGCCTGACTGCTAATCTTCTTTTGGTTTTCGGTGCTAAAAATTACACTATCAGGATTGTTTAGCAAGTGTTCTCCAATCACGCAATCACACCTAATTTGGACATTATGTTTTGAGTTTTGCAAACAGAGCTGATTGGATACAGTCAGTACTTGCCAATTGCAAACAGCTGAAGGGATGTGCTGTTTGATACGATTCGCCAGTTGTTGGGACATATGGCTTACATTCCTGGCATAACACCAGCACTGAAATTCATATACCACACTACTCATTTATGTGTTAGATAGAATGTTTTTTTTTTGGCTTGACGGCAGCATCCTGTTAGTGGAGAATACCACTCCTGTTGCTACTGTGTAGTAACAATGTGCAACGGCTAGTTTTACCTCTTGCTCAAATTTTTGAGACACCTTACTATTCCAGGGCAACCTGAGGTAGACTGGGCACTTTCAGGGCCAAAAGTGGCGGCCTTAGGCCCATTCATGAGTTTGCGCGACATACAGTGAGCAATGACCTGATCAGAGCAGCCATTATCCTGCAGGGTGGCTTGGGTGCACCCTATTTCAGCATCAAGCTTGCACGGTGAGCAAATGGCATGAGTCCTATTTACAAGGTCATTGATAAGGCCAACCTTATAATGCATGGAACTGTAAGAATCCCGTATATTGACCAGTGAAGGTAGGCTTGCGGTAGACAGCAGTATGAACCCATTGGCAGATTTCTCAACTAGCATGTCGAGGAAAGGGAACTCATTTGACTGCTCCATTTCAAAGATGAACTTGAGTGCAGGATGGACCCCATTAAGGTATGTAAGGAGGCTCTTACATGCAGCTGCAGATTCAAGTATAGCGAACGTATCATCGACATATCGGAAATCTCCAAGGGGTAGTAGGTTAGGTGTCATTTCATGAAGATCCGTTTCTAGTGGAAACTGACAAAGATGTTTACACAAGCTGGGCCTAGAAGGGATCCCATGTCAACACCATCTATTTGGGAAAACATCGTGTTGTTAAAACTGAACTCAACTGCACGGGTTGCTGCATTCATAAGTTCAATGAATACAGATTCAGACATTGACGGTGCATCTAGATCGCCATGATATAGTGATGCCATGTAAATGTCTATGGCTTCCTGAATGGTATATTGGTGAATAGGCTAGAAATGTCAAATGTGGTCTTCGCAAAGGTGAAGGAATCCTTCACTGTGTATATGGAAAACTTGCTCAGAACTGGTTGTAGCACCTCACCCAACCATTTGGCCAATTCATGTTGCGCAGAACCAGTCATAGATAAGATAGAGCATAAAGGGACATCACTTTTGTGTGTCACTATATCATGGCGATCTACAGACCTAGTAACTCTAATTTAGACTTTGTTATTTTACACCCTATGCTGAATCCACCCAAAACCTTACTATTTCCTACTGTATTGCTATCTAACTCTACCAGCACTCTGCGCACATTGGTACTGCACATTAGTATTTTCTCCTGGTTTCCTCACCCCTGCCAAGTTGGTTTAAACCTTTCCCAACTGTATTAGCAAATCGCCCTGCAAGGAATTTGGTCCCAGCTATGTTTAGGTGCAATAGTCCAGCCTTTCCCCTGAAAGGAACTGGAATTCTGCTTGAAAGAACAGTATGGCTGAAACAGGGGCCATATGGTCGGAATGAACTACTGACTAACCCTGTGAGATGGTCTTTGTTGTATTAGCTATTCCATGTGTGATTTATAGTTCATACCGACCATGTTTAATTTAGTTGGGTTCTGATTTGCGTTGAAGTAAAAGCTACATGAAGTGAAATCTTGTTGGTAATTTCTTCATTTGGGAGTTGTTCGGTAAATTTGGCTCTTTTGATTTATGGATCTTCAGGGGGAACCGTAACAACGTGAACATTTTCATTTGTTCCTACAACGTCATTATTAGTAAGGTTCCTGAAAGTTTTTAGGGTCTGTAATAAATGTAAAACAGCACAAATTAATAGAAATGACCTCATTTGTGAGGCCAAATTTGTGTTGGATGCTATCATAGATAAAAAGCACTGTGTGTTTGGCGCAGCTCTGTTCCCAGCTTATTATGACATGATTGAGGTAATGTGCCATAGAGGAAGAAGAAAAATCAATAATTGCCCTTGTGCTTTATGTATTATCTCCTTGATGGCAGCAGTAATGTATGGAGATGGGTAACCTCAAATCCAGAGGGGAATATCATTGAGATTCACGGACAAGGTAGATCTGATGTCAGTGATAATGCTTATTCGATTGGAGTTTAAGGAATGAAAAGTTAGCATTGATAAAAATGAGTCATTTGTCAATGGGCAATTGCCCATTTATTGACATTCTGTTTGCACGGCATGTATTGTAACTGATAGAGGAAAAACATTGTGTTCTGCACTGTACAGGAGTTTTGTGAAAAATCAATTAACATTTAGAGATGAGATTTTGATTAACTTTCTTATCAATATTGAAGAACTGTATAGTGAACCTTTTGGTGGCAAGGGGAAGAGTCACAAAACTTGTTTTTCAACTTTGTTTTCTAACAGGTTCTTTAAGACATAAACTAATATATCTGAAAGTTTCAGCCAAAGTAGTTCAGCAGAAAAGTACATAGTCATCATCTGTCTGTAATTGGAATGACGCGTGGACACTGTTGTTTCCTTCACCATTTTGCGGGTTTGGAAGAATTGATGCTCCTGTTCTCTTGGATTTACAGCAAATATTAAAATAAAAAATGTCACAAATCCCCCGTGGTCTGATATGAAAATGTATGTTTCCGTGTAATACTAAGTTAGTTCTGTTCCAGATTCAGGTCCCTTTTTTTCATTAAGCGAATGTGGGCATCATTGGCTGGGCCAGCATTTATTGCCCATCTCTAGTTGCCTTTGAGAAGGTGGCGGTGGGCTGCCTTCTTGAACCACTGCAGTCCATGTGGTGTAGGTATACCCACAGTGCTGTTAGGGAGAAGGATTTTGACCCAGCCACAGTGAAGGAATGGCGATATTTTTCCAAGTCAGGATGGCTTGGAGGGGAACTTCCGGGTGGTGGTATTCCCATCTCTGTTGACCTTGTCCTTTTAGATGGTAATGTCTGTGGGTTTGGAAGGTGCTGTCTAAGGAGCCTTGGTGAATTCCTGCAGTGCATCTTGTAGATGGTACACACTGCTGCTATTGTGCGTCGGTGGTGGAGTGAGCGAATGTTTGTGGATGTGGTGCCAATCAAGTGGACTGCTTTGTCCTGAATGGTGTCAATCTTCTCGAGTGTTGTTGGAGCTGCACTCATCCAGGCAAGTGGAGAGTATTCCATCACACTCCTGACTTGTGCACCTTGTAGATGGTGGACAGGCTTTGGGGAGTCAGGAGGTGAGTTACTCGTCGCAAGGTTCCAAGCCTCTGACCTGCTCTTGTAGCCATAGTGTTTATATGGCTAGTCAAGTTCAATTTCTAGTCAATGGTAACCCCCAGGATGTTGATAGTGGGGGATTCAATGATAGTAATGCCATTGAATGTCAAGGACGATGGTCAGATTCTCTCTTGTTGAAGATGGTCATTGCCTGGCACTTGTGTAATGCGAATGTTACTTGCCACTTGTCAGCCCAAGCCTGGATATTGTCCAAGTCTTGCTGCATTTGGACATGGACTGCTTCAGTATCTGAGGAGTCGCGAATGGTGCTGAACATTGTGCAATCATCAGCGAACATCCCCACTTCTGACCTTTTGATGGATGGAAGATCATTGATGAAGCAGCTGAGGGTAGTTGGGCCTAGGACACGATCCTGAGGAACTCCTGCAGAGTTGTCGTGGAACTGAGATGATTGACATCCAACAACCACAACCATCTTTCTTTGTGCTAGGTATGACTCCAACCAGCAACGAATTTCCCCCCTGATTCCCATTAACTTCAGTTTTGCTAGGGCTCCTTGATGCCACACTTGGTCACATGAGGCCTTGATGTCAAAGGCAGTCACTCTGACCTCACCTCGGGAATTCAGCTCATTTGTCCATGTTTGAACAAAGGCTGTAATGAGGTCAGGAGCTGAGTGGCCCTGGCGGAACCCAAACTAGGCGTCAGTTAGCAGGTTATTGCTAAGCAAGTGCTGCTTCATAGCACTGTTGATGACCCTATCCATCACTTTACTGATGATGGAGAGTAGGCTGATGGGCGTTAGTTAGCCGGGTTGGATTTGTTCTGCTTTTTCTGTACAGAACATACCTGGGCAATTTTCAATATTGCCAGGTAGATGCCAGTGTTGTAGCTGTACTGGAAAAGCTTGGCTAGGAGCGCAGCAAGTTCTGGAGCACACATCTTCAGTACTATTGCTGGAATATCGGAAGGGCCCATAGGCTTTGCAATATCCAGTGCTTTCAGCCGTTTCTTGATATCATGTGGAGTGAATCGAATTGGCTGAAGACTGGCATCTGGGGATTATTCTGTGTTACCTGATTTCATCCCAGTAATTGACCTTGGGACTGGAAAAGGATTGAGCTTAAGAACCTTAGTAATAGTGACAATGCAGGTGCAAACTGAAAGTGTCCACATTGTTACGATCCCCATGGGAATCCTTAAACCAAAAGAACCAAACTTACTGAACGACTCCCAAATGAAGAAATTACCAACAGGATTTTACTTTTTGTAACTTTTACTTCAACATGAATCAGCAGAACTCCAGTGAATAATCATCATCCATCATGCAGTGATTCAAGAAGGCAGCTCACCACCACCTTCTCAAGGGCAACTAGGGATGGGCAATAAATGCTGGCCCAACCAACGAAGCTCACATCCTGTGAATGAATTTTTTTTAAAATCAGCTGGTAAACGCGCCCATATCCACAATGTTTGCGGACAAGATAGATGCCCTCTTGTTTAATAATCTGCTGACATTTGCACTCCAGGCTGACATGAAGGATGGCCATTTGGATGAAGTACCACAGGAGTAATTGAGTCTGTGGGGCACTATTGCTAGTAATGGTGCTTGTAGTAACTGGGCAGGGGTGCAAGTAAAACCTTATTGGATTTTTTTTTGCCTTTCTTATTTTCTTATTCTTGCTCAAGATTCATCTGATTTCCTGGCCCACTGTTTTGCAGTCTTACCTGCTCAATTTGGGTAAAGTATAAGTGTTGATTATACCGTGAGAGATAGGGTATATTATAATCTCGGTGATGCTGCTTTGTATGGTTAACAAGCCAATTCACAAATGGCATTGCTCCAGTTACTGAACCCTAACTTACCCCTCAACTACAGCAAGCATCAAGGAGAACAAAAAAATCTAGAGAAAGCAAATGAGAGTGGGATGTGGAGGTCACTAATGGAGAAGTGAAGAAAGCCAGTACTTAAGCATTGAAAACAAGGAAATCCAATGATTGGCCGTGCTTAGTTCCTAATATTGTTCGTGCTGTTGTGGGAGAACGCAAGTGAAAATCAGTTGCATTTTCCTTTTCCTTCTTTGTGGTCCCCCACCACACACCAGCCCCTCTCCCAACATGACAGAGGGAAAATTGTAGAAGAATCATCTTTGATGATTATTCACACGTTCTGTCATCTGCCTGTGCAGCATCAGTGGTGGTGGCCAGCAGCAGGTTGTCATCTTACCAGTAGGTGGTGTGTAATATCAATGTACAAGAGAAACTGGGAGACATTTTTCTTCTAAATGGGGAAAGTGTTTGAAAGTAGTAAAGTATATGTCTGTCTCCATTTTGCTTTTTATGTTGTTTAAGTTTTTCCTGTTTCATTATTCCTTTACTGTGCATTCAGATCGCTGCTATTCCACTGCTCACACCTCATCTGGACACAAGCTTTGTTTCTTCACCCGTGATCATGTAATCATCTGTCATTTCATCTCGATAAAGGCAAAATACTGCGGATGCTGGAAATCTGAAACAAAAACAAAAAATGTTGCAAAAACTCAGCAGGTCTGACAACATCTGTGAAGAGAGAAGCAGAGTTAACGTTTCGAGTGCATATGACTCTTCTTCAGAACTAGCTGGCGGAGGGGCGGAGGAGCTGCTGCCGTCATCCAGAGCGCCCTGAGAGGAGCCCACAGAGATGACAGACACCAATGATGGACGGGCACCTAGCTGGGACACTGGGTGCCTCATCCATCTCCCACACTGACACTGACCACCTGAGGTCCTTGCCTGTGTGAGGGCTTGCAGGTTGCAGGTCCGAGCGCAACTCCAGGAACCCTTGATTCTGTCCCTGGAGCTGCCTCTCCATGAGAGTCGCCACCCTCTCAATGGAGAAGGCAGTGCGTTTGACCATGAGAGTTAACGCACTGCTCATGCTCCGCATGGACTCCTCCACAACAGAGACCATGGCATGCATACTCTCCTCCTGCATATTTCGCTGGATATCCAGCATCTACCGCCTAATGGAATACTCCAGCGGTTCATCATCAGCCTTCGACTGAGCATCATCCTGATTCCCAGCAGTCCTCCAACTGCCGGTGCCCTGGGCACTCCCTGCCTCCGCCTGCACCTCAAGCGATTGTGAAGTGCCCTCACCAATGTGCACCGAGATACTTGCCGCCGCTCTAATGCCCACCAAGGTGCTGATATCTGCACTGGTGCCTGCTTCTGAGAGCCATTGTGAAGCAGGTGGAAATAGCGCCCGGTGGTCCTCCAGTGTCAGGGGTGGCCCTTAGGGGTCCGGAGATCGAACACCTGCTGGTGAACCTAAAAGGGAGAAGAAGGACATGTCATTAGTTAAAGTCATCACACTGTCACTGTGCATGCCAGGCACCCTGGTGAGACAATGGAGATCTGCATCACGATGCCATTGTTTTCCAATGATCAATGAGGTCTCAAGTTCGAGGCTTGCATCCATGAAGAGACTACACTTGAATGGTTACACGAGCCGATAGTCTCACCTCTGTGCACTGCGCTTTTACCTTCATCTGGCATCCCTGTCTCTCCATGCCTGGTTGCACATGGGGCATGCTGGCTCTCAAGCTCCAGGGTGTCTTGCTCTTAGCTCGAGAGGATTAGGAGGCTCAGTGGGCCCTCCACCAGTCCACGACCTTTCTATTTTGTTGTGGGCCGTCTTCTCCTGAAACAACAGAGGAGCATTGATTAGGCCACTCTCGTCCTGCAGCGCCACTACAGCCTGGCCAACCCCAGCTGAGGAGCACCTAGCAGGGCACTTCTGAGTCATGGCCCTCAGTCCAAGCAGCCAGGGCTCACCCGCATGGCCAGCTTCATCATGATTGACAGACTCTAGCACCCCTGAGGCCTATGGTTGGGGGGGGGGGGGTGGGGGGGGGGACGCGGTCAGACCTTAACACACCTGCACACTGACCCACGCCAACATGGTACTCACCCTTCCTGAGTGCAGCAGGTCATTGATGCGCTTACGGCATTGCACCCATGTGTGCCGCACCACATCATGGCTGCTCACTATTGCTGCCACTTCCTCCCGTGCCCTCTTGGTGAGGTGCGGTGACCTCCTCCTCCCATCCCTGGCGACAAGCATGTCCCTCCTGGCAACCACCTCCTTCAGGAGGACGGCAAGGCACCCATCAGAAAAGTGGGGGGCCGAGTGCCCACCCAACCTGCCCCCCCCCCACCGCCTGCCGTGTCCAGCCGCACTCGGGTCCAACGTGAAGGTTCAGGGGACGTCTTTCATGGCAGCTTTCCAGGGCCTGCCTGCCTGGGCCACTTTTAAACCAGCTGCCGAGTCGCCATTGGGCCTGGCAGCTGACAGGGCCCTGCCCAAGCTCGGCCCTTCCCGGCTAGTGTGAGCTGCGTTTTACGCTGAGCAGGCCTTAATTGGCCCTCCAGTGTGAAATCACATTTGGCGCCCGATCGCAGGCGATGGTTCGTTTCGTCCCCCTGCCCGACAAGGGGAAAATCCTGCCAATTAACCCTGTTTCTCTCCCCAAAGATGCTGCCTGACCTGTTGAGTGTTTCCAGCAATCTCTCCTTTTATTTCAACTTTCCTTCAGCGGCCTTCCAGTTGGCGGTGCTGTCTGCGGTGACCCTGCTCCTCTCTTCCCTCCATCGGAGGATGCTGTACCTTCAAGACCGTGGTGATCTATTCTATAACTATAGGTGGCTTGGGAGCCCAGGGACAGGGATAACAAAATGAACGTGTTACTGCCTGTTGGGAATTACTGAAATATTTTGGGGTGTCACGGGAACGAGAAATTGAGGCTTCATCCTGGACTCAGGCCGCCCCTATGAGGATGGGCACATTAAAAGCCTGAATGGGTTTGAGGGGAAGCTGGGTCCCAGGATTTGGAGGCATGCAGATGCTGGAAATCTGAAACATAAATAGAAAATGCTGGAAACACTCAACAGGCCAGACAGCACCTGTGGCAAGAGAAGCATTCAGTGCTTCAGGTCCACAACCTGCACTTGTTCTGATGAAACGTCACTGACATCTGTTTCTGTCTGCATAGATGCCGCCAGATGTGCTGAGCGTTCCCAACATTTCCCGTTTCTATTGGAGCAAAAATCATTTCTTTTTCCGGCCCTCCAAAAAGCAGTGCTACTTCTTGTGAGCCTCTTACTCCCCTTCAACAAGAATCCCAGTAGCAGCTGCCTGAGATCTGGTTTGACACAACATTAAACATGAACTTCAAAAAAAAATTATGAAGAGAACATAAACAACTTGCTGAGCAAAAAAAAAATCAATGTCAAAGCAATAAATCAACAATTTTAAAAAATAAGTAATTTATAAAAATGGCCAATAAAAAGTGCTAAGCAGCAGAGCTGACTAATAAAACCCTTTTTGCATTTTGGCTTAAGAAGCAGAGCTAGAGTGAGACAGACTAGGCCCCAAGTACTGGTTACCAGGGAAGGGGGAGGGACCAGAGCCGAGCTAAGGATTTGGCTTAACTAACACCGACCTTGCACTGGCCTCTGGTGGTGCACACTCTGAGCTGACCTCGGCAGAATTCATACGAAATGGGGGTCGGATGCGGATTGCCTTTTCAGCCAGGCTTTTCCTCCTCTCCCAGCCTGGTGTCTTAATAGGGTTTTGGAGAAGGAGCAGGAGGTTGAGGGTGCCTGTCTGTGTGTGTGTGTGTGTGTGTCCCTGCATCGAGCAGCTTGTGTGTGTGTGTGTGCGTGTGTCTCTCTTACACACACACACTCACTCACTCACACTTCGTAGTTTTAGTGAAAAAGCCCAAACTTCGCAACCCTGCTCCTCATCCTTCAGTGGTGAACCTACAATGCATCTTTTCTATTACTTTTATATTCTTTCTATTTGAGAGTGCTCAGAACTATACTGTAATCCCAACCACAGTCTAATTATGGTCCTGTAAAATTCCAATATTCCTTTTTTTTGTACTCTGTACTTCTAGACACACCAAGGATTTGATTATCTATTTTTATGGCCCTGTGTATTTGTGCTCCATCATTTTAAGAACCTGTATATCTGCACAATAAGATTCCTCTGCTCCATTTAACATCTTGCATTTTTGAGGTCTGTATTTCCTTTAATCACTTCACATTTTTCTACGTCGAACTGCATCTGCCCAATCTCTGACACTTTCTATATTTTACTAATCTATGTCCTGCTTGTAGTCTGATTTGATTGTATGTGTGTGTGTGTGTGTGTGTGTGTGCGTGTGCGCATGCGTACATATATTAAGGCACGGGCCCTGTTGATTAGCACCGCATGTAGCCCCTCTCTCGGACCCTGGTCATGGCATCTTGGCCCAAATCTTTCATTCAGGGTTGGAATCCCTGCTTTCCTGGGCAATCTTCTGATGGAGGATCCTGCAGAATTCAGTCAGTGCAGGAAACCTCGGAGGAAGCAGCGGAGAGAATCTGCGCAGAAGCCATGTCCCCTTCTTATGGCACTAGCTGCCATATTCTGGTATGTAAAGAGTTTAAGTCCCCACAGCTTCTAGGAAAAGCTACGGAGAGAAGGTAAAGAGGTAGGGTGGGTAAGGTCAGGTGGTCGTGTGGGTGAGGGGGTGGGTTGGGTAAGGTAAGTGGTAACGGGGAAGGGTGGGTGAGGTAAGGAGGTAGGGTGGGTAAAAAGGTAGGGTGGGTGAGGTAAGGGGGTAAGAGGGTAGTGTAGATTAGGGAAGTGGGTAAGGGCGTAGAGTGGGTGAGGTCGGGTGATGGGGGCTAGTCAGGTTGGTTTGGGGGAGAGTCGGGGGAGTCGGAAGGTTGGGGGGCAGTCAGGTTAGGTTGTGGGGGAGTAGTTGGTTTTACGAAAGTATAATAATTTTCATAATATTATCGTGATTTATTTTAAAAGTAGGTTAATAGTGGGGTGGGATAGTTTATGTGTGTGTGAGGAATTTAATTGAACTGAAGACAGCTGATCTAGAGGTTTGGAAGTATCAAAAGAAGTTAGGTAGAGAGGGATTTGAAATGCTAAATACGTAAACATGGCTGAAGTCTTAGAATGTGAGGAGAATTTTCATTTTTTGATAAATCAGAGTGGTTTGAATTTCAAAGAGATGGTAGGATGTTCACACCTTGCCAGATACGCTAGGCCAAGCAGTGTGTTTATTTTTCCCAAAGGTTACTGACAATATTAGCACCATGAAAAGTTTATATTATACATTTTCAAAGACATACGGGACAATGGAATTTACAGACTAAAAAGAGAGAAAATGTATATAGGAGAGAATGAAAGGCTATGTTGAGAGAGGCCCTCTGACATCTAGCAGAACCAAGCCTCAGAAAAGTCTCCAGCCATGTCTGCATGAGTCTGCTGCATCCAGCCTTTAAAGGTGATAACTGTTCTGGTCTGTCTTTCTAACTTTAAAATCAGATTAGGCCATTGCATCTTGGGGGTACCTCTGGTCTCTAATTATCTGGAGACCAGAAAATCTGGGCCCTTGAGGTTCTATGATCCATTTTTACCTCTTTAGAATTGGTTACAGCCTAGAGGGAGGTCATTTGGCCCATCATGTTTGCATCAGCTCTCTGTAAGCAACTTTTCCCTGTAGCCCTGCTAATTTTTTCTCTTCCGATAATTAACCAATTTCCTTTTGGAAGCCACAACTGAATTTTCCACCACATCACACATGCTCAGACACTGCATTACAGTCTCTAACCATTCACCGTGTAAAAAACTTTTCCTAAATGTCGCCTCTGGTTCTTTTGCTAAGCACCTTAAATCATTGACTTCTGATTCTCAACTCGTACATCAATGGGAATAATTTCTCGCTATCTACTCTGACCAGACCTTTCATGAGTTTGGACACTTTTAAATCCCTTCTCAACCTTCTCTCCACAATCCTCAGCTTTGCCATCTGTGACATCTTTGGCAATCTCTTCTTTGCCTCCACCTATCACTGGCCCTCTATCCAGCTCTACCTGTCCCACCCCCCTCAAGCAGCTTATATTTCACCTATTTCTATCTTTCTTTAGTTCTGATGAAGAGTCATACGGACTTGAAATGTTAACTGTCTTCCTCTCTGCAGATGCTGTCAGACCTGCTGAGTTTTTCCAGCTATTTTTGTTTTTGTAGCAAAGACAAAGATTGGTAAGAAGAGACGGTTGCTAACCAGAAAGCTAAATAAACAACTCAAAAAGCAACTTGTAAAGAGCTTGATTTGAAGTGTTTTGTATGGATGTGAGACTTGGACTTTACGGACGGAGCATGCCAACTTGCTAAATAGTTTTGATATGTGGTTTGGAGGAGAATGGAAAGGGTCTGCTGGACAGAAAAAGTAACAAATGATAAAGTGCTGTGGAGAATGAATGAATAAAGAAATTTGCTGACTGTAATTAGGAAAAGGCTGGTTGCAGATACCGATTAGGACATATTTAAGAGGAAATGGACTTGTAAGAGACGTTGTGGAGGGAAGATTTCAAGGGAAAAGAGGAGAAGGAAGGACGAGAAGTGCAATGTTGGATGGCTTGAAAATTGAAGTAATTTATTGGCAAATGAAAAGAATGACACAGATGAGAGAGAAAAGGAAAGACTCCTACGAGCCAAGGACATGCCTTTGGGTAGAGCACACATAATGATGATAATGATTAAGTTTCTGGTCAATATTAGCCCCCAAGATATTGATAGTGGGAGATTCAGCTATGGTAATGCTGCTGAATATCCAGGGGTGCTGGTTAACTGTCTCCTATTGAAGATGATCATTGTCTAGCAGTTGTGTGGTACAAATATTGCATGTCACTTATCATCCCAAACCTGAATGCAGTCCAGGTCTACCTTGGAAGTCCAGGCTGCTTCATGATCTAATCTGCAAATGGAACTGCAAACATCAATGAAAACCCCACCTTCTGGTCTTGTGAAGGATGGCAGATCACTGATGAAACAACTGAAGTTAGACCTAGGATACTGCCCTGAGGAACTCCTGCAGCAATATTCTGAGGCTGAGATGATTGACTTCCAACTACCAGAACCATTTTCCTTTGTGCCATATATGACTCCAGCCAGTGGAAAATTTTCCTCCTGATTCTCATTGTCTTCAGATTTACTAGAACTCCTTGATGCTACACTCAGTCAAATGTTACCTTGTCACTCTCCACTCACCTCTGGAATTCAGCACTTTTGTCCATTTTTGGACCAAGGCTGTAATAAGGTCAGGAACCGGGTGGTCCTGGTGGAACTCAAACTGAGCGTCAGTGAGTAAGTGTCACTTGACAGTACCTTCTATCGCTTTGCTAATGATTGAGAGCAGACCTATGGTGTGGTAATTGGCTGGACGGTTGGTCCTGCTTTTTGTGGTCAGAAGATGTTAGGGCAATTTTCCACACTGTCGGGCACTAACTTAAGATACAAAATAAATGAATGCCAGCTACCATGAATTCCATGTGCTCCCTTTACAGTGATTAAAAACTCTTTGTTGGCTTCCATTTTACAAAATACTAACTTTTGTAACATATACTCTCATTGCCATTTCCATTTACCCCATCACAAAGCAGTATTGTCTCTAATAATCATGTTTCACGTGCTGGCTAAAAGTGACTATGCTTCAAATCCAATAAATATTCTAATATAGTGTCATTTTCTTTTGAGGAACATTTTATATGCTCAGCACTGAATCTCAATAGAGTCAAAACTTGAAGAACTTGGTGTGAATTTCAGATCATTCTAATTGTCCATGGTTACATGCAGACGCTAGCATGATTAATAACTGAGCAAAAAGCAATTGAAGTACATGTGTTGTTATTGCAGAAAACAAACATACTTTAAACTGACAATGCAAATGCACTAGTTAATCAAAGGGAGGTAAGCACTTTTTGGTTAATAACCCTCTCTCTTGGTGTTAGTTCAGTTCCTTTGCATTGTCAACTTCCTTGTACCGTTGGGCTTACTGATTTCTCCAAATGAATCAACTGAATGATCTTAACCTGAAAATAACTAGCAGGAAGGTAGATACAAAAGTTTATGTTAGTTATTGCTGAAAAGAGAGACATGTTGCTGCAGTTTTTGGTCGTGCACTCATCAGGATAAACACAAGCAAGCCAAATTTCGAATGGTCACAATTTATACTACTGGTGAAAAGAGTACTGATTGATTGACAAGTCGACTCTGTTTGGCTGAGATGCTGCCATGGAGAAAGCAACAAGGAATTATAGGCTCCCCAAGCTCCCAGGGTAATTCGATAAAGGTGCAAGGCTTGAACATATTCCTTTTGTTTGCAGAGAATGCACCCTTCCCAATGAATGTATGCTACTTCTAGCAAGTGTAAATGAGCCACATTATGGGCTTGAGTAATTATCTTAAGTTGGTTATTAGTGTAGTTATTAGACAATTTCTGCTCCTTGGTTCTTGTCAAAATTCTTTCCCAGCTATAAATGCTCCAGTTAAGTTGCAGCATTTTTAATTAACGTGCAATCAGTGGAATCTCACAATTTCAACCTAGACGGCATGGCCAGAATGTGGGCAATCGGGAAATTGCACCCAAAAGGAGCTTGAAGTTGTGCTGGTTAGGTTACAGTTTGTGTTTTTGCAAAGAATTCATCTGCATAACCACGAACATAAAATCTTCCATGAGCCAGTTCATTTGGGTTGTCTCTTTTTTTATTAACAAGTAATCAATGCAGTATAAAATGAGTTTTCCATCCAAATGGACCATTTTTAACAATGGTGTCCAGTCCTTCCCCAGTGACTAATCTGATTTAAAATGACTAAAAATGACACAAAAATGCACTGAGCCATTTCATAATTTAGTTTGCGTAAACCAGTCAGTTTCTTAGTAAATTAGATATTTCCTCATGAAAAATCTATTAGGACATGCCTACTACTGTCTGGGTGCCTAGGAAAATGAGCACAGTTTGAACAGCCTTCTCGAACAGTGGAACAACCTTTCCATTGTTTGTGACACATGCTGTTCAAATAAACATTAGCTGCGCATTGAACAAAAATAGTCATATCCCTCAGTAACTATTTGATTTGTAATAATTTATAATGATGTTGTGTGGGTCTCGCTCTTTAAATTATGTTTTAAGTTTCCATCCAGCATAAACAAACCTCTTAAATCAAAACAAGTACAATAAAACTCAGCACCAATTCTCATGCATGAATAAATTATATTCCTGTTTCTTAAATTATTTCACGGGACGTGGACGTCACTGGCTAGGCCAGCATTTTTATTGCCCATCCCGAATTGCCCCTTGAGGAGGTGGTGGTGAGCTGCCTTCTTGAACCGCTGCAGTCCATGTAGTGTAATTACACCCACGGTGCTGATAGGGAGGGAGTTCAAGGACTCTGACCCAGTGACAGTGAAGGAACGGCGATATATTTCCAAGTCAGGATGGTGAGTGGCTTGGAGGGGAACTTACAGGTGGTAGTGTTCCCATCTATCTGATGCCCTTGTTCTCCTAGGTGGTAGCGGTCGTGGGTTTGGAAGGTGATTATGAGTTTAGATTTCAAAGTATAAAGCTTAACTGTGGCCAAAAAAGAAAGATCATTTGTGTGTGTTTATTTTGCCAATGCCTGAAAAGTTGAGGAAGAGAATTACTCAGGAATACTTTCTGTATGAATGCCATGAGATGCCTTGTTAGTTTCTGCTGCTTGGGCGTTCTCAAAACCCTTTCCCTGTGTGAGAAATGGAGCTTTTCAGAATATTATAGAATTATTATAGAATTAGCAGGCACAGTATGAGGCCATCTGACAGAAGACCATTTTCTTTCTCTCTCTGGAAAAACCCATAAACAGTCCCTAGGAATGTCAAGTTCACTGGGTCCAGGCTTCCATGTTGATATTCATAAGCTGATAATATGGCATCTTGTACCCTCTTATCTATACAAGTGCCTAATAGAGGCTAACAAATGGCTGCCAGCATGAGGTAAACTAAAAGGTCACCTCAAGCTAAAATGATGAACAAGTGGGGAGGTGACCGCCCTGATGTCTTGGGTACCTACCCTGTTTCATTGGTTAGGAAGGTTCGAACAAGTGATTGACAAAGGGTGAAGAACCAACCTCTAGAAATAAAGCATATTAATGTGTGCTCGGAGGCAGCAGCCAGTCCTCATCAGGCAATGGCCTGAACTTCAGATAGAGAAAGACCAGGGGAGGTCGAGGAAGACGGAGGGGAAGGGCTATCTAGCACTTCAGCTAGACAGCAGAATACTGCCACCACAATCTACAGATATCAACACAACATGCGCCATCTGTATTCATCCTCTGGGATTAATAAACTGCTCTCACCTTTCATGGGTCATATGCTTTTCCCATCTATTTAGCTTATGCATCATATCTAAACTATCATTTCTTAATAAACTTAATAAACCACCTTAAAATCGCTTATGAATTCTTGACTGCCTATTTTGGGTAACATGTGACACCTGAACATTAAAACTTACAAACTGGTGTGAGAGGTGGGATTCACAGTGTTCGATGTGACCTTGGCTTGAAATTTGGGAAGCTACAGTCTCAGGTTGTATGTTAAGTGATCATAGTTCCTTGAGGAAGCCAGAAGTCACAATGGCATTAACAGAGGGAATGACTGATAGAAAGTCTAACTGAGAAAACAGACACACCAGGAATGAGAGATATCTTGAGAATTGTAGAATAGCGCAACAGAGATTACAAGTGTATTCTTGATAGGCTTTCTAAAGTGGCTCAGAAAGGCAAGATTAAGTTAAGGTTCAGAATAATTTGGCCTACGGTGCACATGTATGCACCTTACAACTGGATAAAAAGTACAAGGCGTTAAGGTAATGGGTCAATAAGTTGCAAAAGGAAAGTGATGGCTAGCAGGAGAGCATTGCTGTTCTACACAATCAACTACACTGGGAACAGGAGGCACATAATAGAGCGTGTTATACGAGGAAAAAAACTACACCAAACACTGGCACGAAATATTGCTTTACTGACAGAAAATACCAGACAAACCAGGGAGTTAGAAGACGCAAGTGGAAATTTGAGGGAGTTAATTTGGCAACAAAGTGTTGCCTCCCCTGAAGCAGACCACTTCCTGTGCTTAGCTAAAATCAAACAGCTTCAGACACAAATCAGTCAACAGTGGGCACTTGTGGCTGCTGTGTCCAAAACCAGGGCAGGTGGCCCTGGCCTTTGCTGGAACAATATTGTTGAAAACACGTTCCCCTCTGCTCCACCTCTCCTATTGGATGAGGGAATGCCAGTGTGTGGAGTCACATGAGCTAAGGGCAGAGGACAGTCTAAAACCAAGACAGAAAGGGTTGTGAGGAATGGTGAAGATCCATTGCCTAGCCAGAAATCTGGACCACCCCAGGGTATTGGTGCTGTGAAGGTGTGCTCCAGTGCATTCATTTATTGCAACTGCTTGGGTCATTATCCCTGTGACTGCCATCGTAGGTGCATGGTGGAGGCTAACAGTAACAGTGAGCACTGCTTTCCCCCTCCTCCTCTACAGCTGAGTCCTGTCCCTGTCAAGCAGTGATTAGAATTGAGGCAGCAATAGAGGCCATGTGAATGAAGAACAGAGTTTGGCCTGTTGTTGCAATGCATCAGATGCCTGGACAAGTAATTCCAGACCCCTAGTGACTGCAGCAAGCCTCTCATTGAGAATGGTTTCTGCTCTCTGATATGGGGGTGGTAGGAGGCCAGTGGACTGCACTGTTGCTAATGAAGGCCATGAATAATGAATAATGGCAGTCAGCTCTGACTCCTCCACCACCATCATTCACAATCCTTACCCCAGTCCCATGAAGGATGTGTCCCAAGTTATATCAGACTCTGCCAGGAGTTATGAACCGGCCACCTCTGATGACCCCAAGGTACAGGCAATTCTTGAGTTCGTCCCAGGCGTATTCCCAACCCATCTACAAGATTGTGAAGACATGATCAAACCCAAAGATATTAGCAAACCGCTATATGCTCCCATGAAGTAGTATTCTTACCCAGCTGACAAGGTAGAAGCTGAGAGGTTGTTTCCCCTTCTGGGAGAGTCTGGGACCAGAGGGCATACTCTCAGAGTAAGGGGTCACCCATTTAAGACAGAAATGAGGTGGAATTTCTTCTCTCAGAGGGTAGTGAATCTGTGGAATTCTTTACCGCAGAGGACTGTAAAGGCTGGGTCATTAAATATATTCAATGCAGAGATGGACAGATTTTAGTCAGTAAGGAAATCAAGGGTTATGGGGAAAGTGGAGTTGAGGATTATCAGATCAGCCATGATCTCGTTGAATGGCCTACTTCTGCTCCTATGTCTTATGATCTGTGTGATTTAATTACATTTGGAGTCAGGTAGACTGCAAGCTTGAAATTATCAGAAGAGGCTAGGCATAGAGATGTGTTTGAAATGCTAATGAGTAAACATGAATGCTGTCTTAGCATGTAAGGCGTGAAGGGCATTTGCATTTTTAGATAAGTGAAGGGATTGTTTGGATTTCAAAGGGATGTTAATCTCTTTTACAACTAGCCGGATCAGCAAGGCTAAGGAGTGTGTAAATTTTCTCCAAAGGTTACTGACAATATTGGTAACATGAAAGTTTTCTATATTATGGGAAAGGTACAGTTCCAAAGATATATGGAACAATGGAGTTACATATTAAAGAGAGAGAAACATATATAAATGAGAATGAAAGGCTATGTTGAAGGCCATGTAAGATCTAACAGGGTTGTTTGAAACAGCCTCGATAAAGTCTCCAGCCATTCGTGCATAAGGCTGTTGTGCCCAGTAACTAACGTTGGAGAAATCCATTTGGAATTCCACTGTCAAATGGGTGCTATGTTAGCTTGCTGGGCTTTTTAAAATCTAAAACCTATTTTGGATTGTTGTCTTAAAGAGGGTGTGTAACTGGGAGTCAGGTTAACTAGGAATTTTAGGATTTGCTATCGTATTAAGTAATTGTAGTCTCATGTATGTGCTTGAAATATTTTGTTTTGTTAATAAATATTTTAATTTAATTTTTAAAATCTCTAAATGTCTTAGTGGGCTCATTACTTCTGAATTCAGTGTATACATCTTCTCGTAATAAATACAAATTGCAAAACCATTGCGACAGTGTGGCCAAACTTCACTTGTGGGTTTGGCCTGCCTGGCACACATCATCTGCCATGTCATAACAGAGAAAGAAGCTAAAAAGTTTGGAAATAGTTTATATTCAATCTAAAATGCTGTGTTCTTCCATGTTGAGAGAAATTAAACATGAACATTTTGAAAAAATTGAAAAATATTTGAAAACTGAATAACGTTTTGAGTTAAAGCTCCCAGTGTGGATTTATTTTGTCCAAATCATACTTGTACCAATTTGAAGGACACCGAAGATGTTTCCCAAATGATAAGTCTGAATCCAATTTGAACTTTTCAAGATACTTGTGCCAGTGTTAAAATAACTGCTAAAAAATCAAATTAGGTTAAGTAGAAAACATCAGAACTTAAAAATTGTTTTAAGGGAGTAAAAAGGATAAATAAAATGGATCTGGGGAAATATCCTGTCCCCTTTGCTACAGTTAAAGTCTTCAAGGTTGAAGGGTTTGTTTAACAGTGAAAGTTGACTTTTCCTTTTATCAAAGTTGAAGGGAAAAGCTAGTAAATATATTTGGAACAAAAAGTTTAAAATATAGAGTTTTGTGCTTCTTTGATTGTGAAAGTTGTTTTGAAAAAAAATGTTAAAATATGTTGCAATTGCGTGTCAAGTTTCCTCCGCCCCACCCCCACCCCACCTTGAAAACAAGCAGCTAAATTAACCCCTTCTGCTGACAGCTTTTTTATTATATATGCTGCTAAATGTAAATATTGGGAATTATTCAATTTTAAGTTTCTGAATTTACAGATATGGTTGGACAAATTAACCCAATAGGGTCCTAACCAGAGCCTCAATATACTGTTTGTGTTTTTTTTTAACAGTTAACGATGGTTTCCAGCTCCTTGTGAATACAGATGGTGCAGCACGAAATCCAGTTTGAGAATTAAAGCATGGTCTGATGACAATTTGCACTAAAGGTTTTGTCTTTCAAAGAGTTGGCCTTCACCATTCAGACCATCTTCCAAACCAAAGACCTTGAGAACGGGAGATGTGGAAGTTACCTCTGAACTTGTGGCAAGCACTTCTATCTCTGATGCAAAAGATGACACACCTCCAAATGTCAAAGTGTCAGTACCTGAGAAGATTCTGTCCCTCCAGGGAGAGAGTCACATCAACCTGTGACATGCTGTTTGGGTAAATTGCATCAAATTGTATTGGTGGACCTCTTGTGCCTGTGGCATTGAGGTTCACAGTGGTCCTGAATTTATTCACCTCAGGGTCCTTCCAGGCATCATATGAAGATCTTTGTTGGATATCGCAGCCAGCCACGCCTCACTACATGAAGGTTTTTACAGATGCTATGTCTAAACGTTCCCACGAGTTTATTCCATTTAGCAAGAGCAACGTCAGTCAGTCAGACAGGGCCAGAGGCTTTGGTAGGATTTGTGGGATTTCCAAAAGTGCAAGGGGTAATAGATTGCATACATATGGCAATTAAAGCAGCATTGGAACAGCCAGGGACACTTGATAACAGATAAACCTTCCATTCCATCAATGCACAGCTTGTATGTGACCACAAGCTAAGGATAATGCAAGTGTGTGCATGCTATCCTGGCAACAATCATGATGCCTACATACTGAGACTCTTCCAGCTGCCAGGGATGTTGTGTTGACTGGTACCCTTGGATGGCTGGCTTCTGGGTGACATTGGTCTGCTCAAATTGAAATTTCAATGTTTGGACTGATCAGATGGTGCTCTTCAAAACTCTCCTGCTTGAGTTTCACTTATAGTTGTGATATGCTGTGCCTTGCACAACACAGCGACCAGAAAGGGGAAGCCCTGGCAGAGGGGGATAAATTGGAGGGAGCCCCATCCTCTGATGAGGATTCTGACTCCATTGATTGGCAGAATCAATGGCAGAAAGCTCTAGCACCTATTCCACTATAAGAGTTAACATGGCCATGTTGGCTGCGCCGCCTCTTGTCCTGGCCCTCTCTCGGGCATTATGTACCCTCTTCTCCTGTAAATGAAAAAGGACATTGTAATGAATATACTGGCTACAATCACGCTTTCTAATATGTGACCAACATGTCCTTTGTTGGCATTTCAATGCTTCTCAATGTTCCTTGCTCACTAACAGGTGCTGCAATTCTTAAGCACCCCCACCCCACCACAAATTCCCCCATAGCCATGTAGAGTGGTAGGTCTTGTTCATGCTGGCTTGTGCACTTGAGCAAGACACTTGGCAATCCCACACTTTGACCCACATCACACCCTCACAGCCTTCCATATGGGTGTTGTAGGATGCTGTGTGTACCTGCATGTCATTATAATGTAAAGGTGCTCGGCAGAGCAAGGATTAATGTGGGACTGGAGAATAGCACTGCCATGGTATGATGTATAGGGTCACATGGTAATAGATGGAGAGAACAGTCTAAAAAGAACTCTCTGGAACCAGCCTGCATGGAGGTAGCAGCACCATGCATGACAGTAAACTGGGACCTGTATATAGTTAAAAATTAACAATAAATGGTTCATGTTTAAATGTACAAGTCTCAAGATCTCATCATTGAGACATCTAAAGAACCCATATTACAACATAGTGATCAGTGGTGATAATACAATATGGTTTGCAGTGCTGGGAGCTCCTAAAAGATATCATGTCAATGGTGGACTATAACATGGTGAGCAGTGGTGGTAATATTAAAGGTGGCATTTAAAATGACAAACCCAAAACAGGATCCCAAGGTATGAGAGACTAAAAGCAGCTGAAGCCTGACCAGAGAGACATGCGCCTAAGAAGAAAACCTGAAGAAACAGTTGAAAAAGCTTTGTTACAGACTTGGAAGTTGAGGAATCCACCAGAGAGAGTGGAAGTCCATTGCGAGACCCCTGAGTGGCACAAAGTGAAGATACCTGCTCAGATTGCAGGACCCCTGGGTGATGCAGAGCAAAAAAAAGCTCAAATCACAAATAGGGTGAACAACACTACAGAAAATTGAAAGACCCTGAGTAACGCAGAGTCAAAGGTCCTTGACAGTTTGTAAGATGGTGAGTAAAAATACAAAAAAGAAGTTTTACTTATATTGTAGAATAGGTGGCAGTCCCAGGGCTCGGCATATCCATAGGGCAGCTGGAGGAAAGCTACAATTCCAGCCAGCACCATATAAGACTTCTGCAGAGTTAACAGTCTTGAAAGTTTAAAAATTCAATAAAAAAACCTGTGGAAAATGAAGTTTAATTTTTTTTAAGAAAGCACGTCCGCCAAAACTCCCAGAAAGAGGGACATTAAAAAACAGAGTTAATACAAAAAGAGAAGAAATTGCTGCCGTTGCAAAGTTCAAAAAAGCAAAGCAGTCACGATTGCTGGGGACCCTGCCAAAATCATAAAAGCACGTGAAAATCACACCGAGAAAAACCGACAAGCTGCAGAGGGCCTGAGTGAAAAAAAAGGCGAGTGCCTTAAAGGGGCATTAAAGCTGTAACTACAGGTAAAAAAAACAGCCATGGACAGCAAATTAGAAGAGCAGGTACATTTTTGCTACAGAAAGGTCTAAACCAGACCCAAGACTGGTAATCTTGGAGAAGACTGTGTTTAGTGTACAGAAGGAGTACAGGATTAAATAAGGAATCAGAAGAAGTACAAGTTGTTAAGATTTTATTCATCCTTGGTTCATTTGCTGGGGAAGTACTCCACACCCAATGTATATAATCAATACTCGACAACACTTGGTGAGATATTAAATGGCTTTGACAGATATTTTAAGCTGCAAGTTATAGAGAACACAGACCCTAGAAGGTCTAGCACACCCCAATAAAATGCCAAGGGCAACAAGAGGCCCTAGAGAGAGGGCAACTCCCAATAAAGCAGTGAGGGCAACAAGAAACTCCAATGAGAGGGCAACAAAAGATTCCAGATGGGCTGCAGAGGTTCAAGAAGGCAGCTCACCACCACCTTCTCAAAGGCAACTAAGGAGGGGCAATAAATGCTGGCCCAGCCAGCGAAGCCCACATCCCATGAAAGAAAAGAAACAAGGGCAAGAAAAGACCCCAGTGAGAGGAAGACAGAAGATCCCACAGCGAGGGAGAAAATATTCAAGCAAACCACAAGATGGCTGCCGATCATGTCAGTGCGATGAAATGCACTAACAGAAGCATTTAGTGCAGAAGAAAGAAATGACCGAGGTCTGAACAAACAAATTTCAGAGACAACACAAAGGTATCCGATAAGCCTGAAGCATTTGCAACAATCTTTTGCCAGAAGTGCCGAGTAGATGATCCATCTCGGCCTCCTCCAGAGGTCCCCAGCAGTACAGGTGCCAGTCTTCAACCAATTTGATTCACTCCACGTAATATCGAGAAACGCCTGAAGGCAGTGGATATTGCAAAGGCTATGGGCCCTGACAACATTCCGGCATTAGTACTGAAGACTTGTGCTCCAGAACTTGCCATGCCCCTGGCCAGGCTGTTCCATTAAAGCTACAACACTGGCATCTACCCGACAATGTGGAAAATTATCCAGGTATGTTCAGCACATAAAAATCAGGACAAATCCAACCCAGCCAAATACCATCCCATCAGTCTACTCTTGATCATCAGTTAAGTGATGGAAGGGGTCATCTACACTGTTAGAAAGCCGCAATTGCTAACAATAACCTGCTCATTGACTCTCAGTTGGGGTTCTGTCTGGGCCTCCCAGCTCCTGACTTCATTACAGCTTTGGTTCAAACATGGAAAAAAGAGATGAACTCCAGGGGTGAGGTCTGACTGACTGCTCGACATCTAGGCAGCATTTGACTGAGTGTGGTATCAAGGAGCCCTAGAAAAACTAGAGCCAATGGGAATCAGGAGGAAAGCTCTCCGCCAATTGGAGTCATACCTGGCACAAGGGAAGATGGTTGCGATTGTTGGAGGTCAATCATCTTAGTTCCAGGACATCACTGCAGGAGTTCCTCAGGATAATGTCATAGGCCCAACCATCTTCAGCTGCTTCACCAATGACCTTCCTTTCATCATAAGGTCAGGAATGGGGATGTTCGCTGATGATTGCGCAATGTTCAGCACCATTCATGACTCCTCAGACACTGAAACAGTCCATGTCCAAATGCAGCAAGACCTGGACAACATCCAGGATTGGGCTGACCAGTGACAAGTAAGATTTGCACCGCACAAGTGTCAGGCAATGACCATCTCCAACAAGAGGGAACCTACCATCGCCCTTGACATTCAATGGCATTGCCATCACTGAGTCCCCCATTATCAATATCCTGGGGGTTACCATTGACAAGAAACTGAACTGGAACAGCCATATAAATACTGTGTCTATAAGAGCAGGCCAGAGGCTAGGAATCCTGCGGCGAGTAACTCACCTCCTGTCCACCATTTACAAGGCACAAGTCAGGAGTGTGGTGGAGTACTCTCCACTTGCCTGGATGAGTGCAGCTCCAACAACACTCAAGAAGTTCAACGCCATCCAGGGCAAAGCAGCCCACTTGATTATTGCCCCATCCACAAGCACTCATTCCCTCCACCACTGACACACAGTGGCAACAGTATGTACCATCCACAAGATGCGCTGCAAGAACTCACCAAGGCTCCTTAGACAGCACCTTCCAAACCCAAGACCACTACCACCTAGAAGGACAAGCGCAGTAGATACATGGGAACACCACCATCTGCAAGTTCCCCTCCAAGTCACTCACCATCCTGACTTGGAAATATATCACCATTCCTTCACTGTTGCCAGTTCAAAATCCTGGAACGCCCTCCCTAACAGCACCTACATCACATGGGCTGCAACGGTTCAAGAAGGCAGCTCATCATCACCTTCTCAAGGGCAATTAGGGATGGGCGATGAAATGCTGGCCTAGTCAGCGATGTCCATATCCCATGAATGAATGAAAAAAAGGAGGAAATAATGAGCCTCAATTCCACAGTTGGCAAATCAAAGCAGGAGTTGGGAAAACTCAATCAAATGTACAGCCAGGCAAAACAACAGGCAGAAAAGGCACGCAAATAAGTTGCGACCCTGAAAGACTCTTTGAATAATCAACATGTAGCCATGGAAAAACATGAGGAGCTAAAAAGAACGTTGAAAATTACTTCAGAAAGAGCTGCTTTGGAACTGTCAGTAGCAATGAAATGATGCACTAAAGCCCAGAGTGAGTTCGCAAGAGGTCAACAAGGAAATAACCAGTTGAAAGAACAGTTGATTGTCCCTCAAGATCAAACGCAAAATGAATGCGTAACCATTCAGCAACATGAAGCAATGAAGACAGTCTTAAACAGCAGAATGGAAACACAACAGAAGAAACTCGAGGAGACTTTGTTAAATTACAGGAAAACTCAAGATGAAGCAAACGGGCTTCGCAAAGAAAAGGAAAACCTGTTGAAGAATCTTCACTCGCTGCAAGGACGCCTCAGGACAAAGTTTATTCTTCCGGAAAATTACGAAGGGAAGCAAAACGAGTTTAACGTCCCTCAGAACAAACTGAACAAGGGGTTGGCAGAGAAAGCTTAGCAATGTTCTACATTCCAGGAGGAAACCAAAAGCTCCAAGAAGAAACTGAAGAGCAGATGAACCAGCTGGATGGAACTCAGAAGGCACTGAAAGGAAAAACTGTAGAACTTTCCAAGCTGCGAGCGGATAATGAGTAACGGGTAACACAATTCCAAAACTGAAGCAAATTAAGACTTTGCTGGACATGGATCTGGCCAACAATGAACCAAAATGAAGGACAAGGACAAAGTTCTGTTGCAGACAGAGAAAGGAAAGACAGAAATAAGATCAAATAAGGTAAACCTGACACTGAAGCGCATGGCACCAGAAGAAGGAAAAGCATTGGATGTCTCCGACGTGCTGAGGGCCACTGAGCTCAATAAAAAAAATTGGTTTGAAAATAAAACAGCAAAACAAATGTTTGGCTGAGATTGTGAAGCAAGTGGAAATAAAGGTTCCATTTGCAAACCTCCAGAAGCACCTGGTGGACACCACGGATAACGAAAATGCGAGCCCACACGAGGAATGAACATTCCCCTCGGAAGGAATGGGACAAACTCAGTGTCCGAGAAAAGTAGGCGGGTTGTTAATAAAGAGAACTGCAACTCCAAGGAGCGCAAAAAATGAATCGAAATGGTGGTAACCAAGTACCAGAAACACAGAATACTACTCCCATTCCTCCAAACGCAACAGGCCAAGATGTGGAAGAACTGTCAAGCCTCAATACTGCCTGAATTCATAAAGTCAGAGACTCGGGGTGGGGGAGAAGGGAAAGCAAGTAAAGATTGCATTATAAATAGTTATACTCCATTGGAAGGGAGGGAAGTTTTCTTTAGTGAAGAGAGGGGGATGTTGTATGATGCTGTGTGTACCTGCATGTCATTGTAATGTAAGGGTGCTTGGCGGAGCAAGGGTTAATGTGGCACTGGAGAATAACACTGCCACGGTATGGTATAAAGAGTCACATGGTAATAGACTGTGACAGCAGTCTAGAAAGAACTCTTTGGAACCAGCCTGCATGGAGATAGTAGCATCTTGCATGGCAGTAAACTGGTACATAGTTAAAGATTAACAATAAATGGTTCATGGTTAAAGATACAAGTCTCAAGATATCATCATTGAGACATCTAAAGAATCCATATTACAACAATAGGCCCATCTTTGAAATGGTTACAAACTCACCCTGGCAAATCGTAAGAGGCCATTCAGCCTCTTACAACACTGCAATCAAGTTCTTTAGATGACCCCACGGCTGCTGACCTCCTCTACGACCTCCATCCAGGCTGCTTTGGTCTAAGTGGGAGCTCTCCCCTTCGGTTCTGCAGGCATAAGGATCTCCCGCCGATCACACACAGCTTGGGGGACTCGCAGGAAGTCATTATCAAACCGAGGGGCCCTCCTCATTCTGGACCCCTCAGCAGCTGATGGCTCCATTCCCTCCGCCAGCTGTGGAGACACGGAGAGAGTTAACGGGTAGAGTTTGAGTTTTTTTTCCTCTTCACTGGTTATTCATTAGGGGAATGGAACAGGAGCATTCAAATATTCCTTCCACCCTGGCAAGGATCCTGAATAATTCGCTACAACCGCAAAATTCATCAACCTTTAAAAGCAAGCTCTTCCCTGCTGCTGTTGCAACTCTAATAAGTCAAGGAATTTCAAAGTTAAAATATTTCTCCAACCTGCAGCCTCCAGAGCACCAATTCTGCCGCAGCTGCCACAAACTGTGCCAAGGCTCCTTTAGATGGGTGACTGCAACCGACTTCCGTTTCACGGCCTGCCCCTTCTGTCCTTGGATGTCCCCCTTTCATTCCCGATTGGATGCACTGCCCACCTTTGCACTCTGCTGATGTTCGTCTTCCTACCTGGCAGACTTTAATTGGCCAGAAACAGCTTTATCCGGCTTCTTTAAAAAGGCAGGAGCGGGAGTCGGCGATCCGTGCACTTCCAGGTCAGATGCCCGCCTCCCACCACCCCCTGCTGAGGAGCGTAAAATTCACCACAAAGTTTATTTTGGAGAGAAACAGATAGAACACTAGCAAAACCTGTCAGAGCAACAACACGGCTTTTCAAATTTGAGGGAATTATGAATTGCAAAAAAAAAATGTCAGGCACTATTTATTGGACAGAATTTAGCCTTCGATGGGCGGGCGGGCCCCACCGGCTCGGCAGCGGGCGGGCAGCCGAACTCCGCCGCCGAAACAGGCCCCGCCGCCATTTTGAGTGGGCGGGCCAATTAAGGCTATGCGCTTCCTGCGCGTGGAGGGGGGAGGGATTCCCCACCTGTCAAAGTGCGCACTGCTCCCTGAGACTAAGTGCTGTCTCAGGGAGAGCGCTGACAGTTTGATAAACTTAAAAAGTAGAAAAATTAAAAAATTATTAACAAGTCCCCCTCATGTGACATGTTATGTTAATAAATATGTCTAAAACTTTATTAAACTTTTTTAAACCCTACATGAAACCTCATCCTGCCGGTGGATGAGGTTTCATGTTTTTTCAGAAGCCCGCCGGGGCTCCTGGCCTGCCCGCCAGCCTTAAGGTTGGACGGGCAGGGCCTTTAATTGCCTTAATTATCCTGTCAATGGCCTCAATTGGCCATTGACAGGTCGGCGGGCCCGCAGCTGATTTCGCTGTCCGCCCGCCTTCCTCAATATTTAAATGGGGCGGGATGACGTCAGGGGTTCCCTCCAACGTCATCCCGCGTTGGTGAGCGGGCCCCGCCCCCAACTCGCCAACGGCAAAATTCTGGCCATCAGGTTAGTTTTCAGAAAATAAAATGTCATCTGAAATGAAGAACAAACAAATAAACTATGTTAATGCCAATAATCAAATGTGAATGGTTGATTTATATTTTATGAGAGTAATAATATTTATAATAATAGGGATATTTTATTGGACTGTAAAGTTTATCCAAGGCTCCTGAATGAGATGAATGGTGATTAATGGGATGCCCCACTGAGAATAAAAGATGGAAACAGGAAAATCACATCGCCAGATGGGAATTGGAATAACTTACCTTGGGTGTAGTTCAATGGAATATATTGATCTGGTTTTGATGCACATTCTAGCACAAGGAATGAGACTAGTAAGTTGATAGCTTTCTCCTGGAGATAGCTGTGTCCTTGCCTATGAAACTTTTAAGAGAACTGAATTTGAGGCCACAATTTTCCACTCCTCACGCCAGTGGGATCTTCCAGTCCCACCGGTGTGAACGGAGATTTCAAAGGCTCACTTGCCCCGCCGTGTGGAAACCAACCATGGGGGCGGAGGGGTGGAGGGTGGGGCTGGAAAGTTTTAGCCCAAGAGTCTGGCTGCTACCTGAGACATTGGGACCATGCAGGGAGAGATAAACAAAGATCATCAAACAGACCCCCACCGCACCCTCCTTGATCTTTTGAGAAGATTACCTGAAAGTCAAGAAGGCTTGTATCAGATGGAGCATATTTCACATGATATACCGGAGTGAGAATGCAGTTGCGTTGGAATGTGTGAAGTAACTAATGTTACAGTTGGGAGAAAACCTCAATTCCCTCCCTTCCTGTCTGCAATCAGTGGGTTTTTTTCAGAAAGGTAGATCTGTGTGTTTCTAAGCTTCCTTTAGCATGTGATTAAGTTAAAGAACCAGCATTTCATGGGTTTGATTAAAGAAGATTATGTATTCATGCATTCACGCCGAAAATCTAATCATTCACTCACACACTCACACTCAAGAAAGATACAAATAAAGAGAATAGTGCACATTAACAAATGGTGAACAAAAGAATAGTTTATATTTCATAGTTTTGGCTCATCTTGGAAGTGTTGCAAGCCCAGTAAAGAAAGGAGTCCTTTCCACTCTTGAGCTGTCGTTTAGCCAGGTTCAAATAGTTGGAATCAGATAGCAGGATTTCCTCGAAGATCATGAGCAGATCATGAAGTTGGTTCCTTGTGGCTGCCTTACTAGGAAGCTAAGCTCTGCATTGGTGGACTTTTGAAAGAAAGGAATCAGGCTGGGAGGCTTTTAAGATTTTATAGCCTCCCGCGCTTAAAGACAAAGATGACACTGCCATTTTCTGCAGCTGCTGTCTCTTTCAATGTTTTCTGCAGACTGCCCTGTTCTTTCTGAGTCTTTAGATAAAAACGCATTATCTCAAGCCGGTTTTGATCACATGGCCAATACTGGTATTGTCCAACTGGAATGATTTGGAAGTCCAAAGCCATCACTTTACAACAGGAGATAGATTGTGGCCTTTCACACTTAGCTTGTGGATAACTGGTCTCACCAGCTCTTTTTTGTTATGCATTAACTTGGAGGCAGAGAGTATGGAGGTCTGTTGGTTTTGAGCTTTGAGTAACCCATAAACATTATCAGATGCAGATTCCACAAATAGGTTCCATCTGGGTGTGCCCATTCAAGGGGAAGCCCCCGCCCATGATTATTCAAGCAGGAATTCTCTGGAAGGTTTGAGGCAGAAATTGCAAAAGTCATCTGACCTCAACAGCCATCTTAAATAGTCTTGCCAGTGTCCATTTTTAAATGAAAGACAGGTCTGAAAAATTATATTTGAACTCAATCCACATTTGAAGTTATGAATAGGACACGCCTTCACTGGGCATGACACTAACTTGTAAGAGTGCATGGTGAAGCTGCACTGAAACCTGACAGTGTGACATAAAACGGTTAATATGGCCTGAAGAGTAAGAAAACATTTTTATATCATCAAGGCACAGACACATACTCCATAGAGAACCTTTAAGGCCATCAAGATGGTAATAGTCAGAGGGAGTAAAATTAAAATAAAAGGGATTTTGGGCTGGGACAATTGAAGGCCAGGGAAAGCAATACTTAATAAGAATTATCCACAAGACGGATATATAGCCTGTTGCTTTGATTGTACATAATAGCCTAGGCATTAACAACACTCCTACAAAAGAATAAGGAATATCACTGAGTGAGGTTATCTGCAGCTGGGGCCTATTCAAATCAATCGCAATTAGATAATACTGGTAACTCTTTCGAGTTATCAACAGATTGCATGTAACTCTTTCGAGTACATTCACAGTTCTTGGTTTCCGGGAGTGGGACATGAACCCACAACCTTCTGATTCAAAGGCGAGGGTGCTATGAACTGAGCCACAGCTGACACCTCAATACTGGTAGGTGTAGCATGTTAGTTATTCTGTGTAATCAAGGAATTAAGGAAAACAGCTTGTACTTTAGCAATGACTAGGTTACCTAAAAATTAGTTGTGAGAAACCAATAAGGATATTTCCTTCTCAAAGGGGGAACTGTAAAAAATGGTACTTTTCAGAATATTAGGGGCAGATGGTGGTATAGTGGTAATGTTACTGGACTAGTAATTTAGAGACCCAGTCTAATGCTCTGGGGAAATGGGTTCAAATCCCACTATGGCAGTTGGTGCAATTTCAATTCAGTTTTAACCTGGAATACAAAGCTGGTCTTATGGTGACCATGAAACTGACATTAATTGTCAAAAAACCCACCTGGCTCACTAATGCCTTTTAGGGAAGGAAATCTGCCACCCTTACCTGGTCTGGCCTACATGTGATTCCAGATCCACAGCAATGTGGTTGACTCTTAACTGCCCTCTGAATTGGCCTAGCAAGCCACTCAGTTCAAGGGCAATTAGGGATTGGAAAGAAATGCTGGCCTTGCAATGCCAACATCCCATTAAAGAAAAAAAATATAGAATTATTACAGAAATAGCAGACATTGTATGAGACCATCAGGCAGAAGGCTGTTTTCTTTCTCTCTTGGAAATACACATAAACAGTCCCTAGGAATGTCGAGGTACCCTGGTTCAGACTTCCATGTTGACATTCCTAAATTGATAGAATGGCATCATGAACCCTTTTATCTGTAAAAATATTCGTAAAGGCTAACAAATATCTCCCAGCATGAGGTAAACTAAAAGGTGACCTCAAGCTAAAGTGTTGGACAAGGGAGGAGGTGACCACCCTGACATCTTGGGTGCCTGTCTTGTATTCATTGGTTAGTATGGTTCGAACAACATAGGGTATACAACCAACTCTTAGAAATAAAGTTTATTAACGGGTGCTAGGAAGCAGGGGGCAGGCCACGTTTGGCAGCTAGCTGCCTGATCTTCAGATGGAGGAAGGCCAGGGAAGATGGAGGAAGACTGGGGGAAGTCTTTCCTAACACTTCAGCTAAGGGGCAATAAGCTGCCACCACAAGCTTCAGATATCAACACAACCTGCGCCAACTGCGTTCATCCTCTGGAATCAGTGAACTGCTCTCATCTGTCACAGGACCCATGTTTTTCTTATCTATGTAACTTTTGCATCATTTATAAATTATTGCCTCTTAATAAACTTAATGATCTACCTTAAAATCACATGAATTCTTGACTGCCTATTTTGAGTAATTTGTGACTCCCAAGCCTTAAAACTTACTCCTGCTTTAAATACTCCAGTTAGGTTGCAGCTTTTTAAATTGATGTGCGTGCAATCTGTTGAATCTCACAATTTCAACCTGGAGGGCATGGCCTGTTTGTGGGCCTGATTCAGACAAACTGAATCTTGAACCAACGTAAAAGATCAGAGAAAACACAAACATAAGCATTCTTGGAAATAACGCACACTTAATTCTACACTAAAAACTCCCTGATCCTTTGCACTCATTCAGCCGATTGAGCTCAAATCTGGACACAAAGCAAATGGAAAACCTGCCTTGAGACGTGGGATCTACCACTCAGATCTGGATTGAACAGAGCATTAAGGATGTCAATGGCTTCAGTCTGAGCCAGCAGACAAGGTCGTTGATGGAGTCAAACCAAATTGCATCAGTTTTGTGGATGTTGAGATGTGGGAACTTATGGCTCAACCAAGATTTGATGCAGGAGAGCCTTGAAAATAAACTTGAAATTGAATAAAAGTGGTTCCATATTACAGAAGCTCTATTTGAATTTCAAGTCCAGTATTCTTTCCAATGTCAGTAGTACCTGATGTTTAAATCAAAATTAGATACGTGTAAATAACAAAATTAATCATTGCTCTTTAGAATTATTTGATCCAATAGTCTCTCCATTGTCAGTGTCACTTGTTGTTCAAATATCCATTGGGTGTGTACAGAACAAAAATAATTATAGTGCTATGTAACTATTTGATTTGCAATAATTTGTAACAATAATAGGTGGAACTTGGTTTTTAAATTATGTCTTAGTTTTACATCCATTATAAACAAACCTTTTAATTGAAAACAAGTTAAAGTTTAACACAACTTCTTTATGCTTGAATATATTATCTTTCTGCTCATCAGTTTACATTTCAACATATAGAGCTTAACAGTGACCAAAAAAATGGTATTTGTGTGTTTATTTTGCTGATGCCTGAAATGGCAAAAAAGAGAATTGCTCATGAGTGCTTTTGTTATATGTGTCACAAGATGCCAAGTCATTTTTTTTTTGCTCCTTGGGTGTTGCCAAAACCTTTTCCTTCTGTAAATGCTCCATCTATGCATCCTTTTCATTGATTCCTACAATTCATTGCCAGGATAACAGCTCCACTCACCGCGACATTTCACCATTTGGTAAGTTGAATGCTGTCGAAAATAAGACTGTCCATTCTTACGTTTTTTGACATATTTTTCTAATTTAAGATTGTGCCACCAATCTCTCTCTCTCTCTCTCTCTATCTCTCTGTCTCACCTAGATATTACCTGGCTTTGCATCTGTTACTGTTTATCAATGAAAATTTGTTCCACATTGAAGCCCTAGTGGGATTGTTATTTTCTATGCAATCTCTCCTATGTCCTTGTGTACAATGTGTGCAAACAAGTCTCAAGTTACAAGGTAGGTGCAATAAATAGTGTTTTTGCCTGCAATGCTCATGACATAGAGATGTGCTTTACTTTTTCTCTGCAGAGTAACTGATGGAAGCCACCTTCAAAGCAATATGCGTTTCTGAAGAATTCCATGTGTACTGTTGTGGGATCAATCACATGTACAACACTGGTCACTCAAGTCATGACTAAAGCTGCACTGTTTTGAATCATTCACATGGTGACAGAGAATGCAACTTTGTAGTAGGACTTTTGGTCAGTCACAGAGTGATAGGGGATTGGCATGACACAATTGGTCCCTGTGGCACTCCACAAGTTACAGCTTGCCAATCCAAAAAAGACCCATTTATCATTACTCTCTGCTTCCTTTAGCTAACCAATCCTTTATCCATGCTAATATTCTACTCCCTATACCATATGCTCTTATCTTGCGTGGCATCTTACCCTTGATGTGGCACCTTATTAAATGCCTTTTAGAAATCCAAGTACACCATATCTACCAGTCCTCCTCTACCACCTTGAATGTTATTTCATCAAAAAATTGTAATAGATTAGTTAAACACAATTTCCCTTTCACAAAGCCATATTGGCTCTGCCTGATCACATCGTGATTTTTTAAGTATCCTGCTATAACTTCCTTAATAATGAATTCTAGCACTTTCCCTGTGACAGATGTTAGGCTAACTGGCCTACAGTTTCCTGCTTTCTGCCTCCTACCTTTCTTGAATAAAGCTATTAGCTACTTTCCAATCCAATCCGCTTTGGCAGGAAGAATAGAAAAGCAGTATACTATTTAAATGGAGAGAAATTGTAGAACTCAGTGGTCCTAGTTCATGAATCACAGAGTTGGTATGCTGGGTGCAGCAGGTGACTGGGAGGGCAAATGGAATGTTGGTGTTTATTGCAAAGGAAATAGAATATAGGAGTGGGGAAGTTTTGCTGCAGCTGGACTGGAGTACTTCAGCTATGAAGAGAGACTGGATAGGCTAGGGTTGTTTACCTTAGAGCAGAGAAAGCTGAGGGGGTACCTGATAGAGGTATACAAAGTTATGAGAGACATAGACAGGATAGATAGGAAGAAACTTTTCCCCTTAGCGGAGGTGTTAATAACCAGGGGCATCAATTTAAGGTAAGGGGCAGGAGGTTTAGTGGCCGGCATGGACACGGTGGACCGAAGGGCCTGCTTCTGTGCTGCATAACTCTATAACTCTATAAGTTGTCACAAGGGTTTCGATAGAACCTAATGGTGGGCATGTGTCATTTCTGTGATTTATGCATTTGCTAAGGGTCTGAAAAATAACTAGGAGCACAAATCTAGATTTTATCTAACAATCTTCATGGCCTTGGGCTGTATTTGAGGATTTTGAGCATTTTAACACTTGATAAAATGCCAGCATTCACAGGCCTCTCATTGGTGGTTGAATGCCTCTCAATTTGACAAGGAAAGAGTACTGTTGCCTGTTTATCTCTGATGAGCGATGTTTATTTAATTACCCCCCTCCACTTTCTCCCTCAGGCTCCTATCCCTTTGGTGTAGTAATCCAAGTGGTGAATCATACCCATATTTTATGGCATTCAAGAGTAGTGGGTGAGCTTGGCTTATTTGGTTGTGCCCTTTGATCTGAATCAGAAGGTTAGGGGTGCAAGACGTCCTCTGTTACTTGAGCTGATTACCCAGGCGAACATGCCAATGAAGAATAGAGAATGATGTACATTGTGCCATCATTTGGCTCAGACTTTAAACCAAGGTTCTGTCCACCTCTTCAAGAACAGCAGTGATTTCTCCTGGTCTGGTCAGAAAAACACACGGGGCCTGAATTTCTTCAGAGTGACAATCAGCGTCGGATTGCCACTCTGTTCCTGGTTTTTTACCTGAATGTTTTTCCCATCCTGTCTCGCCTGACCCTCCGGCTCAGGCTGGGCGAGACCTGGGTAGTGCAGCGCGCCCCTGGGGCCTAGTGTCGAGTGCAGCTCTGTCGGATGCAAGGAGGTCACACTCCCTTTTTACAGCACTAGCTGCTGTAAACCAGGTAAGTTAAAGGCCCAGCCAAGTTTTAAGGTCCTTGACAGGTCAGGGAGAAGTTAAATGTATAAGGTGAGTGGGTAGTATTTGGGGAGGGGGAGTTTTTTGATGGGGGAAGTCGGGGGTGGGTGTATGGTCAGGCCTCAGAGTGGGGAGGCATCAGCGGGTTGGGGGAGTGGTCGGGTCAGGTCAGGCCGTGGCGGGGGAGGTCATGCTTCAAGGGGGTGGTGGGTTGTGTCAGGTTGGGTCTTGGGGGGAGTGGGGGTGAGAGTTTGGCCTGGTGGGGCTGGAGGGAAAGAGTTCCCGTGGGGGTGGGGGGAATCCCTTGGGTTGGGGAGTTCCAGTCAGAAGGGTGAGTCCCGTAAGCATGGGGGAAGTCCTATGGGGGTGTAGTCAGTGGGGTGGGATAGACTCCATTGGGGGGGGCGGGGGGGGGGGTGTGGGGAGGTCAGGGGTGGAAGTCCTGTGGTGGAGCAGTCAGGGGTCAGGGGGGGCATGTTGGGGGAGGTCCCTGGGGGGTTTGGGAGTGTGGGCTAGTACTGCAAGGGGGCCAGTGTGGATCTGTGCAATAGCTACCCAGAAGTTAGAAGAGGTTTTAATCCTTCTAGCCTTTTCCAGGTAACTATTGATGTAACCCAGTCGAAACTATCTGAAGTTTGTGTTTTAAATCTCATCTTTGGATGGTTCCCAGTGCAGGACAATTGCCCAGGGGAAGTTTGCACTTCCAGGCAAATGTCATGCAAACCTTACCTGTGGACCTCGGAGAGGGGCTCCACAGCGCATCTTTGGGGTACCCACCCCTAATACAACGCCCTGGAGCTCGGATGTTACAGTCCATTAACTGACCACTAGCTGCACTGCTGTTTGTGAGAGCACAGACTAGCTGTCAGATTTTACCCCATAACAGCCGTCACTTTTAAACAGTCCATTCAGTGAAGAACTTTGATTTGTCTTCTTTAAATCAGAAATATTTTTAGAAGTTAATTCTGAAGAACTTCACTAAATAGGCCATACAGAAACCATAGGCCTAAATATATTGGCTGAATTGCATTCTCTTGTTCAAATCATTATTGAATTTAATGCACAACTAGCTTTTTGAAAAGGAACATGATCTAAAAAGCACTCAAGACCTAATTACCAGAGCAGCTGTTTGAAACAGTCGTTTCATTTTTACGAAACATTACTATTTGGACTTGTCTGCCAGAGGTATTTTGCATTTTGTGAGATCTGCTTTATTTCTGCTAGAGCAAGAATCTCACTTTCATGCACCTGTACTAGATTGCTGCAGTCTGTGGAGGATGGTGAATAGAGAACAATGGGCTTAGGGTATCATATAGGAAATTGGGAGCTGGTTGTTCTCAGGTTTCTCAGTCACAAGTTGTAGAGTAGGCGTCCTATCCTCCTGGCTCTCCCTCCTGCCTCTCAACCAGGGAATGGTGTGCAACACAAGGTAAGCCTGGAGTGATGGGGAGAAAGTGTTTAATCCAGTAGGTACACTGTTTATGGAATAGGACAATAATAGGTCAAGCTGGGAAATATTGTGTATAACATCACCACTCCATCGGAACTCTAGTGAGTGGCATTGTACAGGAACAGGAACAGGAACTAATTGGTTGAGACAATAGCTCCAATTTCCTGTTCTGCCAATTTTTCAGTGTAACAGATAGTTTACAGTGCGTCCGATCAATGTATCCGCTAATTTTTTTTTGCAGTGCGCAACCGATTCATTTTAATTCACGGGCCCTTTAAATTTTCTTGCACAGCTGCACAAGTGCAATAACTTATTAGATGGATCAACTTGTGCACGGCCCATTTGGGAACCTTTGGTTGCACGATCGCACGGCTTAGAGAGAACATTGCATCAAATATGTAGAATATTAACTGGTGTGTTTCCCGGTGTAATTCCTTTCAATTGTGCTATAGCGACACTGGATGTCAGGGAGACATTGTGATCTTTGGAGTTGATCTTTTGGCTGATTATTCCATGGTGTTCGCTTATGCTTCATTTAATGAAGCAGCTCAAGTCAGGCTATAGAGAGACCTGAATAAATTTTCAGTCTTGGGCTAACATGTGGCAGGTAATATTCGTGCCGCATGGTGACAGGTAAAATTACCATATTGAACAAAGTAAAGCCCAACCATCTTCCCCATGATCACACCACCATCAGCAAGGCCCCCACCATGAATATCTGGAGGTTAACCTTAAACAGAAGCTGAACTGAACCAGCTATATAAATACCTTTTGGCTACTTAACAGAGCAGAGGTTGGGGCCTCTCTTCATGACCTTTCAAAATTTCCCCACCACCTGCAAGACTCGAGTCAGGAATTTGATGGAATAATCACCATTTCTCTGGATGGGTGCAACCACAACAATATTCAAAATGCTCACCACCTTCCGGTACAAAGCAATTCACTTTATGGTACCTCTGCTGCTGGAGTCAGTGTAATTAAAGTCAGTTGGCGTTTGATTGGAAATTATAAATATTAGAACGATCAGAAAAGAGCACTGGAAACAACATCAGTAGACATTTGTGACATGGGTAATTCAAAACTTATGGCTTAAAGGTAAATGGGGCTGTTGATGGTGAGACTCACTCTTTGGAAAGGAAGCATACACCTCTCCAATGGAAGGACATTTCAGCAACAATTTCTGGAGTTCTCTGACATTCAAAACAGCGTCAATCAAACATGAAGAGAAACAAGAACATGCTAATGTGGTTGATGCGACTTGACAGATACAGCAAAAAGATGTTTGAGGGTAGAAAAAATTAAAGTGCCTTGTAGACACCCCTCAAATTAATGCTCACCGTCCTTCAATAGTCTTATTAAATTAAAAACTACACTGAAAATATGATGCAATAAAGATGTTTTTTAACAGCTTTTCTTCAATTCCATTGAGAAGCCACAACCTTATTACAAATGAATAGGCCGCCATCCAAATCAAGAAAGTCACTGGAACACCACCCAGTTTGGCACTACACAGTGATATATATGTATATGGTCTTCAAAAAGCTCCATTCTGCTTTAGGACTAGTTCCAACTTTTGTTATTCCTTGCATTATCAAAAAAAATTCTGCTTTATAGTAGTGAGAAACTTGTTGTGTAACACTTCACTTTTATTGAATTCTAATTTATCCTGGGTGTGTGACCAATTTTCTGGATGGAGCCTGTTTCTGGCACAAAAGCTTGTGGAAACCTGAGATGCACTGAACAAATTTTGCTTTTACAATTCCCCGAACATTTGCACCAGTTACACCAACATTGGGCAAATTGCACCAAGGAAACCCAACGTAATCAAATGGGAATTCCAGGCACTTCAATATCAAATTTCAGATGTACATTATAGAGGAAATAGGATTGTACAGATAGAGCCAAAGTGTGTGTAGCGTTCTTTTCCTCCCAAAGTTATTTTCTTTTCAATTTCATTATTGCCTTTTTGGGAAGGCACGCCAAAGTAAGTGGGCAGCAGTGGGCCTTCCCTGGGATCGAGGACCTCGGAGACGGAAGGCCTATTCGCCGTGAGCTGCCAGCCAATCAGAGGTGGCAGCTCTTCATGGCTCAGCAGCGCCACTGGGGAGGCAGTGGCTGCTGCCGGTGCCGCACCCACCCAAGGCCTAGGATCACTGGGGGACCCAGACATAGCTAAGCGATGGCAGGAGCAGGGGCACTGGGTGGGGGCTGCGGTGGAGAGGAGGTTGTCAGCAAGGACAGGCAGTGGCTCTCAGCGGGCTCCCGTTCTCGATGCCAAGGTCCCTTGATCAGATACTAAGTGCCTTTGAATGAGGGCACCACCCTCCTCCCCCACTCTCGGAAGCCAAGAAACTACCCTGTCAGGGTTGCTTTTCCGGCTTCCTGCAAGGCGAGTCCTTCGCCAACAACTGGGTGAATAACAGCGGTGGCTGGATGTGGCCATTAAGTGGGCATCAATTGCCTACCTATGGGCCTCAATTGGCAGCGGGCAGGAAGGCTGTCCACAAGTCTGCCTGCCTTGGATTTAATCGTGACAGAAGGTAGCCGGATCCCTAGGTGAGCCAACTATGTAGCCGGTTAAATGCCCCCCACCCCAGCACCAAACTCACCACGGGAGAGGGCATTAAGTTCCATCCCACGAGTGAGAACATTAGATTGGGTCAATTGTAGCATCCCAAATGCTGACCTAACTGAGGTCAGCTAACTCAGCACAGAATAGGGATAAACCTTCAGTCCTTTTACACTGCATCCCTAACTATTATACAGTGGATCTAGAGTGTTTGATTATTTGGCATGGAATTTCTTTGGTTTCCAAAAATGTTGTCTTTTTGGTTTGTATCTTACAGAATGATCTACAGCAATTGGGAGAGCTTCACCAGCTACTGAGAAAAGGGCCACAGTCATGTTATCAGGTCTCAAGCTACTCGCAGGCATTTTTTTAAATCTCTCCACCCATCCAGCTATCTTATGGGGGGTAGAATCAAAGCCAGCACTGGCTTCACCAATGCTCAACAATAAGCCATTTACTGTGATTTGGAACACACCTACTGAAAACTGTAAAGCTAAATATAAAGTTGATTTGGATCTGAGTCCCTTTGATGTTGTTGAAAACAAAAATGAGATCTTTATGGGGAATAAGATTACCATATTCTACAAGGACAAATTGGGGCTCTACCCATACTATACCAAAGAGGGGACCCCAGTGAATGGTGGTCTTGTGCAGAACGCCAGTCTACCCAAGCACCTCGAAGTAGCAAAAGAAGACATTGACAATTTAATGGATCAAGACTTCAGTGGTCTTGCAGTGGTAGATTGGGAAGAATGGCGACCACTTTGGGTCCGCAACTGGGGCTCTATGGATATCTACAGGAAAAAATCTATCGAACTAGAAAAAAGCAAAGACCCCAGTTTACCTGATAGTGAGATTCTCCAGATTGCCAAAAAGAAATTTGAAACTGCTGCAGAGAATTTTATGAGGCAAACACTAAAAGTAGGACAGACTCTGAGACCAAAGGGCTGCTGGGGCTTTTATAAATTTCCAGAATGCTATAATTACATAAAGGAAAACACACAAAGCGATTACACAGGCCAATGCCCGGAGGAAGTTATCCCTAGAAATAACCAGCTGGCATGGCTCTGGAAGGCATCACAGTGCCTGTATCCCAATATCTACATCCCTCAGAGAGTGGAAGACTCAATTCAAGTTCAAAAGTTTGTTCACTACAGGGTTAAGGAGGCTCTCCGTGTTGCTGCCCTTGGTCGATCCAGTGAAGCCCTGCCTGTTTTGGTTTATGCCACATATTCATACATAAAAACACTCGACTTCCTTTCTGAGGTAAGCAAGGTATTGTCCAAAATAAGTCAAGTGGCATAAATGGCTTCAATTGAATAAGTTGCAGTGCTGATTTCACAGATTGTGGGGCTCCAGCCTGGATTTTGTGTTCCCAAGTATGGTGTGCAGAGCCGGTAACATCCCTGGTGCAGCACACCCACCTTGGGAGAAACAGCCCCAAACGGCCAGATTTTTGTTCCAGCGGTGGGGAAGGTGGATGGGTGCATCGGGTCCACCACCCCTGGAAGCAGTTCAGAGGCAGCCACAAGGGCTGCTGAGCCTGAAGTGGGCCATTTAAACGGCCTGCCTCAGTGCTCTGGCAACTTTTGTCCCAGTTGTCATAGAGTTAGGTCCAATAGCCCTCACCCCTCACACACTCCCAATCCGCCGCCCACTCTAGATGTCCCATCCATGCCAATTCATGCCCCACCCATACCCCCAATGGCCCTCATCCCCTCCATCCCAACCTATGACCCTCTACCCATACCCCGTAGCTCCTCATACTCTCCATGCCAACCTAGGTCCCTCTACCCATCCCCCATGGATCCCACTGTCAACTCATGTCAAGCAATGACAGCGCCTTCTTATCTCCATATCCCCTTATGGTCCCAAACCAGTGCCAACTCATGCCTCCCACCCATCATCCTTTGTCCTTACACCTTCCATGCCAACTCACCTAGTACCCACCATGGGCAGGCCTCAGGACCCGTGCTGAGATAAAACAAAATATAGTTCTAAGTATCTATTACAGTCCCCACTATATAAATAAAACACTCTGGCCCAAATTTTCACTCCGAGGGCTGGTGCGCAGAGCTGAAAAATTCCCCATTCACCAGCCCTACCCGGGGAAAAACCGCCCTGGACAGCTGGATTTTCACTCCAGGGTTGGTGGTGGTGGGTGGGGGGGGAATGCAGGATGGAGTCAGGCCCACCAACCCTGGAAGCTGTACAGATGTGGAGGAAGATGTGGGGTATAGAAGGAGGACCTGTAAGGAGTTCCTGCTATGAGGCAGAAAGTGGGTGTAAGCGTTGCTTTAATTGCTCGGAGGAGACATCAATCAACAGACAGGTGGGTACAAACTATAATAGTTGTCCAGCTGGTTGTTGACACTGGAAGGGGTTATCAAGACCCATCAAGGTATTTTCCCCAGGAAAATATAGTCATTACTGCTGCCTATTTTCATTGCAATGAAGGAGCACACTCTACAAAGTTAAAGTTGGAAAAGCTTCACAACACACAACATTGAGATGGCAACATCTTGGTACCATCAGCTGCTCATGATATCCTGTATTGACTCAGATTAGGGGATGGCTCATAGGCATCACATTTGCCAGGAACCTTGCCCTTCCACCTGCCCTCTTTCCACCCATCTCTCAGGGTACAGCCATGCCACTGAGCCTCACAACTGCACGCTGTCATGACAGAACAGTGTGACTCAGAGCGAGCAGGCCAGCAGGGTAGTTTATGGTCAGGAGCGCAACACGCCATCTGCAAGCAAATGCCAGACCACCCAGCATTCGCCCAGACCTATTTCCACCACCCCCACCCTAACATCAGGCATTGATGAGATAGAGAACATAGTTTGTGTCTGTGAGCAGGCGTGTGTGAGTGAGACTATTCGAAACTGGAAGCCTTACATCCCCATGTTATTTTTTTTCATTTGTCATGTCTGAATTTCACAAAGCAGACCTAGTGGGGAAGGGGCAAGAGGGGCTCCCACCCATTTCAGTGACCAGGATCTGCAGATCCTGGTCAAGGAGGTCAAGAGAAACCCCAGCATATTATATCTCAGTGACTGGTGGAACTAACCAACAGTGACCAAGAGCAGATAGCCTCTGCTGTGGGCACAGCTGGGGACCATGACTGATCATGAATTCAATGCAGGAAGAAGTTCCATGACCTGCTAAGCTCCAGCAAGGTGAGTTGTTCAACAGTAACACACAGAGGTCCAGGTGATTGTTCACATCTGAATGCTGCACCAATGGTGGGGGGGACCTCTTCTTTAGCGTGGAGGCTTGTATGTCCAAGGTGCTCCTGTAGGTGCACAAAGTAGAGTGTGAGTGCACACGGTGATGCACCGCCAGATTCAAGAGATTTGTCTCTGATGTGTAGTTGGAAGATCTGGTACATAAAGGGTTAATGTGTGTCTGCATACAGTACTATCCACACAGTGATGTAAGAAGACACCTGACCCAGAGCCATGATCAGTCCAGTGATGGACACAGTTGGGTTAAGACCTAGAATGGGGTCAGCTCCATACCTGTGCCTTCTACTGTGATGATGTACATGGTTAGGAGTTGTTAATAAAGACTTGTTGTTACCAGACTCCAGACTGGAATCCTACTTCATGGTGTCCAAAGTAGGATTCTTCATGGTGGCAGCATCAGGATTAAAACTCTCATCCTCACAAAAATGCTGAGAAATTAAGAAAATGGACAACTTTGATGGATTCTGCACAGAACCCAACTCCCAAATGAAGCTACAGATGCTGATAAAATTCACCAGAAAGAAGAAGCTCTGGGGACACAAGTGCCTGGAAACAGACAAGAAAGGTAGAAGTTTTACTCAAGCAGAAGGCTCCATCGCATCCCCCTGGGGAATCCAGCTTCAGCAAGCAGCGCTCACAGCCTGCAAGGGTAAGATTTTTTTTTAAAATTCCGGGCCAGCTAGCCCTGAGAAACCCCTTTTTTAAGTCACTCAGTCAGAAGCGCCGTTTAAAAGCAACTCATCGCTAAACCCGACTCTAGACTCCACGTCTCGGCGCGTGGCTGCCGAGTCCGGCAAGAAAAACAATCGTCGTTAACAACTCATTCCGTCTGCACCAGGTACCTCGCGGCTATCCAGGTTCGGAGACAGCAAAGCCCACGGCTCTTTCCCAAGAGCTCTGACTCATAACATGATACCGCCGAATTAATTAAGTCAGCAGCCAGCCGCCCTTGCGCTCCCTTCTTCGCTGCCATTTTGAAAACCCCGCCAAAAATCCGGCAAGAGCGGGAGGACCCTTTGTTCAGCAGCAACCGCCAATACCATCTTGGAAGCTCGTAATCTCTTAAAGCTGTACCCATGCTTTTTTAAAATCTTCAAAAATGGATTGCCATTCCACACTTCCAGTTCCACTGGGATTCTCACATGGCCCAGACCAGCCACACAATCGGGGCAGAATTCTATGTCGCGCGGGCAGGTGCATGCCTGACCTGCTCGGACGTAAAGTCGCACGAGGTGACGTGAGGCGAGCGTCCTGACATCATCGTGCAATATTTCGCTTGGTGGCATGAGCGCAGAAGTTGGAAGCGCCCCCGCCGACAATTAAGTGGGCCATTATGCCCAATAACGGCACAATCGCCTCCGATTTTTCATGGCCTTTACAGTTGGCGGACGGGCAAATCGGCCAGGCGGCCTTTACATTTTTCACCAAACTTCATCCAAGGGCGGCATGAAATCTCCGTCGTGAAAGAAATAAAAATAAATAACTGTGGACCGCGTTTTTATGAGGTATATTTTCAGGTGCTTGGTTGAGACGTATGGATATTTTTTGCAGCTTTTTAAAGCTTTACTTCATTATTTGAATGTCTGCAGCTCCCTGAGGCAGCTGTCTGCCTCCAGCGAGCTCTCTCACAGCGCTCACCCGCGCCCATGGTCGCCCGTCCTCCTCCCGCCCTCCCCCCAGCAGCGCTGAGCTTTTCAGCACGCGTTTCACGCTGACCGGCTATTAATTGGCCAGCCGGTGTGAAATCGCGGTCAGGGGCCAATCGCTGTCAGCGGTCTGTCTCCAGGCTGCTCCTAGGCCCGCCAATCATGCGCGCCTGCCAAAGGTAAATTTCAGGCCTGGAGCCTTTGGGGGAAAAGGTTTTTAAGATACAACATTGCTACAGGTCTAAATAAAAATTAGAGGCAGAACAAGTTAGAAAATATCTTTACTCGATTGGACCAATAGCAGACAGCATCAATGCATGATAAGTTATTGATGGATCGTCGGCCAAATTAATGATGTATTGAAGTCTTTCGATGTTTATTTCAACTTGAGAGCCAATAAAATACCGGAAAGAGCTAAATTTAATAAGAGAGTCCAGTGCTCTGGAGAACCTGTTGATTCTTCATTAACAATCTCTATAGGATGGCAGAAGGATGTGAATATGGTGATTTAAGGCCTTACCTCATCCGAGAGAGAATCGTGGTGGGTGTTGCAGACAATTCACTCTCTGATCCCCTTCAAGCTAAAGATGATCTTACCCTATACAAGACTAACCAGCTAGCTAGACTGTCTGAACTACGTGAACATCCTAAGGGGAGAGAGCATTTCATGGGGAAGAATCCAACCCTCTGTCCACCATATCAGCTCACAGAGAGGCAGGGGCCACCCAAGTCAAGGAAAGCAACCCCTGAACCGCCCAGCGGAGTGTCCTTGTCAGCGCTGCAGTGTGAAGCACCCTCACAGGCAAGATCAATACCCTGCGAGCACTGCCCAATACTCCCACTGCAATAGACAGGGGCACTAGGGTAAGCTGGGCAAGTCAAAACCCCAGCACCACACAGACATCCCAAAGGTCATCCAAGAGGTCGGGACTGAAAACCCAGAAGGCACACAGCCATTCTTCTTGGGTGACATCAAAGGATGCAGTTCTTCGTTTTGGAATGCTGACGTCCTGGTAAATGGTCATCTAACCAATTTTATATTAGATTCAGGTGCCAACGTGGCAGTCCTGTTAGACGAGGAACCATGGCTCCAAGGCCTTTGGATTCGAACAACAGGCACTCCACTGTATGGAGCAGGGGGAGTCCGACTCCCGGCCATTGGCATGATCCTTGAACCACTGAAATATGGTGACAAACAAACCTTTGAGCTGGTGTATGTTGACCACAATCAGCCTTTCCACCTTCTGAGCAGAGATGCCTGCATAGCCCTCGATCTTCTCCAACCAGCAGGAGATGTTAAGACTGCCACAGTCATTAGTCGGCCAGAACAACAAGGTCCTGAGTCCTCAAACACCAAAGAGTATTCAGACTCTGATTTCACCTGTGACCTTTCTTTTCTCTTTGTGGAGCAGGTTTGCCCATCATCATTCCAGGTCCTGGAAAGTCAAACCAACCTATCATTCACAACATTATTATTACACCTCCAGTGGAAGTGGTACCAGAGAAGGATCAACTGTCTGAGGAGCCTCTACCTCCAACTACACACCAACCACTGTGCACACATGGCAACTTCCAGCGAGCTCACCACAAGGGATGCTGGAACCTGGTAGCAGTCTCACACCATGAACAACAAACAGCAGAGCTGAACATGCCACTCAATCTTCTTCTTGCCACAGGAATGCTATTCCTCAATCTCAGAAGCTTCCAGCCATCCTAAATGGAAAAGAAAAAAGTAAAAAACGCTGCCAAGTAGATGAATACCATTTTTGTCCACGATCAAGAGTAACCATACATCGCCATACCAGCCAGACCAACCAGACATGGTCTAACCTCAAGCAATGAAAGAAACAGATGAAACCATACCCAAAAACCAGTCCAATCTTCAAGCCAACAACAAGAACAAGCAACACCAGAGCCTACCACTCTCCCGACAGAATGGCGAACCAGATGTGGAAGGGTTATAAAGCCTCTTCACCACCTGAACCTTTAACTTCTAGGACTTGAAGGGGAAGATCAAGTAGTGAGGATGTTGTTAATGTTAATACTGCAATAGCAATAATGTTGAAATAGCATTACGTTTGTAACAATAAGGTTAATGCACAAGATTTATAGCAATGTAAGACTTGGAAGTAAACTAAAGTAACTCTATACCCATGGGATAAAGACTTAGGGGGAGGTGTAGTAAAAGGATCTGGTACATAAAGGGCTAATGTGGGACTGAGTACAGTATCGCCCACACAGTGATGTAAGAAGACACCTGCCGCAGAGCCAGGGTCAATCTGAGATGAATATAGTTGGGTTTAGACCTAGAATGGGGTCAGCTCCGTACCTGTACCTTCGACTGTAATTATGTACATAGTTGTGAATTGTTAAGGAAGACTTGCTGTTAACAACTCCAGACTGGAATCCTACTTCATGGCGTCTGAAGCAGGATTCTTTTCATGTCGCACTATACATTAGGCTAACATTGCTCTGTATTTTGTATCGGCCCATAATGCCAGGGAGGTGGCCCAGACTGGGGAGTGGGTCTATGAGGCTATGGGTGATCAGGAACATGGAAGAGCCAACCATGGAATTAGCCAGGATGCCAGCCTGGCTGGTGTTGGGAATGGAGAATCGCCCAGAGCGGTTGCTAAAGGTGGTGGTAGAGGCTCTTTGGAACATGCTGGTAATGGTAGAAATGATCCTGTTAATTCACTGAGTAGAAAGGGACATTGGTATGAGAGGGAGTGTGAAGGTTGGGTTGCATGATAAGGACACCACAATTATAGAGAGATGCTAAAGGCAATGGCTTATATCAGGGCATGCTCTCACAATGTAAAGGGTTAAATATCATAACCTCCTTTTGTGTCTCAGACAGGTCCTAGTGCCACTTACTCACTCCCTCGCCCTCCCAACACCACCCCCCACCCCCACCCCCACCCCCACCCACCTCCAAGGCCACCTCATGCCTCAAGCCTCCATCAAGAGGAGGAAGACATTTTATTTTTATTCTTTCATGGGTGTGGGCACCGCTGGCAAGTCCAGCATTTGTTGCCTACCCCTAATTGCCCTTGAACTGAGTGACCTGATAGGCCATTTCAGAGGGCAATATGCTGAGAACTACCAGGGCCATTCCCTCCTGATTGTACGCTACCTGTGCCACCCCCTCTGATGGATCTGCCCTGTGGTTTTATTTTCATGAAATGTGGGTGTCCTTGTTGCCCTTCCCTAATTTCCCTAGAATTGAGTAACTTGCTAGGCCATTTCAAAGGGCATTTAAGAGTCAACCACATCACTGTGGGTCTGGAGTCACATGTAGACCAGGTCAGGGTTTTATGACATTCAATGATAGTTTCAAAGTCACCATTACTGAGACTAGCTTCATATTCCAGATTATCATTAATTTGAATTCAAATTCAACCAGGTGCTATGGTGGGAATTGAACCCATGTCCCCAGAGCATCAGCCTAGGCCTCTGAATTACTAGTCCAGTGACATTAACACTATGCCACCTCCCGATAACAGAGAGGTCCAAGGAGGCAGTGTCACGTCTGACTAACTCGCACTCCGCCAACATAGATACTAGCACATCAGACGGAGGTAATGCACATATAGAGTCAGTGGCATGTGGTGAAGGGCATCACACCAGAGTGCAGGAGGAGGTGTCTAAGTCAGAGATATTTGTGCACAGTCCCCCTCAGAGAAGGGGGGAAACTCACGGTGATGCTCCTGTAGGCAAGGAGGTAGCACCTCAGGCATCACCTTATGGTCATATTATTTAGAGCATCAGCAGCAGATGTGTGGATAGCTTGCGGAGTTCCCTAAGGCAATGCTAGCTCACTCACTGTGAGTGAAGGGGTCCATGTGTCGATGAGCTAGACTTTGTCTCGGGGGCTCAATAGCATGAACTCCAACTGTGAGAGAATGGCCAATCTCACGGAGAAACACATGCATCATCACTCAGAGTGGGTGCAAGAGCAGTGTAACTCCCTGCAAAAGGTACAAGGCACCACTCAGTAGCCTGGAGCAGTCCGCTCAGAGTCTAAGTGCTCACATCCATGGACCACATGAGAAGCTGTGAACCCTTAACAGGACCTTCACACTGGTGGCACAAAGATTGCTGGAATGAATGACTGCTGCACCCCAGCAGTCAGCCCCAGGTAACCTACATGGAGTCCAGCCTAGGACTGTGGAAGTTGGTGAGGAAGGCGAAGGTTCCGAGGGCACCTCAACACACTCATCTTCTTCTAACTGCTCAGGCTCTCTGCCAGCGCCCTTGTTAGCTCTACTTGTCCCAGTGACAATGGCTGCCCCTGCAGAAATACAGAGGCTGTAGTCTGAAGGAGGTCCCCAGTGAGCCCCTGAACGACACAGCTGGCACCACGCTCCTTAATGCCATATAGCACAAGAGGTGGTCAGACTGCCTCCACCTCCTCCAAGGCAACACGGGGATGGGGAGGGGGGGGGTACTTCATTGGAGCATTTGTGAGTGCAAGGCACCATTTTGCCTCCATCGCTGATGGGTTCACCGTGGTTTCATTTCATGCCACTTTGTTTATATCATAACTAAGCACATTGTAAATACAAATCACAATTTCTGAAAATGTCTTGGTCAGCTTTTGTACACTAATTCCCTCAATGAGAATGTTTACAGAATGAACTAAGATCTTACCATTGGCACTGAAGACTGCATGCTGAAGTCCATCTCTCATTGGCATCTTCAGGAGAAAAAGTGTGTACATGTATGACTGGTAGTGGAAGGCTGCTTCCTTCTTCAGACCTTCAGATAAGGTTGTCGTACACCAAGGGTTGCAGTTTGAGATGCTCTTTGCAGCATTTCTTGTCCACCAATGTTTGTCTTTAAGGGAGGATCAATGATCAGACTCAATGATCAAATCCAATTTATCAGGCACACTTCAAGCATGAGTGCTGTGTCGAAGGCAGTCATCTGCATGTGATTGTTACACAGTCACTTATGTGGATTTTCCGCATGTCAACATGTATGCTCCAGGGAAGCCTGTTTGTGTAGTTTCTGCACTGCATTTGAAGCTTTGTCTTCTAAGTGGTAGAGGCTGTGGGGTCACAGGGAGCCAAGGTGTTGGGCAGCATTGCATGTTGCAGATGTCACACACTCCTGACACCGGATGCTGGTGATGGATGGGTAATGTGGAAGGTAATGGAAGGAGTTGCAGACACAAGTGTGGTATCACTCTGCACAATGTGCAGTCACTGCAGTACTATTCGCACGCACAATCAGATCTGAAGATCATGGGTGTAAAGTCGTTTCCTACCAGCACTCTTGGCATAGTTTACATGGTTGGACTAGATGGCATTTTCTCCGGCTCATTGACAGCCTCTAACATATGTATGCATGGTCCAGGGTGTGAAGGACTTCTCAAGGTGTATTTGTGCACCATGTTGAAGCCAAGGGTCTTGATTTGGTCATGATTTCAGCCATGTTGATAGTACTGCTTTCAGTATGTGCTGTTGATTTTCTCTCTTTTTGAGGATGGGCATTTCCCTGAGGAAGTGTGGCTTCCATGTTAAAGGTTTATTATGTGGAAGCTGCTCACCGGCGATTGGCTGATGTAATTTGTGACATTTCAAGAGTCTAGGAGAATCTATACTGAATCAGCAGCCTTCTGGTGATGACCACCTCCCGTAAAGAATATGTCATGGCTACATTGACCTGCCCCTCAGGTGGTCTCCCATTGCTGCCTTCTTCCTCCTTCTGTGGGTCATATCAATGACCCTGGACAGGGGCCTCCTCCTCCTGCTCCTCATCTTCCTCATCATCCCTCTCCTCAGATGTTCTTCCCCTTCTGGTTATAGTGCCCTCCCGTGGACCATGTTGTCGGGCATGCAGCACATGACGACTATTCTAGTGATGCATGCTGGGGAATATTGTATTGCTCTTCCAGAATGGTCAATGCACCTAAAGCACACCTTCAAGGTGCCAATAGCCTGCTCTGCCGTGTTGCTGGTCAGCACATTGCTGTTGTAGAAGTGCCTTTCGGGCTCCGTGTACAGCCACCTAAAGGGAGTCAACAGCCACCTCCTTGTTCCCCAGAAGCCAACCATGGACCTGTGTGAGTGTCCGAAAAAGCTGAGGAATCCTCCCATTCCTCAATATAAAAGTATTGTGGCAGCTTCAAGGATACCGTGCACATCCATGCAGGAATGCCCAAGAGTGGCCGCACACCACCTGCACATTCAAGGAGTAGAAGGATTTCCTGTGCATGAAGGTGTCAGGTTGATGACTTGGTGCCCTTATTGCGATGTGAGTGCAGTCAACAGCCCCCTGTACTAGAGGGAAGCCTTCTAATTCTGCAAATCCCCTGACCCTCTGCACCCGCGGCACCACATCGATTAGGAGGTCTATGTGCTCCTCCAGGGCATCTGTAACTGCCTAGCTGTACCTGTGTCAGCTGCTTGTGATATGCCGTAGAGGACAGCGGCTGACCCCTGGAAAGACCCAGCAGCATAAAAATTCAGTGCCACTCTGACCTGAATTGCTGCTGGCAGAGCACAAAGATCTGCAGGCTGTGGAACCAGGTCATGCTGCACAAATGCACATATCATTGTAACCAATTCCTGGGTTAATTTGAGCCTTATTCTGCACTGTTTTTCCGTCATATCTGGATATGACCTCAGCAACCAGTACACTCTTATTTCAGGGAAAAATCTTGTTGTCCTCTTCCTCCTAACTGGTGTACACTGCACTGCTTCCAACTCTTGGCTTTCTTCCCCTCCACCCCCAACTCTGGCTGCAAGTTTCTCCCACATACATGCCTGTACAGCCCAAATATACAAAGGTGTCATCCCCATTTTGAAACTTCTTTGGCACAATGCATGCTTGTCCCTTATCTGGATGCCCCAGTCAGGAGGGCCAGAGATAAATGCCCTTCCAAGGCCGCAGGCCCCACTCTCCAACAACCTTGGGTGTCAGCCGCACACCTGTGCTTGAAATGGTTAAAACTTCTGTGGCACTTACTGAAACTTTTTAAGCTCTCCAAAAGGGGACCTGACCTTCAGCTAGTTTTATGACTTTTACTCAAATTCGTAAATCCAACGAGTTGCATTCTGGAAATGACTGCGACTAAAATCGCTTCTAATTGAAAGCAGCTATACTTTTAAATGTGCCACTCTTCTGTGAACTGCACAATCCACCCAACCCCCACCCCATTCCCACCCTCGACAAAAAATGCTGGATGCCAGATATGGGGGTGGACTTCCAGATTCACGGTCCGGGTGCCTTTTTGGATAAGGCTCAGAGCCATTCCAACTCTGCAAAGATCCAGGCCTCTCATTGATAAAAGCCAATACAATACATTTAAATCCCTTCAAGTATCTAATCCCTTATAAAAACAAACATTTACATTCATAGCTCCACACCAAAGACAGCTAATCACTCAATAACCTCTTGGAGCTGTCAAGCAATCAGTGAGCTATTAGGCCCCCACTGTCATAATGATAGGTTGTGGAAGCAGTTCTAATATGAAAATGATAATTCTCAGGCTCATATCAACAAATGCCTATTGAAATTGCAAGCACTGATTTTTTTTCAACTCAAAGGCATAGCAGGTTTTTGTTTCTCAAAATTTAAAGAGCAGGAGATTTAAATAACTTGAGAGCTTTACAGTTCCAGAGACATTACCCATCTTTAATGCACATTCACATCAACTCTTAAAAATCGTAAGTCACACACTGCGAGAAACAGACCTCACTCCTGCAAAAATAGGGTCTGTTTGAACTCAGCATTGAGTTCAAATGGACCTGCTGTGTTCAGGTTTCCCTCATGTGCATATCACATGCTCACTCCTTTTTCCCTGCGAAAATTATATCTGTCAAAAATGTGGGAGGAGCTCCTGGATCCAGGGCCCCAGCACTATTTTGATTAAGACTCTGAAATTCCAGGCTTCAGATTTGAGTCCCAGTTTCAGCTGTTTTTTGCATTTGGGCTTTCTTCGTGCTGTCGGTAGGTGAAGCACAGGAACAAGCAGAGATGTATTATCTAACTAACAAAAAAAAATACAAGTAAAATGTCCACCCTCAATACTCTTACCCCATATACCAGCTGGCCATGAAAATGTCTGGGATTGTTCAGCTCTTCTTCTTAAGCAGTACTTTGGTATGGAGGGTGACTTGCTTCCACTCCAGTTCAATGTGGTAAGTCCAATTATAATCTGCATAATCTGCCACTTGTGGGGAAGACATTGCTTGAAGGGTTAGGTAGATGGGTTGCTTGACTGTTTGTGTAGGAGGCTTTTTTCTAGCCCGCCCTTACATGATGCATTGTTAACTAACGACGGGTTACACCAACATACCGCCCTCCATCTGCCTTTGTCATTCAGCTACGCTTTAAGTCGAGCTTTAAGCTCTGGAATTCCCTCCTTACACCTCATCAGCTCTCTTGCACTGCCATTAAGGTGCCCCATAAAACCTAGTTCTAGAAAAATGTTTAAATATTAAAGTCACTTAAATATTTTGCACAAACCTAAAAGAGAAAGTAAAAAAGTCAATCTAGTTGGTGCAATCAGCCCTTTAGAACAACGTAGTCAGACACCAATACATTGTGGGGTAGATTTTCCACCAGAGATTTTCTGGGGAGATTGTTTCCAAGTTGTTCCTCCCCTCTACATTACTCTCTGCCACTTCTGGTATTCACTCCTGGAATTGATGGGAAGCATACAGTTCCACGGTCAATAAATGTGGAGCCATATTGAAATCTTCCAGCTCTTTCACAAGTACTAGCAGCTGGTATCAAGGCAATAGTCATAGATACCAGGATTGGTGTCACTGCCCACTTTCTGATAGGTAATGGTATGTGGCAGAGGGTGAAATGAAAAGCTGAGGAAGAGGAATCAAAAAGGGGAGGGCTTTAGCGAGGGGGCAGTGTACCAACCTTGAGGAGCATTAAGACTTGGGCTCACACCTACACATGCACTCACTGTGAGATTTTTAGTCTAATATGAGCTGTATTTGAGACATGGGGAGACAAAAAGAAATGGCAAACCAACCTTGAGGTGCTTTTGAGCACCACCCACCAGCTGGCTCAAGATCACCTTTAGTCAGCACAAGGGGACTTCTCCATTTAGTTGGTTTTCGTTATCAAGTATGCTGTTGTAAATTACTGTGAAGTAACATGAGAAATATTTTGATCTTCTAATGACTTGAAATCTAGCTCGATCCAGAGTACTTGCTGTTTCCAATATGTAATTAGCATCTTTACCTGTCATTTTCCAGATTGACTTGGTACATACCATTGGAGAGAGTGCAGCCATGGGGGCCTCTGGAGTGGTTCTATGGGGGAATATGGACTTTGCACACACCAGGGTGAGTACTTCATTCCCAGACATGTAAACACATTCAATTGAGGACATGTGACAAGTGGCTGTGAGCTGGAGACAATATTCTATGATGACCCAACCATGTAACTAATTACAAGTCGAATATCCTTTGTCTGTACATCCAAAAACTGAACTTTTTGAATGGGCTATGCAGTTAATTTGTATGTTAATAAAGCAATGTAATATTATATTACAGGTATACAGGTGTTAACAGCCAAAAAGTAGGGCATGTGGGAGTTGGCAAATGGAGAAGCCACCTAGTATTTGTAGACTATAGCTAGCCTAGGCTTAGGCTATTGTAATGTAAGTAGGCCTAGGCCTACCATATATACAATAGATCCAAAAATTGAAAATATCTGAATACCGAAACGCAATTGGGCCAAAGGAATTCGGATAAAGGATACTCGACCAGTAGCACTTAGATGGAGTTGTCCCCACCTTTTGACATCTCTGTCAGATAATCCCTTGGGAGCTGCTAATTCATGGCTGAAGTCATTCATGTGCATAGAACTCTTGTTAAATTTACTACATATTTGAGAATATTGAAAGTGCTGGACTGATTCTTAGAAACTCTCTTAGCATGTGTTTGTGCTTGTGTTTTTCTATTAGCAAACCTGTATAAATCTGAAGAATTACATTGACAAGCAGCTTGGAACATACATTCTAAGCATTACTAGAGCTACGATATTATGCAGCAAGGTTTTGTGCAATGGCAACGGACGATGTGTGCGGAAGGACCCTGAATCCAGAGCTTATCTACATCTTGATCCCAAATTCAATAATGTTATCTCTGATCTTATTTCCACTGGCTCTGAACGGCCCCATGAAGAATTCTATTCTGAAGCTCTGAAAAGCTTGAAAGAGCAGTTCAAATGCCAGTGCTACAAGGGAGGGATGGGGCCCAATTGTGAAGCTGAATCAAATTTTTAGATTGGTAATTCTTTTTTCCTCTTTTTCTTTCTTTATATTTCAACTTTAGGTGGTGATTCACGCTTGCAATCCTCAGGTCAGTAGCTGTAATCCCCATATAATGTGTACCTTTCATTGGGCAGTCACACAAGAACAATCAGGAGCTGGAATCTTGGAACCGATGTTGATCTATGAGATTTGACCACCAGAACGCACTGGTCAGCCAGCATCAAGGCTGCCACGATTTTGAGGCCCCGGCCATATTTGTATTTAGCAGACACACTGCAGGGGTCAAATAGAAGTCCTGATGCATTTGACTGCTCTTTGGACTCTGGGATGTTGGTCAGTTGGGACGTTGGCAGAGACCATTGGATAAGAGCTCAGACGGGAGAGAGAATCAAAGATAGGATGGGGTGAGGCCAGGCCAGCAGCACACTGCAATATTTCTGTGGAGTCAGGAGGGGCACTCCTGTTCCGTCTGACTCCACAAGTAAAGCCGATATCTTTATGCCCTGAATGCCAGTACCCATGGGTGGAGAGTTTTCATTGTACCTTCCACCTACGTGTTCCATAAAATGGCAATTGAGATCCTACCCTGCCATTCGTGTCCCAATTTGAATGGTGAAAGGCCTATCTCTGTTTCAGCCAGACTCATGAACACCCCAGTGATAGGGCACCAGCCTAGCCTCATCCCATCCTATTAATACCAATTTTTCCTCAAGTGAAAATTGATCCCTGTGAATGATCTTTATCCCCCATCTCCAGTTGTAACCCCATCAACACTATCCTATGCAAATCAACTAAGCAGCTTCAGGAATTGAAACCTATTGTAGGAATATTGCCATGCCTCAGCCAGGTATTTACAGTATATCACTAAAGATAAGCCATGGAAACAATTTGTTCCAAAATTGTACCCCAGCTATAAATCCAAAATTATAAGAGAATCCAGCTATAAATATGGAGTTATAAGATTAAAAGGATTGATTCTCCTATGTAGCAGGGATTAAAAATTAAAAACAGAGTTCAGCTGTGGGACAAAAGTTTATAAAGCTTATAAACATGCCTGTGCATAATTAGGTGCTCTAGGACACCAACATCCTGTGGCATAGGATATGGTATACCATCTAACACATGGCAGTTAATGAAAAAATAGGAACAGGCCTCTACATCACCTCAGCAAGGCATTGATAACTTGTGATATACAACCTAACAATGGATAACATTAAAAATGCCTCAAAATCACTTGTCAAACTAAATCCTGGAAATTGAGTACAGCAAGAAAGTAGCCACTATCTGCACCTCTCAGTACCTTGTTTGATTAAAGGATGTTGACTCAAATGAAGGATATTGGTTAAATCAAATGATGTTTTCCAGCATGTGTGTTTAATATGCTATATGCTGGTTCAGCACTTTTATGGTATAAATATTGGAACCATACAGTAGGATTTTTAGATTCATTGGGTTCACTCCAGCCACTCTCAAGGTAAAGACATGACTGCTGTAGTGTAGCGCTAATAGTTCTCCCTTAATTGGAATGGAGGTATCTCACTAGGCTCAGTGGCTTTCTACTCAGGGATTTAAGGTAAATGCTATTTTAAATATTGATGGATGTCTTAAATATCTCTCTATAACATTATTAAGACTTGGATTCTCTAATGGAAACAAGATTATAATTACCTTTCCTAGAACTGTCAATGTTGCGATTACCATCAAAAGTGAATTGCATGTTCAGTTCTTTAATAAACTTTTACATCATTTAGGAAAGTATACTGTCTCATATGGTCTTCTGTATCCAAACTCAAACACACATCTCCGTACACTTTTCAGTGGAGAGTACATTGTTGAGGACAGATTCCGGAACGTTATAATATCCGGGTTGTTATAATCTAGTCAAAACTTGTTTTAAAAATAAGTCTATCTGGAGGGTGGTAATATTCTCTGGTGGTTCCTTTCTTTCAGGAAGAGGTTAGGCCAGTTCTTCAGGCCCATTTAAGTGTCTGAGAGGCCTGTATTTTTCAACCTTAAGTGAGAGTGATCATCCGAGGAGTACACCTGATCCGGTATAGTCCCAAAAAGGGGCTAGGATTTTAATCCACTTCAGACTGGTCACACTGACAACTGAGTGGCTAAACTAATGCAATAGGCTTCTAGTGCCTGGAAAACAGTGAACCTAAACCCAGTGAAAATATTGAAATACTTTGTGAAGAAGCCATTGGATTATGGAGACCTTCTCCATTGTATAGCTCGCAACTTGGACCTGCACAAGAAGACCTCCAAGAAAAAGCCCTCAAATATTCTCCCCCCTCCTCCCCCTGTAAATCTTCTCACCCGCTCAGCCAAAAGTGGCACTCAGAATAGGGAAAGCAAAGAGAAGAAAAATAATAAAATACCTCTGAAGGTGCTGTATATACATTCTGAAGTTGCTAAATGTTTCGTTAATATGTCAAAAAAAACCCACAATACTTGTGAAGTATTTCTTTAAATTCCCAGGATGTGGGCGTCACTGGTTAGGCCAGCATTGATCACACACCTCTAATTGCCTTTGAGAAGGTCTTGGTGAGCAACATGCTTGAGTGCAACTGAGTGACTTGCTTGGCCATTTCAGAGGACAGTTAAGTGTCAACCACATTTCTTTGGGTCTGGAGCCACATACAGATCAGACCAGGCATGGACACCAGATTTTGTTTCCTAAGTATATCAGTGAACCTAATTAGTTTTTGCAACAACACAGAGTTTCATGGTCACAATTACTGACATGTAATTAATTGAATTTAAATTCCCCAGTTGCTGTGGTGGAATTTGAACTCATATCTCTGGATCGTTATCCCAGGCCTCTGGATTACTAGGCCAATATCACAAACACCGTGCTACCGTACCCACAACTACTGCAACACTCTATCGAGTTTTTTTTCGTATACTTCTCTAATTATCCTCAATTTCAAGATAGAGAGGAATAGGGTCTTTGTTCTTTGAAAGAGGTCTTTGTTCATCAGGAGCTAATATAAGTGGTCAAAAATAAAGGTACGTTACTTTAATGGAGTTGCTTACAATCCTTTGCAAGCAATTGTGTTAGCACATCTTGTGTCAATAAAATAGTAAAACCTTGTGTCATGGCCTTTCACATGTAAGAGCTGGTTACAAATCTAGCTTCAAATAGATAGGGTGAAAGCCCTCCTCTTTCTCCGATTCTAAACCAATAATTTTGATGTAGTCTCAATCCAGTCTACATACTCAAATTGTATAGTTCAGTATTAGTTGGCAGACCACACAACTCATGCGACGCTGTGCAACAGTGAGTTTGGACATAAATCATGTTCTAGTAGCAATGTGGAGGAAGCCACATCTTTTGGCCACTCTATAATCTAACTTACTTCAATGTGCTTAGCGCAACATGTCAAAGGAAGTTCATGCCAACACAGGTAGCTCTCACAATGATGAGCACAAGAATTCACTATAGCTAGTAAATATTCTCCAGGGTACAGCCTTACTGAAGTCCTTTCTGGGTTCATGGCCTCATCTTCTGAGCCAAACAGAGCCCCATACTTGCCTGTGAGTATCACTAGCTCTGACAGTTGTCAATGGAAAAACGTGATGCAAATGATAGTGCAGCTTATCCTGCTGCTTGATGTCAAAGGAATGTTTTGAGCCAATTACCTAGTCTATTTATCTGGTGTACAATCAGTTCTACCGGGTAATCTTTTTTCCCTTAATCTTTGACTATTATAGCATTCTCTCTCAATATTCTGTTGATCAGGTGTTTGCAGTATTCTGCAATTATACTTGTGTGAAGACTATTGTTTGATGCATCAAGGCAGCATAGCCTGGAGTGACAGAATAGAGTTGTGTGCCTGTGATTCCTCACACATTGAGCTCCTGGTTTCACCAGCACTGTTATCAGTTCATGCTAAGAGTCATCCAGATTATTCTCTGCAAGGATAGAAATTTCCAGAGTGTGTCAACCCAGAGCTGCCCTAGAAGAATGTAGTTGCATCTCTCGTTACAACATGAAAATATCAATGACGATATTTCTGTTATAGACACCTTAGCCAATCATGTGCACTAGGCTGTCGCAAACAAGCTTTCCATCATGAGCTGTTCTTTATTCTTACTGGCTCAAGGCAAAAGGAAAGGAGAAAGCTGATAGGCTGTAATTACAGTAGCGATACAATAAAGGGTGGACAGAAATGTTTCAGGAATAAGTAAACAACTCTAAATTAAGTCAGAGTATTGAACAGGGGCATTAAATGGGTGAATATGGACAACATTGTAGAGGGTGCATAGAATGGAGTAACAGCTTCTACTCAAAGGACAATGGGGTAAGATAGTTCACAGTTGTACATCCTAGGCCACTGCTTAAATACTCTAATCTCCTAATTCTTGCTGTGCCAAATAAAATCATAACCATTACCAATATGGTGTCAGTGCTGAACAAGTGAATAGAGAGTCCAAGAGGAGATCAAAGCTCCAAAGAGCTTAAATGGTTGAGCTGTTTAAATGGTGCAGCATATTGAGAAGGTGTATGATCAGCAGCAAATTAAAGTTAATCTGGTGGAAGGACAATCTATGATTTAATATGAAGTCACGCCTTCCTGTGTAACTATGACTTTGAAATTGCAATGTCTGGTGCTTGAATACTTATCAATAAACATTTTAAATGGAGAAGCAAAATGGTGTGTGTATGATATGTCTGTTGGGAAACGTTATGTACATGTAAAGGCAGGCTTGGTAGCAGGCAGAGATCTGTGAGATTTCAGAAAAAAAAGGGGAATGGGGGTGAAGTATAATGGGTTAAAAGTTATGGTAATGAGTTAATGATAAGTATCATGATGTAACAGTGACATCAGCAGTCATGAGCTGGAGACTCTGTGGAGCACATGGAACCGTCTGTGCTCGTGAGAGATAGACTACCTTGTAGTCTATCATGTAAACAGTATTAATAAAGTAGCTTTGAAATAACCTGCCTGAGTCAAACCAAAGTTGGTGTTTGTGGGTTTTTGAGGTGTACATGCGGACATATGAATTAAGAGCAGCAATTGACCACTCAGTCCCTCGAGCCTGCTCCGCCATTCAATAAGATGATGGCTGATCTGACTGTAACCTCAACTCAACATGCCCGCCTACCCCCAATAACCTTTCAACCTCCTGCTCATCAAGAATCTATCTACTTCTGCGTTAAAAATATTCAAAAACTCTGCTTCCACTGCCTTTTGAGGAAGAGAGTTCCAAAGGTTCACATCCCCCGAGAGAAACATTTTCTCCCCATCTCTGTCTTAAATGGGCAACCCCTTATTTTTAAACAATGACCCCTAGTTCTAGATTCTCCCAATAGAGGAAACATCCTTTCCACATCCACCCTGTCAAGACTCCTCAGGATCCTATATATTTCAATCAAGTCACCTCTTACTCTTCCAAACTCCAGTGGATATAAGCCTAACCTGTCCACCCTATTTTTATAATCCACCTATTCCAGATATTAGTCTAGTAAGCCTTCTCTGAACTGCTTCCAACACATTTACATCCTTCCTTAAATAAGGAGACCAATTCTGTACACAGTACTCCAGATGTGGGTCTCACCAGTTCCCTGTATAAATGAAGCATAACCTCCCTACTTTTGTATTTAACTCCCCTTGCAATAAACAATAACATTTTATTAGCTTTCGTAATTAGTTGTTGTAGCTGCATACTAAACTTTTACAATTCATGTACTAGGACATCCAGATCCATCTGCATCTCAGAGCTCTGCAATCTCTCAGCATTTAGATAATATGCTTCTTTTTTATTCCTCCTGCAAAAATGGACAATTTCACATTTTTCCACATTAAACTCCATTTGCCAGATATTTGTCCACTCACTTAACCTATCTATGTCACTTTGTAGTCTCCTTACGTCCTCTTCACAACTTACTTTCTGACCTATCTTTCTGTCATCAGCAAATTTAGCAACCAAAACTTCGGTCCCTTCATCCAAGTCCTTTAAATAAGTTGTTTAAAGGTGAGGCCCCAGCACTGATCCCCGTGGCATATCATTTGTTACATCTTACCAGCCAGAAAATGACCCATTTATGTCTACCCTATGATTAGAAGATAATCTTCTATCCCTTCCAATATGTTACTCCCCTACACAATAACCTTTGATGTGACGCCTTATCAAATGCCTTCTGGAAATCTAGGTACAGTACATTCACCAGTTCCCCTTTATCCACAGCACATGTTACTTCTTCAAAGAACTCCAATGAATTGGTTAAATATTATTTCTCTTTCACAAAACCATGTTGATTCTGCCTGATTGCCTTGAGTTTTTCTAAGTGCCTTGCTATAACATCTTTAATAATAGCTGCTAACATTTTCCCTGTGACGGATGTTAAGCTAACTGGCCTGTAGTTTCCTGCTTTTTGTCTCCCTTTTTGAAAAAAGGCATTACATTCACTATTTTCCAGCCTAATGGAATCTTCCCCGAACCTAGTGAATTTTGGAAAATTGAAACCAACGCATCAACTATCTCACTAGTCACTTCTTTTAAGACTCGAGGATGAAGTCCATCAGGACTCGTCCGTCCGCAGCTCCAACAATTTACTCAGTACCACTTTCCTGGTGATTGTAATTTTCTTGAGTTCTTCCCTCCCTTCCATTTCCTGATTTACAACTTTTTATGAGATGTTACTTTTGTCCTCTTTCATGAAGACCAAATCAAAATACCTGTTCAATTCATTTGCCATCTTCATATTTTCCATTATTAGTTCCCCTGACTCATTTTCTATAGGACCAACACTATTGTGTGCCAATGTGTAAAGTGTGATATCCACCAAGCATGAGCCACACTGCGATGAGGTCACTGCTTCATGGTTTTGGAACTGAAAGCACTCAGGGGTGAACTTTGACCTGTAAGACTAAAGTCATACAGGTTTTGATAATGCTACTTGTGGAGCGATTTGTTCTTTCTGGACGGTATAACATTTGGAAGTTCAAATCACTCAAACTTAAAACACAGAAGGAGATTATTTGGCTCTTTTGTTGATGAAAAACTAATCCCAATGGGCAGAATCGTCCCAGATTTGGTGCAGTAGCGGGTGGGTAAAATGACGTTTTACCCGCCAGTTGTGATGAAAGGCTTTCATGCTGTATCATCCCAAACCTGCCACCTTACTTATGCATTCCTGGGAAACACGCCATTTCCATGGCGGGCGGGCTCTCATTCACCTGCCTGCCATCACCTCGCTGTTTCATCTTGCCGAGCGCCATATTTAAAGTTCAGCCACACACACCACATCTCAGTGCTTCCAGCCCACGACTACCGCAGGGAAGATGTCCACGAAAGGCAAGAGGGCTACAGCCCCCAGGTTTAGCGACGCATCACTGGAACACTTTTTGGACGCCGTGGAGGCCCAGCGCAATGTCCTCTGTCCCCCAGTATGGCCTAGGATCGCACGCATCCTGTCAAGCCAGTTTAAAATTTCATATGTTTTAATTAGATCACCTCTAATTGTTATAAACCCTGGGAAATACAGACCTAGTCAACTCAATATCTCCACATTCCAGGAACCAGTCTAGCAAGCCATTGTTGCACTCTCTCTAGAACATGTATGTCCTTCCTTAGGTAAGGAGATCAAAACTGCACACAGTATTCCAGGTGTGGCCTCTGCAAGGCCCTGCATTATTGTATTAAGATATCTTTACTCTTATTCTCAAAGCCCTGTGTAGCAAAGGCTTGCTTGCCGATTGCCTTCCTAACTGCTTGCTGTGCCTCCATGTTAACTCACTGTGATTCATGTATAAGGACACCCAGGTGCCCCTGAATGCAAACCTTTCCCAGTCTCTCACCTTTCAAAAAATATTCTGCATTTTCACTTTTCCTATCAAAGTGGATACATTCGCGTTTTGACGCATTGTATTCCGTTTGCCATCTCTTGCCCACTCACCCAGCCTGTCTATATCCCTCTGCAGCCTCTTACTCTCACAGTTATTTGTATGTACAATTTCTCGTAATGTGAACTGTAACAGGTACCTGTAAAGGGTGAACGATATTGTTAACTAATATTTTTACCAATCTAGTAATGTAATTAGTGTTTAAGTTGACCTTTGAATCGATCACTCATTTCTTGTAATTCTTGTGTTCAAACTGCAATCTTTCAAAAGTCTTACAAAAAATCTATTAGATTTGTGAAACACTGTATTGACTCTACTTAATCTGGATGGAAAGCCAAGAAATAAAATGGCATAACCTGAACATTAACGTCAGGCTCTTCAGGGGTAATATGAGGAAGCAATTCATCACACAAAGGATAGCGGAAATATGCAACTCTTCCCCCAAAAGGCAATTGAAAAATTTCAAAACTGAGATTGAAAATGTTTGTTTGGCATTAAGGGGTGTTAAGGAATCTGGGACCAAAGTGGCAGATGGATTTGAGATACAGATCAGCCTGATCCGTTAGAACGGTGGAACAGTTTAGAGGGGTTGAATGGCCTAATCCTGTCTTGATTAAAGTCAAGTCACAAGGTTCTACTTCACCAGGACTGAGAATGAAAGTTAATTACTCTGCTTCTGTGCATCCCCTACCAGCTGTTGCAGAGGCCCATTGAAGAAACCTTGGCATACAGCAGTCAGAATGGACCTTGGCGCACAGCAGTCAGAATGGACCTTGGCGCACAGCAGTCAGGATGAGACTTGGTATACAGCAGTCAGAATGGACCTTGGCATACAGCAGTTAGAATGGACCTTGGCATACAGCAGTTAGAATGGACCTTGGCGCACAGCAGTCAGAATGGACCTTGGCGCACAGCAGTCAGAATGGACCTTAGCGCACAGCAGTCAGAATGGACCTTGGCGCACAGCAGTCAGAATGGACCTTGGTGTACAGCAGTTAGAATGGACCTTGGCATACAGCAGTCAGAATGGACCTTGGCGCACAGCAGTTAGAATGGACCTTGGCATACAGCAGTCAGAATGGACCTTGGCGCACAGCAGTCAGAATGGACCTTGGCGCACAGCAGTCAGGATGAGACTTGGTATACAGCAGTCAGAATGGACCTTGGCATACAGCAGTTAGAATGGACCTTGGCATACAGCAGTTAGAATGGACCTTGGCGCACAGCAGTCAGAATGGACCTTGGCGCACAGCAGTCAGAATGGACCTTAGCGCACAGCAGTCAGAATGGACCTTGGCACACAGCAGTCAGAATGGACCTTGGTGTACAGCAGTTAGAATGGACTTTGACGCACAGCAGTCAGAACAGACCTTGGCACACAGCAGTCAGAATGGACCTTGGCGCACAGCAGTCAGACTGGACCTTGGCACACAGCAGTCAGAATGGACCTTGGCGCACAGCAGTCAGACTGGACCTTGGCACACAGCAGTCAGAATGGACCTTGGCGCACAGCAGTCAGAATGGACCTTGGTGTACAGCAGTCAGAATGGACGTTGGCGCACAGCAGTCAGACTGGACCTTGGCATACAGCAGTCAGAATGGACCTTGGCATACAGCAGTCAGAATGGACCTTGGCACACAGCAGTCAGAATGGACCTTGGCATACAGCAGGCAGAATGGTCCTTGGCATACAGCAGTCAGACTGGACCTTGGCACACAGTAGTAAGAATGAGTCATGGTGAAAAACAGTTTAAAAAAAGTGTGTAATTACTTTAAAATGTTTGGGGATCTGTTATTGTTTTTAAAAATGTTTGAAAAGGACTTTTATGACTTTGTATCACTTGTAAAGGGATCAGTTATACTTTTTGGATAAGAAATACTGGTCCATGTGAGCCAGTGACCCTTGCACTGGAAGCAGTGTCAACAGGAAGGAAGTTCCATGGAGACCATGTGGCAGCCAGGGGCAAGGGGGAAAGGGGAGAGCTGGAGAGATGATCAACAAGCCAAGTTGGAGAGATGGATTCCTGAGTGGTCAGAAAGCACATTTATGTGCCAGTGCTGTTTCTTTCACTTCGAGTGATTGGATGCCCAGTCTCAGCCATACCATCCAAAGGTAGAGATGGCTTTGATAGATCCATGCTACCATAGCCAATGGCAGCTAAGAGTTGTGAAGGTTTCTGAAAGAAGTGCATCACTGTGCAGAATATTACATGGGTGGAACCCTGTTTACATGGAAGCTGTGGTCTACAGAGAAACAGCTAAGTCCTTGAGTGGAAGTGACTGGAATTCTCCTTGGAGGAACTGTGTGGCTGAAACTGTGTGGCTGTGCGGGCGGAGTGGACTGCCTATTAACCACATGAGCTAGTGCCTGTTGTATCTACTATCGCATGTATGCTTTACACTTTGTACTGACTGTGATTTGCCCATTAATTTATGTTTATGACCATTCCAATTCATGTTAAAGTAAAATTTGCAAAATGGAATCATGTTGGTAATTTCTTCATTTGGCTGTTGCTCGGTAAGTTTGGTTCCTTTCGTTTATGGACCCCACGGAAATAACTGCAATATGATTATGTTCATTTTGTCCCTGCGGTGTTGCTATTACCAAGACTCCTGAAAGTTTTTAGGGTCTGTAAGAAATGTAAAACATCGCAGGTTCATGTAGCCCCTCAGTTGTGGGGCTACATTTAGTGCTGGTTGCCATCATGAATAAAAAGTGCCGCATGTTTGACGGGGCTTTGTTCCCAGTTTATTGTTACATGGATGAGGTAATGTGCTGTAGAAGAATAAAAAATGAATAATTGTCCTTGTGCTTGAATATCACCACCCTCTGGGTAAAAAAGGTTTTTCCTCACATCCCCCCTAAACCTCCTGCCCCTCACCTTGAACTTATGTCCCCTTGTGACTGATCCTTCAACTAAGGGGAACAGCTGCTCCCTATCCACCCTGTCCATACCCCTCATAATCTTGTACACCTCGATCAGGTCGCCCCTCAGTCTTCTCTGCTCCAACGAAAACAACCCAAGTCTATCCGACCTCCCATTCCATTCATTAAATACTTCCTTGTCAAATTACTCCTTCCAAAGTGTATCACCTCACACTTTTCAGGGTTAACTTCCATCTGCCACTTATCTGCCCATTTGACCATCCCGTCTATATCTTCCTGTAGCCCAAGACACTCAACCTCACTGTTAACCACCCGGCCAATCTTTGTGTCATCCGCAAACTTACTAATCCTACCCCCCACATAGTCATCTATGTTGTTTATATAAATGACAAATAATAATTGGCTTAGGGTTGGAAAAGGGTAAAATCAGCTAGAATTCCTGAGAACAATTATTATCCATTGACATCAGCCAGTAAATGCATCCATATCCACAATGTTTGCAAACAGGATTGATGCCCTCTGTTTAATAATCTGCTGACATTTGCACTCTAGGTTTACATGAAGGATGGCCATTTGGATGAAATACCACAGGATTAATTGAGCCTGTGGTACGTTATTCTATTTCCTTAATATATCTCAACCTTTATCCGGCTTCCTGGCCCATTCTTCTTGCAGTCTTGTCTGCTCAATTTGGGTAAATTATAAGTGTTCATAATGCCAATGAAGGTAGGGCATACTCATAATATTGGCGATGCTGCTTTGTATGGTTAACAAGCCACTCCATAAATGGCATTCCTCCAGTAACTGAGCTCTAATTCACTCCTCAACTACAGCAAGCATCAAAGAGTCATTGAGTGGTTTGAACAGAAAGAACTGGAGAAAGAAAAATGTGAAATCCTTTATTTTGGCAGGAAGAATAAAAAAGCTTATTATCTAAATGGTGAGAGATTGCAGAACTCTGAGATTCAGAGGGTTCTGGGTGCCCTAGTGCATGAATCACAAAAGGTTAGCATGCAGGTACAGCAGGTAATTAGGAAAGCTAATAGAATGTTATCATTTATTGCAAGGGGAATTGATTACAAAAGTAGGGAGGTTATTTTTCAGTTGTACAGGGCACTGGTGAGACCACATCTGGAGTATTGCGTACAGTACTGGTCTCCTTATTTAAAGAAAGATATAAATGCGTTAGAAGCAGTTCAGAGAAGATTTACTAGACTAATACCAGGAATGAGCAGGTTGTCTTATGTGGAAAGGTTGGACAGGTTAGGCTTGTATCCACTGGAATTTAGAAGAGTAAGAGGCGACTTAATTGAAACCTTTAAGCAAACGTTAACTGATTTCTTCTCCGCCGATGCTGCCAGACCTGCTGAGTTTTTCCAGGTAATTCTGTTTTTGTTTAAGATCCTGAGTGGTCTTGACAGGGTGCATGTGGAGAGGATATTTCCTCCTCTGGGAGAATCTAGCACTAGGGGTCACTGTTTAAAAATAAGGGATCGCTCATTTACAGAGGTGAGGAGAATTTTTTCCCATCAGAGGGTTGAGAGTTTTTGGAACTCTCTGCCTCAAAAAGCAGTGGAAGCAGAGTCTTTGAATATTTTTAAGGCAGAGCTGGATAGATTCTTGTATAACAAGGGGGTGAAAGGTTACCAGGGGTAGACAGGAATGAGGTTACATTTGGATCAGCCATGATCTTATTGAATGGCAGAACAGGCTCGAGGGGCCAAGTGGCCTAACTCCTGCTCCTAATTCATATGTTCGTAGGGAAGTGGGATGTAAGGGCCACTAATGGAGAAGCGAAGAAAGCCAGTACTTAGACAGTGAAAACAAGGAAAGTCAATGATTAGCAGTGCTTACTTCCCAATATTGTTTGTGCTGCGTTGCACAGCTCAAGTGAAAACCAATTGCATTTTCACTTCTCATCTTTGCGCCCCCCTCCAAAGACAGAGGGAAAGTTTTAGGAGAATCATCGTGGATGATTTTCACACCTTCTGTCATTTGCCTGGGCAGCATCAGAGGTGGTGACCAACAGGGTCTTAGCAATGGGTGATGTGTAACACCAAACTCCTGGAGAAACTGGGAGATTATTTTCTCCTCAATGGTTAAAGTATTTGGCAGTAATAGAGTATATATCTGCCTCCATTTTTTTTTCTTTGCTGGTTCAGGTTTTTATTTGTTTCTTTAATCGTTATTCATTCACTGCTCTCCCACCGCTCACACTTCCACTGGACACATCTTATGTCTCTTTCCCCGCTATCAGCTTTCTGTCACTGGGTGGCGCTGTCTGCGGCGGCTGCAGCGCGCTCCTCCCTCCAGGCGGTGGCGCTGTCTACGGCGGTTCCAACACGTTCATCTCCGGCAATTGGTGGCGCTGTCTACAACAGCTCCAGCCCGCTCTCCCTTCCACTTAGTGGCGCTGCCTGCGGCGGACCCGCTCCTCTCTTCCCTCCAGTTGATGGCGCTGTCTCCTGCGGACCCGCTCCGCTCTTCCCCTTCCAGTTGGCGGCGCTCCCGCTCCGCTCTTCCCCTCCAGTTGGCGGTGCTGTCCCTGGTTGACCCGCTCCGCTCTTCCCCTCCAGTTGGCCGTGCTGTCCCTGGCGGACCCGCTCCGCTCTTCCCTCCAGTGGGCGGCGCTGTCTGTGGCGGACTCGCCCCGCTCTTCCCCTCCAGCTGGTGGCGCTGTCGCTGGCGGACCCGCTCCGCTCTTCCCCCTCCAGTTGGCGGCGCTGCACCTTTAACTCGGCCTCGGTCGTTTTTTTCCCGACCGTCGCCGGGTCGGGGGCCTAGGGACGGCGGTAACGAGATGAGTACGTTAGTATCTGCTGGGAATCACTTCAGTCGTTTGTGCTGTCACGGCAACGGAGGTGGGGGAGGGTCGAGGCTGCAGGTTAGACTCAGGCCTCACCTGTGGGGAATGGCCTAGGCCTCGCCTGAAGGGGTTTGGGGGAAACCGGATCCCAGGACTGGGAGACTATAATTCACCCGGGATCCCAATGAAATTCTGTATGGAATAAAGTGAGGACATCCTGTGATTTGGTGACACTAAAGAGCCGGTAATGGAGAATGTGGGACGTGGACATTGTGTGTGTGACACTCTAGAGCCAATAACTGTAAATGCTGGGACTGAAGGGGCTGAGGCTCTGAGACCAGGAAGGTGGAATATTAATTAGCATAAGCACAGAGTGAGGCACCACAGAACCAGCAACCAGGAATACCTGGCAGAAAGCCCAGAGCCAGGCAAAGTAGGTGTAGAAATCTGAAATGCTGAGGCATCAGCAATGTATGTGGCATTATAAAACCAGGACTCAGCAATGTCAGGGACTGGCACTACAGAGCCAGGAGTTGGAAATGTCCATGGAGCCACAGGTAGTTAGTTAGGCACTGCAGTCCTGCAGTTAGCAATGCCAGAGGATGGGGCTCAGACATTAATGCCTGCAATCAGAAATGTCAGTGCATGAAGTAGTCAGATTGTATCTGAGACGCTGCAGGGCTTTTTGTGAATGACCTGCCGTTTGGCATAGTATTTGGCTCTTTTGCCTGTACAGCTGCAGTAGTCGGTTGTTTAGCTGTGACAGTTTCTGTTTGTGTCATCATTTTTGCCCTGTTGAGAATCGTAGAGCTGATACAGCACAGAAGGAGGCCATTTGATCCATTGTTTCCATGCCAGCTCTCTGTAAGAGCTAAAACAAAAACAGAATTACCTGGAAAAACTCAGCAGGTCTGGCAGCATCGGTGGAGAAGAAAAGAGTCGACGTTTCGAGTCCACATGACCCAGGCTCAGAACTCTGTTGAAGGGTCATGTGGACTCGAAACGTCGACTCTTTTCTACTCCACCGATGCTGCCAGACCTGCTGAGCTTTTCCAGGTAATTCTGTTTTTGTTTTGGATTTCCAGCATCCGCAGTAGTTTTTTGTTTTTATCTCCGTAAGAGCTAGTCCTACTTCCCCACCTTTCCTCTGGAGACCTGCAAATTTGTTCTCTCCGGATAATTATCCAATTCCCCTTTGAAAGCCATGATTTAATTTCGAGTGCCAGTCTCTCTCAGGCAGTGCAATCCAGATCCTAACTGCTCGATGCATAAATAAGTTTTTCTAAATGTCGCCTCCTGTTCTTTGCCAATCATCTTCAATCGGTGCCCTCTGATTCTCAGCCCTTCTGCCAATGAGAACAGTTCCTCTCTACCTACTCTGTTCAGATCCCTCATGATGTTGAACACCTCTATCAAATCTCCTCTCAATCTTCTTTTCTCCAGGGAGACCAGCCCCTGCTTCATCAATTTACTGTTGTAACTGTCTCTTATCCCTGGAAGCATTCTTGTAAATTTTTTCCTGCTCCAATTCCTTCCCATCCTTAATAAAGCCCAGAGTTGGTCACAGTTGAGGCCCAACTGGAGTTTAAAAGTTCACCAAAACTTCATTGTTTTTATTCTCTATGCCCCTATTTATAAAACCCAAGATTCTTTACGCCTTATTAACCACTTTCTCAACCTGCCTCGCCACCTTCAATGATTTGTACACATTTGGCCCCAGGGCTCTCTGCTCCTGAACCCCCTTTAAAATTGTATCTTTTATTTTATATTGTTTTTCATTGTTCTTCCTAACAAAATATATCATTCCACATTTCTCTGCATTACCACTAACCTGTCTATGTCCTCTTGAATTCTATTACTATTTTCCTCACTGTTCACAGTACTTCCAAGTTTTGCGTCACCTGCAAACTTTGAAGCTGTGCCCTATATAATCTGCTCTTGTTAACTGAGACTGTTGAGATTTGTTTTAATATTCATTTTCTTTTGTCTTTACTTTCCCCTGGCCGTTCTTTAGCCCTTTCTAGCCCCCCTGAAATGTTTGTAGAAATCTGCTTGTTGAAGACATTTTAAAATCTGTATTTTTGGAGCCTTTGATATTCTTCCTGTCTTGAAGGCTGCCATTCAGGCAACCAGATGCAGTCACAGGTAGCTTTTGCAATACCTCATCTTATTAACTATTTTTCATGTGTAACCTATGACATTTAGAACAACAAGCTTGCATCCAAGATAATCTAGGTTAGTCAAGCCTATAGATATGAGGGGAGATCTGGAGAACATTGATTGGGTAAATGGAATAAAATGTATGGTGGTAAATAAACAGTGGGAAACAATTCAAGATATTCCACAAGAATGTATTCCATTGAAAAACAAAACTTCAGTGAGAGAGATCCACCTATGGATTACTAAGGAGGTTAAGGATAGTATTGGATTAAAAAGAGGCTTGTAATGTTGCAAAGAGTAGTAGTAAGTCTGAGGACTGGGAGTGTTTTAGAAACCAACAAAAGGGCCATCAAAAGGTTGATAAAAATAGAATGAGAGAGTAAACCAGCCAGGAAATAAAATCAGATTGGAAGAACTTTTACAAGTATATAAAACAAAAGAATAGCTAAAGTAAATGTTGGAGAATGAGGAAATGGCAGAGATATTGAACAAATGTAATGTCTGTCTTCACAGTAAAAGATAAAAATTACATACCAGAAATAGGGGATAAGCCAGGGGCCGGTAAGTGTGAGGAAATTAGGATAATTAATATCAACAGAGAAAACGTACTGCAGTAAAATCTGACACAGCATTAGATTGATCCCTGGGTTGAGAAGATTGTCCTATGATGAGAGGCTGAGTAAATTGGGTCTATATTCTCTGGAGTTTAGAAGAATGAAATGTGATCGTTTTGAAACATAAAAGATAATAAAAGGGACATGACAGGGCTGATACTTGAAAGTTATTTCCTCAGGCTACAGAATCTAGAACAAGGGGCCACAGTTTCAGGATAAAGGGCCTAACATTTAGAACAGAGATGAGAAACTTCTTCACCCAAAGTTTGTGAATCTTTGCAGTTCTCTATCCCAGAGGGTTGTGGGTGCTCCTTCATTGGACATATTTAAGGGTGGGATAGACAGGTTTTTGGTGTCTCAGGGAATCAAGGGATATGGTGAGTGGGTGGGAAAGTGGAGTTGAAGCTCAAGAATAGCCATGATCATATTGAATCGTGGAGCAGACTAGATGGGCCGAAAGGTCGTCTCCTGTTCCTGCTTCTTATGGCCTTAATCTGTTCCTCATCTGATGTCGATGAGCATTCCAGTAACAGTTACAAGATGCCGATCAAGAATGGGCAGCAAGGTTTTCCCCCTCTATAGCCCACAGGCACTGAATTCATTTGAAGCACATGTCAAACTATTTAACTAAGATGCGCTAACTCAGCATAGACCAGGGATTCAACCTGTAGCCTTCCTGATCTGTATAACCTCAGCTGAATGTTGGACAGTGAAGTTAGCAACTGAACTATCAAAGAATTAATGTATTATAATTGGTTTACTAGGCGTTGTTTTAACACATTTCCTTGGCTGTGGAAACAGATGTTGTAGATGAATAACCCAGTTTCATTTAAACCCCTGAAACTTTCAGCAGTCTGCACCACATTGCTGCTGCAGTGTAATGAGAACTAGTTGATGTGGAGGAGTGTAATGGAGGAAGGCACTATCCAGGACAGTGGAGAGATCTTGTGACACAAAATGTAAGTGCCAGTGAGTTGCCCCATTTAAGGTCCTCTTGCAGGGGCCAGGAAAACAGCCACAGAAAAGGAAACAAGAAGAATTCGCCTCAGGGGCCCTTAGGTTAGGAAAATGGGGGCATCAAAAGATATCATCTGCTCAACCTACTCAATGTCCTGTGACTCCTTCCACACCTGACGGAAAGTGTGTCTACATTTATCAAGTGATAGCAGCTTTTGGCTGCCTTAATTCTTCCTGTTGTCGAATGACTTGCTGCAACTCATGCATGAAGAATGGCTTTTTGAGCTGTGCACAGTCGGAATCAGTACCTCTGAGAGGAGGAGATTGGGGGGAAGGAATTAACAAAAGCAAATAGCCTTATCGTGCTATCTTCCCATTCATTAATGTTGAATTGACAACCTGCCAGCTTTCTTACTCATTAATATCTTGCCCTGATGCAGGCCTGCCTCCCATTGGCTGATTACAAACTTCTGGTTGTTGTGGTTATGTCCAAGACCTGGGCCAGCCCGCCCACAGGGGCTGATAGAAGATGTGCAGAGCCAGGCGAAGGAAAGATCGAGGTAAGTTCATTGTCTAAATGATTGACTATGTCAGACTAAACAAATACTTTTTTGGGTAATGGGTCAATATCTTTAAAATAAAAGGTGTGAATCGTAAATCTCTTCATCTGTACCCCCCCCCCCCTTTAAGTTGCTCCTTAAAACCCACGTTTTTGACCAAGCTTTTGATCATGTGTCAAAATGTCTTTGGATCTATGTCAGTTTTGTCCAGTTATGCTCCTGTGAAATGTTTTGGCTCGTTTACATTGTTGTTAACGTCTTAAATGTTAATTTTCCACCTACTCTTGGCTTTCCTGGGCACATTATAACATTCTGTATACTAGTCTGTTAGTTGGAGCACTGCATTGCAGTCACTCTATCACAATTCATCTGTTTCTTGTAATTGAAAATATTATACCAAATAAGATTGCCTCTTCTCCGCTCCTGACAGAATGTTGACAGCAGCTTTTACATCCTCTTGCAGCTTAAGGGAGCCCAGAGACCGTTAATGTCTCCTTTCCTGGAAAGTAAGATGACCAGTGGAGAATAAATGGCCAAATATATTGCAAACTATTTTTCATGGAATATGGGCAATGCTGGAAAGACCAATAATTATTGTCCATCCCCAGTTCCCCTTGAGAAGGTGTTAGTGAGCAAACCACCACAGCCCCTGTGGTGTAGGTACTCATAGAGTGCCTCTAGGTAAGGAATTCCAAGATTTTGACTCAGCGACAGTGACAGAACGGCAATATAGTTCTAAATTGGGATGGTGCCTGACTTTGAGGGGAACTTGCAGGTGGTGGTATTCCTCTGTCCTTATCCTTCTAGGTGGGTAGCAGTTGGGGATTTGGGAAGTGTTGTCGAAGGAGCCTTGGTGAGTTGCTGCAACACATCTTGCAGATGGTGCACACTACTGCCAGGGTGCACCTGGATGGTGTCAAACCTCTTGAGTGTTATTGGAGCTGCATTCATCCAGGCAAGTGGAGAGTATCCCATCACACTCCTGACCTGTATCTTGTAGATTGTGGACAGGCTTCCACAGAGAGTCGGGAGGCAAATTATTGATGCAGAATTCCCAGCCTCTGACCAGCTTTTGTGACCAGAGTGTTTATGGTCCAGTTAAGGCTCTGGTCAATACTAACCCCCATGATATGATGGTGAGGATTTAGTGACAGTAATACAGTTGAATATTAAGGATTGTTGGTTAACTCTCTCTTGTTGGAGATGGTCATGCCTGGCAGTTGTGTGGTACAAATCTTACTTGTCACTTATCAGCTTGAGTTCAGGAACAAGATCATGTCTTTCAACTCAGCAATCTACAGCCCTCTGCATTCAACATTAAGTTCAACAATTTTAGATCAGAACCTCTACCTCCATTTTGTTTTTTTCTAACTGGTTGTTTTTTCTCGTTTCCTTATTCCTTAACTTTGCAATTGGAAGGCTGCTATCCAGCCATTCACGCCTCATGTGGACATGTTTTTTGTTTCTTTACTAAAGCTGTTGCCATTCCCTTTGGCTTTTGTACCATGAAACCTTTTGTCATTTAATCTCTCCTGCCTTCCATCCTATCACAGACCTTCCCTTTTGTTTTTCCTCCCCCTCCTCCATTTCATTTTCTCAAAACCTATTACATTTCTGTCTTTCCTCAGTTTGATAAAGGGTCATCGACCTGAAACGTTAACTCTGTTTCTCTCCACAGATGCTGCCTGACCCAATGTTTATGGCCAAAACTTGCTCTGTGTATCCATGATTCTGTAAGATGGTGGTGGGAATCAATTATTTATTTCTTTTTTTCCTAATTTTCTCTCCACCCCTCACAGGCAATTATTGAAGTATGTTTTGATATGCACTGACATCACTTCTGTACCATATTTTTAATGCATGACAATAAACACTGGCAGGCTGTTTTTTAATTCTTTAGTGGGACTCGAGTGTTGCTGGCAAGGCCAACATTTGTTGCTCATTCCTAATTGCACTTGAGAAGGTGGTGGTGAGCTGCCTTCCTGAACTGCTGCAGTCCATTGGGTTTAGGTACACCTACTGTGCCAGTAGGAAAGGAGTTCCAAAAGTTTGACCCTGCAGCACTGAAGCAATGGTGTTATCGTTCCACGTCAGGATGGCTTGGAGGGGAACTTGCAGGTGGTGGTGTTCCCATGCATCTGCTGCCCTTGCCCTTCTAGGTGGTAGAGATCGCAAGTTTGGATGGTGTTGCTAAAAGAAGCTTGGTGAGTTACTGGAGTGCATCTTGTATATGGTATACACTGCTATCGCTGTGCATTGGTGGTAGAGGAAGCGAATGTTTAACGTGGTAGATGGAGTGCCCATCAAGCGGACTGCTTTGTCCTGGATGGTGTTGAACTTCTTTAGTGCCTTTCGAGCTGCGTTCATCCAGGCGAGAGGAGCTTAGACTATGTGTCTTGACAATGAGTGTCGTTCAGAATCACAACCAAACCTGATTCTGGCATCACCTGGAATCCTCAAACTCCCTGCAGAAGCTGCCGTATGACCAATCTGGCCAATTTTCCCTCCTTGAATCCAAGGATCACAGAACCTAATTGTAGCACCCCTTAGCTGAGATCTGCAAACTCCACACAGACTGGCTTTGAAGCTGAGACTTCCTGATCTGTTCAGCTGAGCTGCTCACTGGATAAACACACTAAACAGTTCAGAGGTTTCCTTCTGGTGAAAACTGCCTTCACTTGTGGAAAGAAAAAAAGTGTTACGTTAATACATTTGCCCCGTTTAAAACCACAACTTAATCAATCTTTGCATCTGGAAAATTTTGTTTGAATGCAAGGCCTCAAACTAACCACAGCCATTTTCTTGATCATGCAACCATTTGAGCAAATTGTGTAAGGGGCAATGTTGGAAGTCATCCTGTTCATATAATATTCCTCTGCCATTCTAGGGGATATCTTGACCCATTTAAAATAAGTAGGAATATCTGTGTTAAAAAAACAGATTGAGGAATATTATCCTCAATAAGTGTTTGTCCTTCAATATTGCATCATTACTAAAACATCATTACCAAGCAGTATTACTAAATGCTCATTCAAATATGGAGGGATTACAAGGCAAAGATGTCGATTTAATGGCAAATTTAATTACGGTTAATGATTGTTGCAGTTAACGTGCATTCTATAGAAATAAAGAACTTACATTTATATAGTGCATCTTCTGACCTTAGGACATCCCACAGTGCTTCACAGCCAATGAAGTTGTTTGAAAGTGTAGTCATTATTGTAATGAACACATGGCAGCCAACTTTGTGCATAGTAAGATCCCAATGATGGCAATGAAATAAATGACCATATAAGTGATGTTGGTTGAGGGATAAATGTTGAACAGGAAATCCCCTGCTGTTTCTTGAATTGTACCATGGGACCTTTTACATCCACTTGAGAGGATAGGTAGGACCCCAAACTAACATCTCATCCTAAATATAGTACCCCTGGCAATGCAACAGTTCTTTAGTACCGTACTCAAGTGTTCACCTGGATTATGTGTTTAACTTTCAAGCGGTATTTAAACCCACATCTTTCTAACTCAGGCAAGTGTGCTACCTCTGATCTAAGACTGATACCTCTGTTTCATACTAATCAGAATTTTGTGTGTTAGAACAAGAGTTGTGGTTAATGTAGCTATTAATTAAAATTAATATTGCATATTGTACTGCATTGTGAAGGATCTGACTAGTGTGCAGTTAATTTTGAGTATTGTACAGTTAAATTAACTGCCTGTTAAATTTGATGGAAGACGATTGCTTATTTGTCTGCAGATCTCAATTTGAGTCATCCTTTCCCAGAGACATCTGGTGAGAGAAAGCTGAGTAGACCTGTCAGCTATTATCTTTTCTGTTAAAAATAGAAAGAAAGCAATAAAATCACCTTGGATTCTGTTCACCATGAAACTGATGCCTCAGTTATCGATATGTGATGTGATCAGTCTTGCTGCAGTTTTCACTCTTCTGACATCCTATCCTGTGGCATTGATAAAGTTGTTAGGACAGCCGAACCTAACAAAGGGATTCCAGAGTCCTCGTCTGTCAAAGGTGTCTTAGAAGACCACGAACAAATTATTATTCTTTAGAGTTCTTCCGAATTTGCCTTGCATCGCATTCACTGCTTTGCTTGGACCGGGATCGGGATCTTTACTGGGTTTCAAGAAGATCATTGAACTTTGTGGCCTTGTTCAGCTGGCTCAGGAGGATCCTGGCAAGGATTTTACCAGTAACAAGGTGCAACAGTATTTCCACTTTTGAAACTGTCTCCTTCACGTTTGTGCAGTGCAATGGCTCTCACGTTCTTCAGCCCTCAGTAACCATCTCTTCATCTCAAATTAGCATGAGGGGTGGGGTGGGTGGCAGAGTTACGAGACTGCTTTGAAGGCTCTGAACTTTGCCTGGATTGATCTCCTGCAACCAGGAGAGAATTCCTGTGCTCTCACTTCCTGTCACAGCCTCTCTTCCCCCCACCACCCCCGGCAACTCGGCAACTGCCCTCTCCAACTCGCTGGCAAGGCAAGAGAAAGCAACCAAGGGAGCAGAAGAGGTGGTGAGGGGGAGGGGGAGGTGGCAAACAGGCCACAGGAGAGAAGGAGAGACAAGTGGCCCGAGGGCAGTGCAGTGAATACCGCTTGATCAAACCCAGGACAGCAAAATGATAATGAGCCAGACTCTTGCTGCAGAGCACAGGGCAGCTGTAGTTCTATCAAAGTGGTTTATTGCAAGAGCTCCATTCGGGCCTGGTTTCGTCTCCATAGTGATCGTTGATGCCTTGGAAGAGGGGGAGCTCGTGACCCCAATTGCTCATCCCGCAACCCCACTGGCTGTCATGTTCCCTAGTTTGGGAACCCCTGTTGTAAAATTATGAGAATTTTAAGTTGTTAAGATTTTATTAATTTGTTTGAACCTAATGTTCCATTAGCCTGTGCTTCTGAGGGCAGCAGCAATGTGAGTGGTCCAGACACAGTCTTCATTACAAGGTTTTTGAAATATGCTGGCCTGCACAAGACTGGGTGCCTTCCATTTTCTTTTCGTCATTTCTCCCACTTTAGCCTGCATTCTGTTTTAGATGTTTGACTCATGCTGCTTATTTGTGTTAAAGTTGTTTTCATTCATATGGCTGGGGTAAGCAGCGCATAAATCAGGATTTGTATCAAAGCACTCCTTGGAGCTTTTGTTTGATAATAGCTGTTTGAACTTTGACTTGTTATTTAGATCTCCTGTGACTGCTTCCATAAATTCCCAACTCAAATTCAAGTTTCCTATGATGTCAGTCTTTGATGATGAGGGGGTGACAAAAGACATCTTAGAACAGCTTAAATGGTGATTTGTCCAACACTTCAGTCAGTTCCACACATGGTGCAACTGCTCTATATGTTTTGAATGGGATTTAGTCTTGTAATTATATAGCTAAGTAGACACCAGGCACCCGACTTTCCTGGCCCCAGTTGGGTTCGAACAAACATGGGCCACGATGGCCACAGCTTGGTGTGGCCAGAGGTTCCGCCTCCATTTCATTCCAGAGACGGGAGAGAGCGAGGGGCTCCGAATCTACCCACGCCAATTATGAGGCCAATTATCGCAATTAAGGCCTTAATAACAGGCACAAGTTCAGACTGATCTCAACTTTGCAGGAAGTGGCCAGGCTTCAGGAGCCTTTAGTGTTTAGATTCAGTGAGAGCAGGTATGCACTGAGATGAAGGTGGGTCGGCAGAGGGTAAAACTTCTTTCAAGGTTAGTGACAAGTTATCAACTGTGTGGAAGGGCTCACTCCCTGGATTGAAAAGTTGCAGGAGTGTATCAAGAGACAGTAGAAGAGGGAAAAGTCAGGTGCTTCAGGGCATTGGGCCATAGAACCATACTGTGTGGACTGAACCTGATCAACAGGAAGGGTGCCCTTGGAAAGGGTGCTGTACCCTCACAAATGGAGGCCACTGAAGCTGTGCAGCAGCGTGTACAAAAAGAAGGGCCATCATGGCATGGCTTCAACTTTAGGATTTTCACATAGGGTTGTTGGGAGAGAGCCCCCTCAAAGTGGCTGCTCTGTGCATTTGCACCACTTTACTGCCACCTGCGCTATCTGATAATCACAAGCCCAAATCTTCCAATCAGAGTAACAACATTCACTGCTTTTGTGTGTCAGGACCTAGAAGATGACGCAAAGCATGTACATGCACGGTACTTCTACATGAACTTTAAAATTCCAGAGGGCTGTGATATGCTGCCCAGACTCCTCTGTGGAAGCATCCGACACTAACTCTGCAATTGGAGACTTGGGCCCGATGCCCTGAACTTGCCTAGAAATTTACACCAAAATGTCTAAACTTTTAATCGCAGGCATAGGACCAGGGTTCTCGGGAAGGGCTTTTTCTTATACAAAATGTATTTGAAAGCAAACTTGCAGAAGGATCAATAACCACCCACACTCACCTCTTTTTTCCACATTTGCTTGCATTGCATTAATGTTTATACAAACTCAAAAACAATTAAAAGTCTTTCAAAGATTAAAAATAGTAAAAAAAAATTAGGAACTTTAAAAAAAAACCTGCAATTCTGCTGAATCTCAAGGGACATTTTTTCCACCAGGGCTGTGGCCTCAGCACTTCTGCACCTCACCAGAACCCCTCTTTGCACCCTGACAGCAAATCCCTAAAAGCCCCAGCACAACAACGCAGAAAATCTGAGCCCCTGTCTGCACTCACATGCAGGAGAGAAGAGAGAAAACAAAGGGCCGCTTTATTTGGAATCAAGCTCTGAGCCAACAGTGTTAAGGTTCAAAGCCATGGACCGTGCCAAGATTTTCACAGATCATTTTTGGCTCATTAAGTGAGGGGTGCTTGCAGAAGGTGTTTCAGATGAAATACATCATAGAGAGGCAGCAGGACAAGCACTTGACAGCACTTCAAAGGGCAATCAAATTGGCAGGCACAACAATGACAGCTGAGATGTGCCTTTTTATCTTGTGCACTCCAGAATTGGCTCGTCCCTGTTCCCACCTCAGATCTGCCTGTTTGGGCAACAGACCCATTTTTCCATCAGTTAGGACCCTGACCTCATCAAGATCCCAATTCACCCCCAACAGAGGTGGGTTGCTGATCTATAATCTGACCTATCTCCAGCGGGAAAATCCAGACCCAGCACTTTTGAATCAGACTTCTTGTGGGAGGATTTGTAGTTATCAGCTGGTGAAGTGAGGAGTTGGTGATCAGTACTTTAGAACAGCAAGGGGTGACTATTGGGGTTACATGATCACATCCCCAAATTGCCATGGACCCCTTCCATGTTTTGTGCCTCTGGCCTCTACAGATATTAAAGTTGCTAAGTAGATTACCTTCCTTTCGAACAAAGAAATGGCCCATTGTCGATCTTCAAGTTCTCGAAGTGAAAAAAGGACAAGTTTCTTTCGAAGAGGGGTGAGAAAGGACCTTGCCAGGAACTTGTAACCAAAATGACCTTGAAGTTCTGCTGGTTAGGTTAAAGTTCCAGCTTCTGCAAAAATTTATTTGCAAATCAGAAACATAAAATCTTTCATGAACCAGCTTGATCAGGTTGTTGTTCTTCTCCTCACAAAAAGTATTCTTTGATGTTTTTAAGAACGTTAACCAAGTGCACTTTTATCAATACAGTTGACAATGGGTTTTTCACCAAAATTAAGTTTTTTATAAAGGTGCCTAGTACTCCACCTCCTGAGAAACCTGATTTAAAATCACTGAAAATGACAAAATTATATCAAACCATTTGATAACTTAATTTGTATACACTTGTCAGTTTCTTAGTAGATTAAATATTTCCTGATGAAAAATCTTTTAGGGTGTGCTTATTTGTGTCTGCGCATCTAAGGAAATGAGCACAATTTGAACAGCCTTCAGGAATGCATGCATATTGGAATCTCTCAATTTCAACTTGTAGGCCATGACCAGATTGTGGGCATGATTCAGGTGAATTGAATCTTGAACCAACATAAAAAATTGTGGAAAACACAAACTCGCATTTAATATTGTGTTTAAAACTCCCTCTTCCTTTGCGCTTGTTCAGCCGATTGAGCTTGAAACTGGGCACAAAACAAACAGAACCTCTGCCTTGTGAGGTGGGATTAAACACACAGCTCTGGCTTGAACAGAGCATTAAGAGTGTCAGTGGGTTCAACCAGAGCAAACAGACAAGGTAGTTGATGGAGCCAAACCAAATTGCATCAGTTTTGTGGATATTGTGATTTGGAAAATTTTGGCTGAACCAGGACTTGATGCAGGAGAGCCTTGGAAATTAAACTTGAAATTGAATAAAAGTGGTTCCATACTATGGAAGATTTCAGGTTCAGTAATCTTTCCAATGTCTGTTCACCGGCTGTTCAAATAAAAATTGGGCTTTGTGTTCATAACCAGAATAATCATATCTCTGAGTAGCTATTTGATTTATAATAATTTGTAACAATGGTGGCTGGGACTCCGTCTTTAATATATGTTTTAGTTTTCCACTCACTATAATACAACATTTTTAAATAAAAAGTGCAATAAAGTTCAACACAACTTCTCTGTGCTTGAAGAAATTATCTTTCTGATTGTGAGTTTACACTTCAAAGCATAATGCTTAACGGTCACCAAATGAAAAATGGCATTTGTGTGTTTATTTTGCCAATCTTACAAAGTTTAAAAAGGAGAAGTGCACAGGAATAATTTTTGTTTAACTGTCACAAGATGCTTTGTCACTTCCTGCTGCTTGGGGGTTGCCAAAAACCTTTTCCCTGCTATAAATGCTCCAGTTATGTTGCAATTTTTTTTACTGATTCCTGCTATTCATTGCTAGGATAACACTTCCACACACACTGGCATTTCACCACTTGGTAAGTTAAATGCTGTCAAAAGTAAGACCAGTTGGGTGTATTTTTGAAACTGTTATTAGGATCAGAGTGCTCTTAAAATCTGCCTTGAGCATTTTAAAGAAGTGAATGCAGACAAGGACAGACTGTGTCATCAGTCTCTGTCTCTCTCTCTCTCTCTCTCTCTGCGAGATATTACTTGGCTTTGCATCTGTTATTGATTATCAGTTAAACTTTGTTCCACGTGGAAGTACAAAAGGGATTTTTTTTTTTCGCAACTTGCCTAGCCGTATGTCCTTGTGCATAATGTGCACAAACAAGTCTCAAGCTAAGAGGTAGGCGTAATAAATACAGTGCTTTTGGCCGATAATGCTCATGGCGTATAGATGTGCCTTTTTTCTGCACAGTGACTGTTAGAACTCGTTTTCAAATCATGAAGCATTTCTGCAGAATTACATATGTACTGTTGTGGGATCAATCACATGCCACATTGGCCATTCATGTAGTGATTATCTCTGTATTTTTGTAATCATTCACATGGTAACAGAGAATGCACCATTGTATGCAACTGTTGATCTGTCACAAAATGATAGTATACTGGCATGACACTGTTGTCATTAGGATTTCAGTAGAACCTAATGGTGGTCATGTGACATTTCTGTGATTTTTATATTTGTTAAAGATCTGAAAAATAGCCAGGGGCACAAATCTGGATTTTATCTTACAATCTGCATGACCTTGGGTTGTATCTGAAGAGAGCATTTTGAGCAATTTAACACCAATTTTCACAGGTCTCTCATTGGTACAGGAGCAATTAGCAGCGATGAGTCGAGTATCACATGAGAATCATACATTCTTTAAAAATAGAGTCAGGCTCAACTGCTGAGTGCCTCTTAATTTCACAAGGAAACAGTACTGTTGTCTGTTTATCTCCCACACGTTCTGTTTATTTAATTACCCACTTCCTTCAGGTTATTACCCCTTGTGTGCAGTAATTCAAATGGTGGATCATACCCACAGTTTATGGCATTCAAGACAGTTTGCAAGATTTGCTCATTTGGTGGTGGTTTTTGATCTGAATCAGAAAGTTGGTTCGAGCTCTCCTCCTTGAGCTGATTATCCAGGCAGTCATGCCAGTTTAGTACTGAGAGAGTCCTGGATATTGGGCCATCTTTTGGGTCAGAATTTAAACCAAGGTTCTGTCCATCTGTTCAAGAACAGCAATGGCTTCTCCTGGTCTTGTCAGAAAAACACATGAACTGGCTACTAGCCACGCTGTGGTTTGTGGGAGCACAAAATGGCTGTCAGATTTTACCCCATAATAGCCGTCACTTCATAAGTAGTCTACTCAGTGAAGAACTTTAATTTGTCTTCTGTAAATCAGAAATATTCTTAGAAGTTAATTCTGAAGGACTTCACTAACTAAGCCATACAGAAATCATTAGCCTAAATATATGGGCTGAATTGTGTTCTCTTGTTCAAATTATTCATGAATTTAATGCACAACTGGCTTTTTGAAAAGGAACATGATCTAAAGAGCACTCAAGACCTAATTACCAGAGCAGCTGTTTGAAACAGTCGTTTCATTTTTACAAAACATTACTATTTGGACTTGTTAACCAGAGGTATTTTGCATTTTGTGAGATCTGCTTTATCTCTGCTAGAGTAAAAGCCTCACTCTCGTGCACCTGTACTAGATTGCTGCAGTCTGTGGAGGACAGTGAATAGTGAACAATGGGTTTAGGGTATCATATAGGAAATTGAGAGCTAGTTGTTCTCAGTTTTCTCAGCCACAAGTTGTAGAGTAGGCATCCTATCCTCTTGGCTCTCCCTCCTGCCTCTCAACCAGGGACTTGTGTATAACACAAAGTAATCCTGGAGTGATGGGAGAAAATGATTAATCCGGCAGGTACACTGTTTATGGAATAGGATAATAATGGGTCAAGCTGGGAAATATTGTATATTACATCATCACTCCGTCAGAACTCTAGTGAGTGGCATTGTACAGAAACTGGTTGAGACAATGGCTCCAATTTCCTGCTCTGTCAATTTTTCAGTAGAACAGGGCACTCGGGTGGATAATGAATCGGGGACATTCTGGAGTTTCTGCTCCAGTCCTTGCCTGTCCACTAGTTTCCTATGCACAAATAGTTTACAGTGCGTCCGATCAAAGTATCCTCTAATTTGTTTCGAAGTGCACAACCAATTCATTTTAGTTCACGGGCCCTTTAAATTTTCTTGCATAGCTGCACACGTGCAGTAAATTAAGGGCCGACTTGTGCACGGCCTGTGTGGAAACTTTCAGATGCACGATCACACAGCTTAGAGGGAACACTGCATCAAATATGTACAATATTACTATTGTTTGTATTTCATATCATTCTTGAGTAAATTGCATTTATCCAACACTTAGTTTTCACTGAAAACATTTAAATCAAATATGTACAATATTGACTGGTGCAAATGAGGGAAATGTGGCCCCAGTGTATTTGCCATCATTTGTGCAATAGTGACACTGGATGCCAGGGACACATTGAGATTTTTGGAGTTGGACTTTTTGCTGATTATTCCATCGTGTTCAGCTACATTTATATTTCATTTAATGAAGCAGCTCAAGTCAGCCAATAGCAGGACCTGAATAAACATTCAGTCTTGGGCTAACATGTGGCAGATAATATTCGTGCCACATGGTGACAGGTAAAATTACCATATTGAACAAAGTAAAGCCCAACCATCTCCCCATGATCCAAAATGGCACCATCATCAGCAAGACCTCACCGTGAACATCTGGAGGTCAACTTTGAACAGAAGCTGAACGACTATATGAATACCATGGGCCACTTAAACAGAGCAGGGGTTGGGGCTCACTTCTTGACCCATCAAAATTTCTCCGCCATCTGCAAGACTCGAGTCAGGAATTTGATGGAATACTCGCCCCTTTTCTGGATGGCTGCAACCACAGCAATATTCAAGTTGCTCAGCACCTTCCGGTACAGAGCAATTCATTTGATCGTGCTCCTGCTGCTGGATTCAGTCAGTACACACCCCGTCCATTACTGATGCATTGTGGCTGCAGTATGTGCAGCTGCATTGAGAGGCACATTTTTGTGGCAGACAAACCCCACCCATTGTGCACCTGAAGTCTGCAAAACATAAAATTCCAGGTTAAATGTTTTCAGTGAAAACTAAGGAAGTGTTGGATAAATGCAATTTACTCAAGAATGATATGAAATACAAACAGAAAATGTTGGAAAAACTCAGCAGGTCAAGGCAGTCTCCATGGCGAGAAAAAAACAAAAAGCTACTGCAGGTGCTGGAAATCCAAAACAAAAACAGAATTACCTGGAAAAACTCAGCAGGTCTGGCAGCATCGGTGGAGAAGAAAAGAGTCGACGTTTCGAGTCCACAGGGTCAGGTGGACTCGAAACGTCGACTCTCTTCTTCTCCACCGATGCTGCCAGACCTGCTGAGTTTTTCCAGGTAATTCTGTTTTTGTCCATGGCGAGAAGCTGAGTTAACTTTTCAGGTCGCTGACCTTTTGTCACATTTCAGGTTGATGAGCTTTTGTTGAATGATAAGTGTTGTGCTGGTAATACTGGTAATAAGGCTGTTTTCATCTTTTTGTATAAGATCACAAATGATGGAGTTGTGGAAAAGTGGTAAAAGAAATCTTATTAATTGGGTTATATTTTCAGAATTTAATAAAACTGTTTTAATAAAACTTTTGAAGGATTGGGAACGCTAATTTGAGAGATGTCTACAAGGCATCCTTTTTACTTTTTCCCTCAAACATTTCTTTTTATTCATTCACGAGATCTGGGCTTCACTGGCTAGGCCAGCATGTATTGCCCATCCCTAGTTGTCCTTGAGAAGGTGGTGGTGAGCTGCCTCCTTGAACCGCTGCAGTCCATGCGGTGTAGATACACCCACAGTGCTGTTAGGAAGGGAGATTCAGGATTTTGACCCAGCGACAGTGAAAGAACAGCAATATATTTCCAAGTCAGGATAGTGAGTGACTCTGAGGGGAACTGTCAAGTGGTGGTGTTCTTATACATCTGCTGCCCTTGTCCTTCTAGGTGGTAGTGATTGTGGGTTTGGAAGGTGCTGTCTAAGGAGCCTTGGTAAATCCCTGCAGTGCATCTTTCTGTATCTGGTAAGCCACATCAACCATAGTAGCACAGTCTTGATTCTCTTCATGTTGGATTTACACTGTTTTGAATGCTGGAGAACTCCTGAAATTGTTGCTGAAAACGTCCTTCCATCGGAGAGCTGAACACTTCCTTTCCAGAGAGTCTCATCGTCAGCAGCCCTTTTTACCTTCAAACCATAGATTTTGAATTGCCTATGTCATGAGTGTCTATTTCTGTTTCTCATGTTCTTTTCTGATGGTTCTAATATTTATAATTTACAACAAAAGATGAATCCGCTTCAATAACATTGACAGTAATACACACCTGCAAAAGCAAAATAATGTGGATACTGGAAATCTGAAATATAAATAAATACTTGAAGTACTCCACAAGTCAGGCAGCATTTGGGGAGAGAGAAACAGAGCTAACGTTTCAGGTTGATAACTATTTGATTTTATAATACACAGCTGATTTGGTAGAGGTGTTGTGCTTAATGTTTTTAACTGCACTGATTGGGGTTCTCAGCCTTGTATCTTCCTAATAAGCCACTCACATTTCTTGTCGCTGCTCGTCATCTTGAACAGGTAATTGGAAGTAAGAGAAGAAATATGTGTTAAAATATGTCCTCACCTCCTCAGCTCTACAATCCTCCTAGATCTCTGCACTCCAATTCTGGTCTCTTACACATCCCCAGTTTCCAATGCTCAAAAAAATCAGTATCCATTCCATGAGCTGCCTAGGCCATAAGCTCTGGAATTCCTTCCTCAAACCCCTCTACCGGTCACTTCTCCTTTGAAAAGCTCTTTAAAATCTACCTCTGTGAACAATGACCTATCCTAAAGTTTTCTTATGTAGTTCAGCTTCAAATTTTATTTGATAGCTCTCCTGTAAAATGCCTTGGGATGTTTTACTGTGTTAAAGGTTCTATATAAATGCAAGTTAGAACATAACATAAGAAATAGAAACAAGAGTAGGCCATTCAGCCCTTTGAATCTGCTTTTCCTTTCATTATGATTATAGCTGACCTACCTCAATTCATCCTTTCCACACTATTCCCACACCCCTTAATGTCCAAATACTTATTGATCTCTGTCTTGAATACACTCAAGGACCAAGTATATCCATAGCTTTCTGGAGTAGAGGAGGGGAATTCCAATACTCCATAACCCTTTGAGTGAAGAAATTTCTCTTCATCCCCATTCTAAATAGCTAATCCCTTATTCTGAGACTGTGGCAAGTCAGGGGAAACATCTTCCCAGCATCACTTTATCAAGCTCCTTAAAACATTTTATGTTTCAATGCTGTCACATTTCATTCTTCTAAGTTCCAGGAAACATAGGCCCAATCTACTCATTCTCTCCTCACAGGGCAATCCCTTCATCCAGGAGTCAGTCTAGTGAACCGTCGTAACATGGTCAGGAAGGCTATTGTCTGAAGGAGACCAAAACGGTACATATGGGGCAGAATTTAATATGGGTGGTGGGGGGCCCATCATACCATATGAAATCTGGTGGCACCCCTGCTGCCAACCAGATCACAGGGAGTCCTGACATAATGAAGTTCCTAACTGACAGCAGGAATCCTGCTCCTGGCTACTCCGTGGTCATTTAATTGCTGTACTGCCATGTCTGGGGCAGATATTCTACAATGCCCCCGCCCCCCAAGAGCCGCCAGACAATCAGAGGCCAGCAGCTCTAGGTTCTCTGGGAAGCCGCTGCCAACTGGAGTGGAGGGGAATGGGAGTTGACAGCAAGGGCAGAGGTTGGTTTCCTGCAGCCTCTACCCCTTCACAATGCCTAATCCCACAAAATGGGGCAGAGGATGCCTGAGGAAGAGTGATCCCCTCCCACCATCCCACAAAAGACCGCAGACAAACCTGACAGGGTTGCGGGTCAGCCTCCCTGGATAGCAACTCCCCCACCTGTCACTGGTTGAATACTGGCGGCGGCAGGATGTGTTGTAAGGTTGTATTTTGCCTCTTGAAGAGGTCTAGAGGCGTCTGATTGAACAAAAACTGTTTATTAATAACAAATATATACATATAGGATATAGTCCTGACTAGGTGCTATCTTCATGCCGACTTCTACCAGACTCACTACTACACCCATGTGACTCTTCACATTGTAATGTAGGTGGTGCTATTTCCCCAGTCCCACATTAACCCTTACAGTCCTGAAGACCCTATTACTACATCTCCCCCAAAGTCTTTACCCACATGTATTTGCAACTATATTGACATGCTATTCCTTCTCCTTCCAAATCTCTGACTTTACAGATTCAGATGGTCTGGAGGCTTTACGACTCTTCCAGATCCCGTTCTTTTCAAGTTTGGAGGAGTGGTAACTTCAACTGCTTTGGGCTGACTTTGGTGGTCTGGAGTTGACGTTCTAGTACTTGATGTTGCAATTATTTGGGTTTCTACATCTAGTTCGCATAAATGTATGATAGGAGGTTTGCCAGGAAGGAGGAGGTTTGCCAGGAAGAATGAGGAGAAGACGTTTCCTGTTCTGTTTGATTGTGCCTTCTGGGGTATGTATCAAGTAAGACCATCATTGATCTTCATCTCTCAGGACAATGATGCTTACTCTGTCGAGGTCCCTGATCCAAACCTTGTGATCTTCGTTTAGCCTGGGCAGATTTCTAATACAGTGCCTCCTATTGTAAGTGGAAACTTCTCGCTGTCTATAGGACTGTTCTTGGTCCTGAACCTTCTGATTGTCCTTGATGCCAACCCTGGGATTAATTTCTTCAGCAGCATGGGAAGTTCAGTGCAAAGTTTTCTGCCTATCAGCAGTTCTGATGGGGCTAATCCACACTGTAGTGAGGTGGACCTATGTCAAAAGCACCGTTGGAAAGTCATCATTTGTCTTCAAGAGGGTTTTAATAGTGTGGACACCCCTTTCCACCTCACCGTTAGATTATGGATACCTTGGGCACTGGTGAGGTGTTGAAATCCTTAATCCTGGCAAAATGAGAAAAGTATTCATTAGTGAAATTCGGCCCTTTGTCGGACACCACCTGGTCCATGGAGCCATGGATCACAATGATTTCTTTCAACGACCTAATGACCGATTTTGTAGTCATTGTGTGTAAATGCTTCACTTCGATCCACCAAGAGAAACAGTCAACAGTGATGAGGAAGGACTTTCTGTTGTATATGCATAGATCCATTCCCAAATGTCCCCACAGTCTGGTAGGGAGAGGTGTGGGGATAAGTGGGCTCCCTATGGACTGGTTTGTGCAGCGCGCACACCTGGCAGTTTAAAATCATCTCTTCAATTGCTCTTAGTTTTTCCTGGCAACCACACTTCAGACTGGGCATGTACTCTGCACTTTGTGACACCCAAGTGGTCTTGGTGGATTCGTTGTGGAATGTCCGACTGGAGTAGCGCTTCACTTGCACCTCCTTCAATTTGGTCTACTGCATTCAATGCTCTCAATGCGGCCTCGTCTATATTAGAGAGGCCGAATGCAGACTAGGTGACCACGTTGCAAAACACCTTCAGTCTGTATGCAAGCATGACACAGACCTTCCTGTCGCTTGCCATTTCAACACACCACCCTGCTCTCGCGCCCACATGTCCGTCCTTGGCCTGCTGCAATGTTTCAGTGAAGCCCAATGCAAACTGGAGGAACAGCACCTCATCTTCCAATTAGGCACTTTACAGCCTTCCGGACTTAACATTGAGTTCAGCAACTTCAGACCATGAACTCTATTTTTACCCCTTTTTTCACAATTCATTTTTATTCTTTATCCACTTATTTTTATTTTTTAAATTATTTATTTTTATTTTTATTCTTTTATTCATTTTTTTATCCCCCATTTTTATTCAATTTTCGATCCTTTTTTCCCCACCCCCACAAGGGCCATCTATGTTCTTGTTGTTCTTTGAGTGCTTACCCTTGTTCTGCTATTATCACATTCTGCTTTCTTACCTTTGCCACTATCAGCACCTTTTTTAGCCCTTACCGCTACCATTAACACCCCCTTTGTCCTTTTGTTCATGACATCTTTGTTAATCTCTCCTTTGCCCCCACCTATCGCTGGCCTCCTACCTAGCTTCACCTGCTCCACCCCCCCTTAAACAGTATAAATTTCATCACATTTCTACTTCTTTTCAGCTCTGAAGAGTCATACAGACTCGAAACGTCAACTCTGTTTCTCTCTCCACAGGTGCTGTCAGACCTGCTGAGTTTTTCCAGCATTCTCTGTTTTTGTTTCAGATCTTCTGTAGATTGGTGTACATCCGAAAGAGTATTATCGGCCACACCCATTACTAGTCAATCTCTATGAGCTCTGACTTAAGGTCACCATTGTCACTGCCTTCAGCCAATCTATATAATTTATTTATGAAGGAGTCTATGGTTCCCCAGGCTTTTGGACTCTCTTTTTAAATTTTGCTCACTCCAAAATTTTATTGCTTCTTAGGTTAATATAGATGTCAAAGGACTGCATGACCTCTTAAAATTTATTGGAAGATTCATTTATTCTTTGTCTGGCAATTATGTCATTCGCTATTGGACTTACTGAATATAGTAGTGTATTCACTTGTTAAGCCTCTGTTTTATTATTCAAACCTAATGCTATCATATATCTTAAAAGTCTTCTCCATAACGCCCAATTTTGCATCTGGTCTGGCCTTCCCATCTGCCTTAATTGGTCTGGCAGTTTTGATTTGTCATCCATGGCCATTTTCAGCCCAGCGGAATACAGCTTTAATTTTGCATTATCAGCAAACCCAGATACATTACTCTCAGTCCCCTCATCTAGGTTATTGAAATAGGTTATAAATAACTGAGACCCAAGCACTGTTCCTTGCGGTACCCCACTAGGTAAAGCCTACCAGTCTGACAATGACCTGTTTATTTTCTGTTACTTACAGGCTTCAGTTTGTGCAAATATATTGCCCTCAATCCCATGTACCCTAATTATGTGTTATAATCTCTTGTGTGGTACCTTATTCACATGCCTTTTGAAAATCCAAATACATTACATCCATTGGTTCCCTCTTATCTACTCTGCTAGCTACAACCCTGAGAAACTTGGGCAGATTTGCCATAAATCTGTGTTAGCTCTTTTTTATAATTGCTCTGTTAACTTGCCTTAATAATAGGTCCTAGCATTTTCCCAACTGTTAATTTCAGGCTAACTAGCCTGTAGTTCCCCATTTTTCTTCTTTCTTGAATAGTGCTACCTTCCAGCCAATGGGAACTATTCTTGAACCCAGGAATTTGTGGAAGATCAAAACTAATCATCCACTATCTCAGTAGCTTATTGTTTTAAAACCCTCGGGTGCATGCCATCAGGTTCGGGGATCTGTTCACTCCTCTTAAGTCTCATTAATTTCTCCAGTACTAATTCTTTGCATGTATTATCCCTAAGTTTCGCATTTCCATTCGACTCTTGGTTCCCCAATACTTCCAGAAGGTTTTTTTTATATATCTTCTACTGTTATGTGTACACTCCTAACATTAATTTACATTGCAATACCCCCTGCTTCCTCCTCCTTCTGTAACTCAACTGCTAACCTTGTGTAAGCCAGACATCTGAACTTGTAGCATCAATGCCTTTAAATTTTAAAAAAATGTTTGCTTTGCATCTGTGTATTCTCTATTCTACTGGTCTGTATTGTCTCTTAACACATTTTAATTTTGTTCCTGAAGTTTGGAGCACTGTGCTATTCTTCAATGCAGCTCTCTCATCTGCCATTTAACCTGCTTTATCATGCTTTGTTGTAAATGTCTAGAATTTTTTGCCATCCCCTCACAGGCCCCACTAATTTTTGTTTTAGTTTTTCTCCCAGTCTGGTTTCCCACCATCCTGCTCATCATTTTGCAGTTTTGCCCCCCGTTTGCTTTTTGCCAAGCTTGCCCCTCTATTTTACCTTTCCCACTCACATCTTTTTATCTGACAGCCCTTGCTTTTTTTTCCCTCTTCCACTCCTCATTTTTCCTTAGGCCCTCCAGTACTGGACACATTGTTGCCCTTCCATTCACTAGACCACCCACTAACTTGCCCACCTGGCTTTTTAAAACGTCGTTTCTTCTTTGGGTTCCATTCACTTCCGTTTTTCTCCCTGTTGCCCCAGCTCCAGCCCCTTTCACTTCATTAATGTATTGCTGCCCACATCTAATTATCATTGTTGCCCATAGCTTTAATATACTCAATTTTATTACTAAAATGCTGCCCACTGATCCATTAGTTTCTTTTTAGCTCTTGACTGCTCATTACTATATTTACTAATGGTGTCCATGCTCTAGAAGTTTATTGATTCAGTAGTTGCTGGTGCTATATAAATTCAATGCTGCCTGCATATCTGTTTTGCAGTGTTCATCAGTAACCTTTAGTTGTTGTCTGGGTGTAGTGATGCATGTGGCCTGTGTTGGTTTTTGTAGTTTGGGTTTTCTTATTGTAGCTGTATAAAAAACATTTTGTTATACCTTAAATTCTATTTTGACTGTTAATCTAGAATTACCTATCACACTGACCACTTATGCTGTCCCCAATTTTAGGGTTTACTGCCAGCACATTTTTTCGAAACATCAAAATAAAGCTTTACAATATTGTATGGATCTTGCCTCCCCATGCACAATGTCCCAAGTGATTTACTGGTATATATTAAAAATAAACCTCAGTGTGACCCATTGAAGAGGAAGACTGGCAAAATGGTAGCTTTCATGAGGTCACAGGACCTAATTGGAGTGTGAGACAAAAATCAAATATTCAAACAAAAAATGTATGCATTTGTTTTAGTGATTATAGAATGAGGAACCTGGTTTATGCATGTTTCAATGCGACCTGCTGTCTTTCCCCAAAGGTGGACATTCTTTTTGTTGGCACATGAATAGACACTAAATTGAATTCTAACATTTTATTGCTGTTAGTGTGAGAAGATCATTACTGAAGAGTTGAGAGCAGTTCCTCTGCACCACTATCCTGAGTTTGTGGAGGCCTGTGCAGACCTCATCAATGAAGAATGGAAGAGGAGCAAAGCATCTCGGATTCATTCACTCCAGAAATCCTCCAATTGTTTCCCAGTTTGTCTTGTGTTGATAAGGACTTTGAAGAATGTCTGCAACTCTGGGAATGAAACTAAAGGCCAATTGGTGGGTCACAGTAGGCTCTCCCATGTGGTTGGCAAACGCACTGCCTTGTTTGTGGAGACAGTTGTTATTGCTAAGGAGTTCCGAGGCAAGGGTTACGGTAGAAAACTAATGGAGGCCACTGAAGCCTATGCCAAGCTCCGTGGGTTCAAAACTCTGTATCTCACTACTCATGATAAACAACATTTCTATTCCCATTTGGGATATGTGTTATCCAAACCAGTCCAGAATGCAGGGTCAATGACCACATTCATGCACATGGAATTCCTTGAAAAGCTGTCTCTGAGTTCTACTCTGCAACCCTCATGTAATTCCAGTCACTGCCAATCATCAGGGACAGTTTTAGATTGTTCAGGTGTTGTATCCTCAGGTACTACTCCCCACCCTACATCTCCTAACTCTTCATCAGCTCACTTACATTTACAGACCCCAATCCCAGCTCCTAATCCTCCATCTTTTTCACCACTTAAGTTTCTCCCTTGCCCCTCTTTACAAATATCTGCTCCACCGATTTCTGCATCTGCTCAAATACATAGACATAATCCTCCTTTACCATATCATCCCATGTCATCTTCGCAGTCAAATGAGTCAACAACTTCTCCAACCACTTCTCTCATTACATTGTCTTCACAACATGGACAACATATGGCTCCCGTGTCTTGTATCTCAACCACTTCACAGTTAGGTGCATGTATTCCCATTCCACCCCCACCCCCACCCCCTCCTCCATCCTCACAATTATCCCAATTTCCTTGTCATTCTGATACACCAGGAAACAAGCATAAACCGTTTAAGGGAAAAGGAGGCGATATGCAGAACCAATTGGATACCCCTTACCGAGATGTCAAAGGCCTTCCTGTCTTCTGGATGAAGAAGGACATGTAATTTGATAAAAATCTGTTTGAAATGCATTAAATAAGCTGATTGAAGGCTGCCAGTGGAACACAGCAGACTAAAAGAATGAGGAGATATACTAGGAAAATTTCTTTACTGGGGCACGGAATGCTTGGTCATGTGGAGTGGTTGAGGCAGAGATTACTGTATCTTTTAAAGTCAAATCAAATAACAGGACAATGGGTAGGGTGAGCTCAGGTTTGGATTGGACTAGCATAGACACAATAAGCCAAATAGCTGTTTTCTATGATATAAACCTCTTCTTGCATGTTTAATGTGTGTTCGACCACGAGCACCGACCTGGCAAAGTTTGTTGTCTGTTATATTTTGTTGATTTGTTTACATGTGAGTTTGAGTACTTACTTGAACTCATCAGAATAAAACATTGTGTTCCTGTGATACGTTACTTTTCATTCTGCTAACCAATCATTTTGATACTGAAGTAAATTAAATTCTCAATGAGTTAATGCTTCCATGAATCTGAGTCAACTGCTGTTCCCAAGTGGCTGGTATGGGATTGCAAATTTGATGTAGGTTGGGAACCTGCATTTTACCTCTACCCCTGGCACTGTGCCAGCCCAAAAACAGTTAAACAGTTCACCCAAACTGATTTTTTTTTTATTTTGTGTAATTTATTGTACTCACTAAATATACCGATAAATATAGTGCCATTCCAGTTGTTTTGTAATCTATGTAATGCTGTTGCTCTACAGCCTTGGCTTGCTAACTGTTGCGCTGGATGGCACATATTCAACTGAATCAGTGAAGATATCTTGAATTCAATTTTGTTCAACAAAAAAAATTAGAGACAGGATGTAGATTCATTTCAGCTCATTCTCTTCAGTTCATACTCTCTGATAGTTTGTCCATTACTTTTTCCATTTTGCTGAATTTTTGTGTTTCAAGGTGAGATTTCTTTGCTGAAGAATGAAATATCATCTATTCCTGACAATTGTGCTATAAAATTGGATTATCCAGTAATTTGAAGTAAGCAATGTAAATAACACAGAAAAGTTGGAATTAAGTGCCTAAAAATGATCAGATAATTCAAATTGAACAACTTGAGTGAACTAATTTTTCCACTTTTTTCACCATTTATTAGTATTGACCACACCAAGGTATGGGAGAAAACAGGTTGGATGTTAGTTTAAACTCCTTCCAAAGTGCACCCATTAACATGTCTTAAACTTATTTGTATAGATGTGCCATTTCTATTTCCCACATCAGATCCTTTTGTGCCCTCTAAGTAAGACTGCTAATTTAATAATTAATCGGTGTTAATTTTATTCTTGAATTTATACATGCTAGAATTGTGTTGAGGCTTCCTGTAACTGATTTCACTTCAGACCTGTAAAATGCAAAACAGATTTCATCCTGTTGATCCAAGCTGAAGTGGATCTTTGGTCATGGTACTTAAAGGACATTTTTTTAATCTGCCTGAGACATCCCATCCCTTAACCTTGTTTTGAAATGGGACTTGTATATTCTGCATTGCCTCACCTGTAAGAGCATTCAATTAATTATGTACTCTAAACTTCCACATACAAATGAATATGAACAAGGAGCAGTAGGCCATTCAGCTCCTCGAGCCTGCTCTGCCATTTAATAAGATCATGGCTGATCTGCATCCCACCTACCGCCGATAACCTAGCAACCCCTTGCTTATCAAGAATATATCCACCTCTGCCTTAAAAATATTCAAAGACTCTGCTTCCACCACCTTTTGAGGAAGAGAGTTCCAAAGACACATGAACCTCTGAGTGAAAGAATTTTGCCTCATCTCTGTTTTAAATGGGCAACCCCTGATTTTTAAACAGTGACCCCTAGTCCTAGATTCTCCCACAAGAGGAAACATCCTCTCCATATCCACGTTGTCAAGACCCCTCAGGACCTTACATGTTTCAATCAAGCCACCTCTTACTCTTCTAAACTCCAGCGGATACATGCCTAGTCTGTCCAACCTTTCCTTATAAGACAACCCACCTATCCCAGGTATTAGTCTGGTAAAGCTTCTCTGAACTGCTTCCAACACATTTACATCCTTCCTTAAGTAAGGTGACCAATACTGTACACAGTACTCCAAATGTGGTTTCACCAATGCCCTGTAAAACTGAAGCATAACCTCCCTAGTTTTGTATTCCATTCCCTTCACAATAAATGATAACATTCTATTAGCTTTCCTAATTACTTGCATACTAGCCTTTTGTGATTCATGCACTAGGACGCCCAGATCCCTCTGCATCTCAGAACTTTGCAATCTCTCACCATTTAGATAATATGTTTCTTTTATTCCTGACAAAATTGACAATTTCACATTTTCCCACATTAAACACCATCTGCCAGATCTTTGCCCACTCACTTAACCTATCTATATCTGTTTGTAGCCTCCTTATGTCCTCTTCACAACTTGCTTTCCTACCTATCTTGTGTCATCAGCAAATTTGGCAACCATCCCTGCATCCAAGTCATTTATATAAATTGTAAACAGTTGAGGTCCCAGCACTGATCCCTGTGGCACGCTACTCATTACATCTTGCCAACCAGAAAAAGACCCATTTATGCCTACTTTCTGCTTCCTGTTAGCCAGCAAATCATCTATCCATGCCAATGTGTTACCCTCTATATTATGAGCTTTTATTTTCTGCAATAACCTTTGATGTGGCACTTTATCAAATGCCTTCTGGAAATCTAAGTACACTACATCCACCGGTTCCCCTTTATCCATAGTACATGTTACTTCCTCAAAGGACTCCAGTAAGTTGGTGAAGCACAATTTCCCTTTCACAAAACTATGTTGACTCTGCCTGATGCCCTTGAGCTCATCCAAGTGCCCTGCTATAACTTCTTTACTAATAGCTTCTAACATTTTCCCTACGACAGATGTTAAGCTAACTGGCCTGTAGTTTCCCGCTTTGTGTCTCTGCTTTTTTGAATAATGGAGTTACATTTGCTAACTTGCAATCTAATGGGACCTTCCCTGAATCTAGGGAGTTTTGGAAAATTAAAACCAATGCATCAACTGTCTCACTCGACACTTCTTTTAAGACCCTAGGATGAAGCCCATCAGGAATAGGCCATCATCCAAATCGGGTAAATTATAAGAACACTGTCCCATTAAAAGTTGGACACTACATGGTGTTATAAATGTACATGGTCTTCGTAAAGCTCTTTGCTTTAGGCCTAGTTCCAGTATGACAACTCTTTGTTATTTTACTCCTTTCATCAAAAGAACAAATTTCTGTTGTATAATAGAGGGAACGTTGTTCTTTAACATTTTACTTTCATAGAATTCCAAAGCACAATCCAAGTCAGGATTTCAAACTAATGTGACATATATGCCTCAAGATTCCCACATGGATATTATTGGGATTCAGAATGGATATTATAGGGATTCAGAATCACAAGTGTCAGTAATGCTGATGCTATAACACCACACTTCTCATGCTCATGGTGCTTTTGTTACTTCAATTATTTATTCAACGAATATCATTTAATTTTTTTAATGACTGGACAGAAATACAGGAATATTCAACTGCTGGTTGGACACCCTTTTGAGAAAATTGCTCTTTGTTGCTCATACAACATTGAACTGAATTTTATTAATCAATAGAATGCTCCCACATGTAGTTTACTAGCCATTGCACTGAGAAGTACAAAGTGAATCAAGCAGAGTCAGCATGGCTTCATGAAGGGGAAAACATGCCTGACAAATTTATTAGAATTCTTTGAGGTAACAAGCAGGATAGATAAAGGGGAACCAGTAGATGTAATATATTTGGATTTCCAAAAGGCATTCGATAAGGTACCACACATAAGGCTACTTAATAAGATAAGAGCCCATGGTGTTGGGGGTAGAATATTAGCATAGATTGGCGAGCTAATAGAAGACAGGGAATTGGGATAAGGGGGGCATTTTCAGGATGGTAACCATAACTAGTGGAGTGCCACAGGGATCAGCGCTGGAGCCGCAATTATTTACAATTGCTCATTCCCCCTTCAAGTGGATTCCCTTTGCTCATTAACCACCCATCCCACACACCCCCCCCCCCCCCCCAAACCAACCTAAAGATGCTACCCCCTTTCTTCCTCCCTGCCTGCACTGCACTGAATCTGGGATCCATTGGGGCCTTCATCCTGGTCCTGCTTGCAGTCACATCGAGGACCTCATCATGTACAGTCTCAAACCAAGTTTGAAATCCATCAAAACCAGTTTATAACTAGATTCAGGTAAAACCAACACCTTTTTTGTTGACCCTAGATAATGCGTGCCAAAGCTACGTAATCAAACAACTGAATACAGCGGTACATAAACGGTTAAGTATTTAATGAACTCCACGTGACAACATATGATCTATGGACTTCAATACAAATGCAGAGTGCGGTGGACCTTTCATTTCTGTTTTGTAAATTAAGGAGACCAGCATTTTGCAATGCATTGTAATTATTTGTATACTGAAATTATCATAATTGTGCAACCCTTTTATTATTTTATACATTATTTTTATTCAAGTGGTTGTGTATGAATTACGATTACTTGTTTTATTTGTACTATCACCACAATTGTTCACTACCACTGTGATAATTTTTCAATAAACAATTACCTATCTAAAACGTCCCAAGGTACTTCACAAGATAGACAAAAAAAAGTCAACAGCAAGCCAAAGAATGAAATAAAAAGGGCTGATGACTAAAAGCTTAATCAAACAGGTAAGTTTTAAGGACTGGCTTAAAGATTGAGGTCCATCATTTAAAAAAACAGTTATATCAAAACATAAATGTGATCCTATAGCTGTTAAATTGTGTAGAACAAACCACGTTGAGTGTCAACAGTTCCACAGAAGACCACTGGCTGTGGGGTTTCCCAGCATGAAGCAGCCGTTGGCTGCAATGTGCTTTGAAACATCCTCAGAGTGTTATGAGGCAATGTATAAAAGCAAATTCATTTGTTTCTTCAGTTTTTCTGCAGGAGATGCAGAAGCATCAGCTTGGGTAATGGTGAGTAAGCCAGTCATCTTGCACATGTTGGCTGCGTGTAAAATATTATTAACACTTTACAAAATTTATGTAATGACAACTTGTAGAATCAGAGCTCCATTTTCCTGATCTTTATCAAAAAATATACAAATATGTTTTTAAGAACAGAGCAACTGCTTGGTGAGGTTTACAAAATAACGACTATTTTTAATTTTTTAACGTAATTAGAGTACTTACAACGGACACAGTCAATGAAGGGAAAGTCATTTGGCTTCTCTGCAGCAAGAATCAGCAACTATTTTTAGTCAGAGTACCATTAATGAAGGTGTTAAAAACAGACTGGAGAAAACTGATACTTAAAATGTGACTTCAGAAAATTAACCAGTTGTTGATCATGCAATTTGAATAAAGTATTTTTGCTGTAAATGACAGAGAAATAGAAGTTACATCACAATGAAGGTGTGACATATATGTAGACACTGAGGTTGGACTAAATAGTATGGTTATTATCTTAGTCTATGCTGTATCAAAGGAGACCATTGATAGAGCCAGTATGCATATGCTACATGGCAGTAAAAGCATGGAAAACCATATTTATGCTATATATGTGAAATCCATAGAAGCTTTAGGGGTATATAGGGAAATTTAAGAAGCGTGTGAGCTGTCTTACCAACCATGAACATGTGATAATGTTTAAGATTGCTGTAAATTTGAGTAAGTGTGATAGAAACCTTGATAATTTTTTTACTACTTCCATGTTTCAAATCATTTTACCAGCCCCTTATAAATAATTTCGACATTTATTACTGGTGAAATTAAACTGTCAAACTTATTTTTCGTTATTTCGACATTTATTACTGGTGAAATTAAACTGTCAAACTTAAATCAATTGTGAAATTTATTGCAATATTTTAAAAGGTCTTTTCATTGTTATCAATTCAGATATACAGGCAAGGCTTATTGCAACCTGGTTGAATTCTTTAATGAGGTGACGAGGGAGTACATGTAATTATATAGGATACTTAGCACAAAAAGCAGGCCATTTAGCCAAACCAGTCTATCCCAGTGTTTATGCTCCACTTCACAGAATCTCAGAATTGTTACTGTGTAGAAAGAGGCCATTCAGCCCATCGTGTCTGCACCAGCTCTCTGAGCATTTTAACTTAGTGCCAATCTCCTGTCTTTTCCCTGTGAACCTGCACATTATTTCTATTTAAATAATCATCCAAGCCCTCTTGAATGCCTCAAAGAATGCCATTTGAGACTCTTCTATCTTTCCTCATCCAAATCTACCATTGTATCCATTCCCTTCTCCCTCATCTGCTTGTCTAACTTCCCCTTATATGCATCTGTACTATTCACTTCAACCGCTCCCTGTGGTAGCAAGTTCCACATTCACACCACTCTTTGGATAAATCACTTTCTTCTAAATTCCCTATTGGATTTCTTGGTGACCAACTTATTTTGATGGCCTCTAGTTATGCTCCTCCCTAATAGAGGAAACATCCTCTCTGTATTTGCTCTATCAAAACCAATCATCATATTAAAGAATATTAAAGAATTAGGTCACCACTCAGCTGCCTTTTTGCAAGAGAAAAAAGACCAAGCCTGTCAATGTTTTCCTGATGTGTATACCCACACGTTTCTGGTAATATCCTTTTAAATCCTCTCTGCACCCTCACTGGTACCCCTCTAACTTTTTTTTTTATAATTTGGTGACCAGAACTGCACACAATTCTCGTAAGTGTGTTCTAACCAATGTTGAAGACAAGATTAATATAACTGTCAGAGAAATTGCCAAGCCTGGTTGTGAAGAAGGCACTGAGACTGAACGCTTTGGTAGAGACTGTTTATTGCTTGTCATAGAGGTGACTTCTCCACTCCAACACAGTCTCTCGCAGTGCTGGCTGTCACTTTAAATACACATCTGAGTATAATTAGCTAATCAATACCCAACACCCGTTCACCTTATTCTTTAAACTACTGGGTATTTAACATCCGTCAACAGAACCCATTAGATACAGATTCCCCTCTTCTTTAAATTAAATTGATATGCAAACAAAAACTTCATAAGAAAAAACACAAAATGTCTTATTATCAATCTTTTACATATTCCATATTCCCCCCCCCCACCTAGCTTGAAAACAAAAAATAAATTAATAAGGTTACAACATGAAAATTTCTGTGTTCTCCTACTCCATTATAATACAAGGCTCTTCCAGGATATTCAACAATTTATTTGGATGAGCAGTTCTTTTTGTGAAACAATCTAACAAATGGTGACTTCCTTTGGAAATCTTGCTTTCCAACATCTCTTTTATACTCGTGAGATCAATCCTCAACCTCTTTTGCGTGACACTCTTTGTCGAATAGACATTGTCCCAGAGCAAATGGTTATCTATATAGCATTCTATAGGCACGTTTTCCCCAGATTGCCCCTTATATAGGAATTCCTTTAAAATACTCGATAAATACATGGCCATATCTGTCGCTATGTAAGTGTCTCCACAGCTAAGGCACTTTTCTCTATTTTTTTGATTCCCAGGCTAATGGACAACATTTAACATTTCTTCCCAATAAAATTATAATGAATCCTGCTGTACTCGAATAACTATTGGGAAGGTTAGTGTGTGAGACATCACTAAAAATGACTAATTTCATCCCTTCTGGGTCACCTAGGTCTGAAAATCTGAACGTAATTTCTTCTAAATTTAACTCCTTTAAGGTATTATTTGCTTTTTACACTTCCCCAACTGTAGCAAATTTCAGCATGGTGCTCAATTCTAATATGCCATAGCACACATCCAGTCTAGTTTGTGTGCATAACCAGTTTAATTGCCTAATTAAGCTTCTTAATTGATCCGCTTCTTCCTTGGTTGTAGGGTCTTCCTTTTGTGAGGATCTGGCCCTGTTTATCGGAATCCTATTAACATTCTCTAGGTAAGACTGTTGAGTCAGTTTAGTCTGCCTAATGTCCAACCCTATATACTTAAAAGCTTCAGAAGCCCAACTTCCAATTTTGAATTCCTTTATAATTTTATCTATCACAAATTTCTCAAATGATGCAGATCCAACTCCACCACCCCTCCAACACAGGAAATCATCTACATGCGTTAAGAAAATGCCTGCTAGTTTCCTTCAATGAAACATTGCTGGATCTGCTTTTAGCTGAGGACAACCAGCTTTTTGTAGGACAGACCTAACTGGAAAAATACCATACCCTGGATGCATCGTTTAGCCCATAAACACATTTTTTCAGCCTCCATAATTTCCCTTCTATTTCTCCAGCTTCTTTTGGAGGCTTTAAGAATAGTCCTCTTTGAAGTTGTTCCCCTTGCAAAAATGCTGCTTTGTCGTCAATGGATTTACGTTCCCATGAGTATGTCGCTAAAAGTGCTAGGAAAATCCTCAAACTTACTTTCTTTGATGTTGCGGATTCTGCTCTAACTTCCTGGTTGCCCAGTTGTTCCTCAAATCCCCGAGCCTTAGCTTTTATGTACCATCGGGAGTTACTTTCTCCATACGTATACATCTATAGGACAACGCTGGTTGTCTGTTGTCTGGCACCTCAGTGCAAACACCAAAAACTGTCCAACTGTCAAGCTCTTTTTGTTTTGCCTCCTTTACCAATTTACGATCTAACTTGTTAGTAGCCACTAGAACTTCTCTATCGTAGGGGCTTTCCTGCCCTTCCTACTATGGTGGCTTACCTCCACTTATTAGCCCCTTCTGGCATATATGCCACCCTAATTCCAACTTGCGGTAGTTGACCTTTTGTGATAAATGGCCCTATCCTGATCTGCATGGACAGAGTAGATAGTCAGAAGCTTTTTCCCAGGATGGAAAAGTCAATTACTAGGGGACATAGATTTAATGTGAGAGGAGAAAACTTTAAAGGAGACGTGCGGGGCAAGTTTTTTACGCAGAGGGTAGTGAGTGTCTGGAATTCGCTGCCAGAGGAGGTGGTGGAAGCAGGTACGATAGTGGTGTTTAAGAGGCAGCTTGACAAATACATGAATAGGATGGGAAAAGAGGGATACGGACCCCAGAAGTGCAAAATGTTTTAGTTTGACAGGCAATATGATCGGCGCAGGCTTGGAGGGCCGAAGGGCCTGTTCCTGTGCTGTACTTTTCTTTGTTCTTTGTTCAATATCACTTGGTCTACTCTCGGTTAGCTCGTAATCTGCCACAATCTGTTGTTCGTACTTGTCCAGCATCTGTGTGTGCAAAGTGCATGGTTCACAGTTTCCATCATCTGTTCAGGCTCCAGCAATGTGTAACAGTGCAAGTAAGTCACTTGGAACGTACTCTAATTGTTTGGTTACCATGTTGCAAGATTATCATTTTGCTATCAGCGCCTATAATTTTTCCTGGGCCTCTCCATTCTTTCTGCCCTTCTACTTTAAATTACGCCATGTACCTGGGCTTAAAATTCATTTCTAATGGCCTGATTCGATACCTCAAAGCTCTCCTGGTTTTTTCCTGAAACCTCTGCCTTAATAAATGCTCTCCTCTCTGCTTTTATGGCATTCAAAAGTTCTGCAAAAATTGAACAATGGCAGTCCCCTCCAAAGCCAGGGGATGGTCCCACATTATTGAAGGTATCTTCGGATTCCTGCCATAAACTAATTGATAGGGGCTGTAGCCCCCAGCCATCTGGAAGGTACTTTTTGCGTGTACTGCCCGCACTAGAGCAATTGTCAATTTACAATTCAGTTAACCAGCTAAAATTTTTCGGAGCATTTCGTCAATCACAGAGTGATTTCCTCTCATATCCCATTACTAAAAGGACTTTCTGTTGCTGTATGCATTGCTAACATATTCAAGTTTTCACACATACTCCTAAATTCATCATTGGCAAATTCTCCTCCATTATCTATTAAGAATTTAGCTGTTGCTCCCAGCCCCGTTCCTATCCATCTTTTCATTATTTTATCAGTATTTTTTTTGTCATTACTGAAAATTACCGTCGACAGACTAAATCTAGTCGCCACATCTACAAAATGTAGAAGAATTTTTTTTTCTTTATCCCATACTTTGAGGTCCTTCACTATGGTTCCATTAAAGTCTCTGCCAGTGGAAGACTTACAAGAGAACGCCATCACGACCAGTAGTACTTTTTACAAATATTACATTTTTCACTAATATCTTTGACAAGTCTAGTGTATTTCTCATCCTGTACCCCTACATTCTTTAATAGGATTTTCAACCTCTGGACAGAGGGATCTGCAAATTGTCAATGTAGTTTGGTAATAATTTGTTTCTTCTGCTTTAAATCCCTATCATCAGCTGCCATTAATTCCTCTTTTTAACAGTATGATTCGAGATGATAGGCCTTAAAAGAATACAATAATATCCTGACTGTAAATTGCAAACCTACAGATCTCCCAAAAATAATTGCTTTATCATGCTCCATGTCCAATTTCATTTGGGCCTTTTTCATTGAAGGCTTACTTTACACTAAAGGCATGTCACTTGATACCACATCATTACTGATAAAATGATTTACCCTTGCTATTTCGCACGGAATTACTGTTCTTTTTTGTGATTTCAATGTGTTACCATCACCGCACCCGAAACAAGTAGAATTGTCATATTCTTGACTTTTCTTTGGTCTTCCTTATTTAAAGAACCCATGTAACGTCTTAGCCAGCCCACTCCACATACCGTGGACATGCACCCACTATCTAGAACTGCGCAATTGAATGAATCTGCGACTAGGATACTCATTACTGGACTGAAGCTGCTGGTGACCAACGCAATTCTTTCTGATAGGTCAGAATCGTCCTCCTCACCTTCCATGGCATGTATTGTCTCAAATCCTCAGTTTTTCATTTTTGGGCAATTAAGGAAGGATGATGACCCCAGGTATAACCAAGGGGGTG